>NC_091618.1:78312500-78618333 GCF_027580195.1 Bos mutus
TACCAATGTATGGGAGGATTTCAATTCTGTTGCTTCTGAGACCTTTCCCCTTTTTCCAAGGGATGATCAATACCCACAGTTTTAGGGACCTGGTATCAGAATAGACGAACTGTACAAAAAACATCTTCATGACCCAGATAATCATGATGGTGTGATCACTGACCTAGAGCCAGACATCCTGGAATGTGAAGTCAAGTGGGACTTAGAAAGCATCACTACGAACAAAGCTAGTGGAGGTGATGGAATTCCAGTTGAGCTATTCCAAATCCTGAAAGATGATGCTGTGAAAGTGCTGCACTCAATATGCCAGCAAATTTGGAAAACCCAGCAGTGGCCACAGGACTGGAAAAGGTCAGTTTTCATACCAATCCCAAAGAAAGGCAATGCCAAAGAATGCTCAAACTACCGCACAATTGCACTCATCTCACACGCTAGTAAAGTAATGCTCAAAATTCTCCAAGCCAGGCTTCAGCAATATGTGAACTGTGAACTTCCTGATGTTCAAGCTGGTTTTAGAAAAGGCAGAGGAACCAGAGATCAAATTGCCAACATTCACTGGATCATCAAAAAAGCAAGAGATTTCCAGAAAAACATCCATTTCTGCTTTATTGACTATGCCAAAGCCTTTGACTGTGTGGATCACAATAAACTGTGGGAAATTCTTCAAGAGATGGGAATACCAGAACACCTGACCTGCCTCTTGAGAAATCTGTATGCAGGTCAGGAAGCAACAGTTAGAACTGGACATGGAACAACAGACTGGTTCCAAATAGGAAAAGGAGTTCGTCAAGGCTGTATATTGTCACCCTGTTTATTTAACTTATACGCAGAGTACATCATGAGACACTCTAGACTGGAAGAAGCACAAGCTGGAATCAAGATTGCTGGGAGAAATATCAATCAGCTCAGATATGCAGATGACACCACCCTTATGGCAGAAAGGGAAGAGGAACTCAAAAGCCTCTTGATAAAAGTGAAAGTGGAGAGTGAAAAAGTTGGCTGAAAGCTCAACATTCAGAAAACGAAGATCATGGCATCCGGTCCCATCACTTCATGGGAAATAGATGGGGAAACAGTGGAAACAGTGTCAGACTTTATTTTTGGGGGCTCCTAAATCACTGCAGATGGTGACTGCAGCCATGAAATTAAGACACTTACTCCTTGGAAGGAAAGTTATGACCAACCTAGACAGCATATTCAAAAGCAGAGACATTACTTTGCCAAGAAAGTTCCGGCTAGTCAAGGCTATGGTTTTTCCTGTGGTCATGTATGGATGTAAGAGTTGGACTGTGAAGAAGGCTGAGTGCCGAAGAATTGATGCTTTTGAACTGTGGTGTTGGAGAAGACTCTTGAGAGTCCCTTGGACTGCAAGGAGATCCAACCAGTCCATTCTGAAGGAGATCAGCCCTGGGATTTCTTTGGAAGGAATGATGCTAAAGCTGAAACTCCAGTCCTTTGGCCACCTCATGCGAAGAGTTGACTCATTGGAAAAGACTCTGATGCTGGGAGGGA
Source organism: Bos mutus (assembly GCF_027580195.1). NCBI lineage: Eukaryota > Metazoa > Chordata > Mammalia > Artiodactyla > Bovidae > Bos > Bos mutus. The sequence continues at coordinate 78,314,013 of NC_091618.1, forward strand.
TTGGGGGCAGGAGGAGAAGGGGACGACAGAGGATGAGATGGCTGGATGGCATCACTGACTCGATGGACGTGAGTCTGAGTGAACTCCGGGAGTTGGTGATTGACAGGGAGGCCTGGTGTGCTGCGATTCATGGGGTCGCAAAGAGTCGGACACGACTGAGCGACTGATCTGATCTGATCTGATCAGCATATGTCTGTAAGATATGTGTCTATAGTTATATATTTATAGCTGTGGCTTAATTTTTTGTTCATCACTTTCATTTCAACTTATTTTTTTCACTTTTGCTTTATGCGGATTTTACCTCAACCTATTGAGAGATCTCTTATCCATTTAAATATATGTTTGTAAAAATGTATTCATCATTTCTAGATGTTTAATCATGCATCATTTTTCACAATATCAAAGCAGCCATGTTGCTAGAACAATTTTAAATAACAATTTTAAAGATAACATTTTCAATTGTTTACCTTGAATATAATATTCATTATTTTTTAATGAGTCTGGAAAATAAAAATTAGTCAGAACTTATCATACTTACAGTTAAAGATTCCTCTCCCCAAAGCCCTGATGAAATCACTGTATATAAAATAATTAATTATATATATATTCCTCTTCATCAATTAACTTATTTCTGTAGACATTTTGAAGATAAAATGAAGAAAAAATCCTGTCTTGAGTGTGCAGATGTTTTGTTGTTTTCCTAACATTCATTAAGTTGTATTTTTCAACATTTCTTGCGATAGCTTGCTATTTTTAGACAAAAAAATATAAGCAATAAATTTCTGAGCAATGTATTAAAGAAAATGAATGCTTAAGTAACATTTGATACTGAGAACTGGAAAATGAGTTGATCAAAATCACAATGGTTAGCCTGGAAAGTGAGTTTTTAACAGAAAGCAAATTTGGCAGTGCCAACTCTGAACTATTCATTGCTTATGACATGATTTGACATTATAATCATTCACCTTATGCTCTTTGTACTAATTCTTCATATAAAGTAAGCAAACTTGTCTTTATAGTTTGGCTTCCCATTTGATTTCCTACAGAGATTATAAGTTGGTCAAGGAAACTATAAATCTTGTCTGCTTAGCAGTGATATTTCTTTCTGTATGTTGTTAAATTAGCATTCAGTTCTGCACTAGCTTCTGTGAGCTTGGCTGACCTGAGACTATCTGGGAAAGATTGAAAAGCTAAAAATGAAACCTGAAATATTATGAACACAAGGATTCTGGGATGCTATATACATTACCAATGAATCAGTTATCCCTTAAATAGTTCCTGTGTTTTAGTCACGTAGACAGTCATTTATTTCTGTCATTATTCATTCAATCATGCATTTATCCATGCACCCATCCATGCATCCCCATCCATTTAACTATTCACTGAACCAGCACTTATTGAATATCTATATATCTAGTTCTGTGATACCTGGTAGTAATAAAGAGAAAATTATTTCCAGCAATCTTTCTTTAGAAGGGAGGCAGATAGGTGAAACAGAAACATAACCACATATTACAAACATAAAAATATAAAAATAGGTATTACTCAGTATGATCAAAAGAAAAAGTGAGTTTACCCTGGAGAACAAAAAAAAGGAAACGAATATTTGTAACTCCTAATATCATCACTTTCCTTCAATTTCTCTGAAATTATGCCTTTAGTTATGAGAGGATATAAATTGATCCTGGATATATTTCTGACTATGTGTAAACATGTAAGTAAGTAAAAATTAAGTGAATAAAAATAAGCAAAATGTATGAAGTCACATCACAAGAGCCATCATTGGAAATATTTCCTCATTTAATAAGTGTATGCTGAACACCAATATGTACAATTATGTACAAGGCATATTTAATCACTGAATCATGTGACTAAAAATAATGCATCAATATCGAACTTGGCCTTTTATATTTTTAGAATATGTTCTGGATTATTATTTATTAGAATTTTAATTTTTCATGTTAAATTTTAAACTATTGGAAGAATCACCATTACAAATCTAAAGCTTTTTAGCTTCATGCTCTATTATGTCAATTTTTAAACTACAGTTTATTATGTAGATCAAGAAGAGCTTAAAAGTGTTTAGTAGTGCTTTTACCAATAAATGAAACATCTATGATTAACAACTGACTATTAATCTTTGACATATATAAATGCCATGTAGATCTGTATATAATTTTATCTATATGTCCATAAAAAGAGGACTTATTTTTAGGAATATGAAGGAACAGTATTCATTTTTTTAAGAGACAAAATTTTGTGCTCAGTGATTAGGAGATAAAAAAGAACCTAGAAATTTAACTGGGCACATTGGTCATGAGCCAATACTGGATTTCCATAAATTATGGGATCTAAAACTACTGATCTGACATTTATAAGATTAATTTACAACATTTATTTTAATTGTCTCATTACAAAATTTGACTGTCTTTGTAAATTTTGGCCTTGGATTAAGAATTTTAGATATTTATTTATATTTAAGATTACTGAGAAAATATATGATGAATTTTCTAATACAATACAAAATATTATTCTCTAGTGTTGTAATTTGTATTCTAATGGTGGATAGTTAAGAACAGTATTTATCTGTTGTATACAGGTTGTATTAACAGGTTATATCAACTACAAATTGGCCCTTGCCATTGCACTTGTCATCTACCACAAGGATTAAATCATGTGCTGCTGCAGCTGCTGATTTTCAACACCCTCTGAGAGCAATTCAAGGTTGAGAACAGAAATGAGGCAGCCTGTGCTGGGGGTGGGGGTGCTGTAGGGGAGGAAACTGGAAGAACAAGTCTTCAGATAGTTAAATATTTTCAGGAGCCAATTTTATGAGTTCAATTCTTATATCTCTTTGTATCTAGAAAAGCACTAAAATCCTTCATAGTGATGACTGCTCCTCATGACAAGCAGAAAACTGCAAAAAATATGGGATTGATTACATGTACTACCCCCTTCCACAAAATAACATATATTCTTACCTTCCCCTCTACCTCTTTGGAGCAGTTTCTCAGGGCTATCTGAGGTGCTGTCTCTTGGGCTATAGTTCTCATTTTGCACCCAATAAAAGTTAACTCACAACTCTCACATTGTGTATTTTTAAAAGTCAACACTTGTTTAAATTACTAAACTGACAACACAAATACTGCATATATTCTCAAACTCATTTATTAAATTAGAACAAAATTATCACATTTTAAGTATGCTCATTGAAAATATCACAAAGTTCAAGGATTTAAATTTCACTCACATTTTCTGAACATTTCTTGAGGTAAAAGACATAGTGTTAGGTAATGTAAATAACATACAACTGGTTTCATAAAGAATCAAATATGGTAACTGTGATAAATGCAGAATAGAGATATGAGGCAAAGGGCTGGTAAAGAGGAGGGAATGATTGAGGGTTCTCGACACAGACAGTCTTTTAGAATAATTCTTGCTTGAACTGGGCTTTTGATTACAAATAGATTTTTTTTTTTCAGGTAAATGAGGGCGGTGTAAAAAGGTATTGAGAATAGAGGAAAATAGAATAGCACATTCAAGAAACTATTCAGTATCCTAGAATGCAAGATGCAGATTTTCAGCAGGATGAATCTGCAATGTGGATGTGATCAGATTCTATAGGATCTTGTGACTCAAGCTAGGATCTTTATCACTTGGATAATGGCAAGCCACTGAGACTCAGAAAAGGTTAGAAACTGAGGTGAAAACAAACACACATACCCCTCCCACATATTAGTTTTCACCTTAGCAAATATGCTATTTACTTTATATTTTCAAAAGAAAAAGAGAACAACTGAATCTTCTGAAACTCATACAAATTTTAGGGTTTTTTGTTGTTAAAATTTTTTTAATTTAATTTTTATTGGAGTACAGTTACTTTACAATGTTGTGTTATTTTCTTCTATATGGCAAAATAAATCAGCTTTGGAAAGGAACATAGGAGTTTGCAAGGTCAATCTCTACTCTTGGCAGATAAAGACTTTAAGCTTCTTAGAAGCTAAATGAAGTTCTTAAGCTCTTACCAAGGACCAGATGCAGAACTGGACTAGACCACAGGTCTCCTACTCATTGTCCAGAATTATTTGGAGATTCAATATTATTGTGACTTTGCAAGATAATTGCAGTATATTGATGCCTGGTACTGTTTAATGCCAGTACCATCATTCACCTATTATACAATAGCTCTTGTATTTTGCTTTCATTAATTCAGGCTTTTAAGGTTCCTTGCCTTTCAGATTAATCTTTGGATATGCACTGTTAGTAGGAGTAGCATTTGGTTTTCATGTGGCTTCTTTTAATCTTTGTATGATTGAAAACAAAATGAATGTTTCTTCTGACTATCTGTGCCCTAATCTCAGCATGGAAGTCCAAATACAGAATATGATGCATTGGCAGAGACCCAAGATGGAAGCAGAAGGAGGTGCCAAAGGTCTGATGATAGGAGTCAAGGTTTTTGGCTTGTCTATGAAGGAAAATTAACACATGGGCTTTAAATGAAAAATATCCCATCTTCATGCAAAATGCAGCAACATTAATTACAAGAGTAAAGTCTATTCATACCTTACTTCAGAAGAAGGTGGGTTATTTTTCATTCTGGATGCACTGATTGTTATTCAATAACCTTGCTGGATTTTGCCCTTAACTGCATTTATCAACTATGAGACTTGCTCAGAAAATAAGTTTATAAGGTTAATTACCAGCACATTATGCAGAATGCAGAAAATTTGATGGTGGCTTTATATTCTGCTGGCATGTGAGGGAACATTTCAAAGGGCTCAGCTCTGATTGTTTGTGACATGGTGTTTCCTTAATTAAGAATGGCTATTCTCCTACATGTATACTCCCCACACAAGGTATATGCCAAGATTTAATTTTTTTAACTCATCTTTGTTTTTTTAAACACCAAAAACCAAGATCAATTTACTGATTTGTTGGGAAAAAAATACTAATACTTAATAATTTTAAATTGCTATTTAAGAAAGGAGCACTTCCATCAATATAAGTGGACTTTAGTTTTTTTTTTTTTAATGTATATTATATGTGTTTCTGAATGTGTTTATGGTTGTGTGACAATGATAAACTGCTTGGTTCTTCTCTCAAAGCTGTCAATACATCATCAAATTTTTTATTGTCTTTCAGTTTTCACTCTGACACTTAAGTGGAATACATACTTTATCTGTTTGCTTAGGGTACATGATTAAGAGATAAGTACTCCTTGGTGGCTCAGACTGTAAAGAATCTACCTGCAATGAGGGAGACCTGGGTTCGATCCCTGGGTGGGGAAGATCCCCTGGAGGGGGGCAAGGCAACCCACTCCAGTATTCTTGCCTGAAGAATCCCCACGGACAGAGGAACCTGGTGGCCTACAGTCCATGGGGTCTCAAAGAGTCAGACACAACAGAGTGACTAAGTACACAGCACTCTCCTATCTACTTCCTAAGATTTATAAACAATGGCTTTCAACATCTCTTGAGGAAAACAACATGGAAGACTAGAAGACTCTGAATGAATATACATACATCTAACAGCCCATACAGTTAATATTTGATGGCCACTGTTTTCCTTCTTTAATTAAACCTAAGATAATTGATCAATCTGTGAGACTACTGAAGATTCATTTTCACAAGCCAAGAGGATTTTTTGTTTTAGACATTTCATGACAATAGAGAAAAAGGAAGGTTTTTTTGCTTTGTTTTGTTTTTACATTTTTATAATCCTAGGAAAATTGGGGAAATTCTTAGGCTCCAAGGTGTTGAACAACAAGAACCCTTACCTCCTTCTCTAACCTGTTCTGATATTACTCTTTTCCTAGCTATATTCCCGTCATGCCAGTTATCTTTCAGGTCCTCAAACATTTCACTCTCATTTTTACTGCAGGTGATTTATCCTTGCCATTTCCTCTGCCTGAAATAATCATCCACGGTTCTTAAATAGCTGACTCCTGGTTGTCATTCAGGGCCCAGTTCAAAGGAACTTTCCTTAGTGAGGTTATGCTAATAATCTAATGTACAGCACAGGACTCCCTAATACCAACCACTCTCTCTCTCTTCAAACTTCTTTCATTCTCATCGTAAAGAATAGAAGTATCAGAATGTATTTAGTTGCTTATTCTCTGTCTTCTCCTTCCAAAATGTAAAGACTTGGGTGGTTTTTATATTCCTACTATTTAGAAGGATAGTAGTTCAAAAATATTGGTTGAATATAAGAAAGAGGGTTCCTCAGTGGTAAAGAATCCATCTTTCAATCAGGAAACCCAGGTTCAATCCCTGGGTTGGGAAGATCCCCTGGAGAAGGAAATGGCAATCCACTCTAGTACTCTCACCTGGGAAATCCTCTGGACAGAGGGGCCTGGCAGGCTACAGTCCATGGTGTCGCAAAAGACTTGGATATAACAACAGCTAAACAACAACAACAAAAAATACAAAGAACAAATGGGAGCATTCTGTGTGTGAAGCTTTCTGTAATACATTCAATGCATTTCTGTCTTAAATTAGTGGTTAGAGATTCAAATGCCTACCGAGGTCAGGTAAACAATATGAGTGAAATAGTCAGGTATCATGATTTTTAGGGATAGGAAGGGGGAAGATTATGGCAAATTGTGGAATATTTGCTCTACATACACTCAGTTCTGACTAACATTTATTTTCATGAGTTTGAACTCCAAAATGCCAGAGTTTATGTATACTTCTTGAATTTTAGTGTTGGCAAAATAAATCTTCTTTTTAGAATTTTATTAGCCAAAAATGTATCTCTATGCTACATAAGTATTGCTGATCCTCTTGTTTGCAACTTCAGCTACAAAATTAAATTTTACCATAAGAGAGTATCAATAATTCCCAGAGGGGGAAAAAATAATCTCAGGAAATTGCATATGACATATCACTCCAAATAAGGTGTGTATTATATGACATTTCCATCTATAAAGACCAATTCAGTTGTAATTGAAACCCCAAAATGATAGTGGTTTGAACAAGGTACAGATTATTTTTCTCATAATGAGGTATAGTATGTTGGCTTTGTAGACTAGGAGTCTGGTCACCTTCAATTTAATTGCTTTACCAGCTTCACAAATGAGTTTTTCCTCGTGGTTCTCAATAGCTGCTTCAGTTATAGATAACAAATCTGCATTTTGAAACAAGAATACATTTTGTGGTGGTAGCAAAACAAAAAAAGAGAGAGATAGATATCAGATTTGTACTGCAATCAGCACTAAAAAGGAAGTGGATGAAAGAAAAGTGGTAAAAAATATCTGTCACTCAGCTCTTAAGAAATTTTCATGGAAACTGATACATACGGTTTTTGCATATTCAACATATTTATTCAACAAATATTTACTAAAAGAAATTAAGTATGAATACACAACACATTTTTCACTGGATCCCCAGGATAAGGCACCATTCTGAGTAGTAGGGAAATACCAGTGAACAAACCATAATATCTGCCCTATGAAATTTATGTTCAGGGAAGAGAAGAATGAAAAATGAAAATATATAGAAGTAAAATATATACAGTTGACCCTTGAATAAGATGAGTTTAAACTAAGCAGATCCAATTACAGTTTCCAATTTCCAATAATAAACATTATCAGTTCAGTTCAGTTCAGTCACTCAGTTGTGACCGACTCTTTGCGACCCCATGAATCGCAGCACGCCAGCCTTCTCTGTCCATCACCAACTCCCGGAGTTCACTCAGAGTCACGTCCATTGAGTCAGTGATGCCATCCAGCCATCTTATCCTCTGTCGTACCCTTTTTCTCCTGCCCCCAATCCCTCCCAGAATCAGTCTTTTTCAATGAGTCAACTCTTCACATGAGGTGGCCAAAGTACTGGAGTTTCAGCTTCAGCATCATTCCTTCCAAAGAAATCCCAGGGCTGATCTCCTTCAGAATGGACTGGTTGGATCTCCTTGCAGTCCAAGGGACTCTCAAGAGTCTTCTCCAACACCACAGTTCAAAAGCATCAATTCTTTGGCGCTCAGTTTTCTTCACAGTCCAACTCTCACATCCATACATGACCACAGGAAAAACCATAGCCTTGACTAAAAGGACCTTTGTTGGCAAAGTAATGTCTCTGCTTTCTAATATGCTGTCTAAGTTGGTCATAACTTTCCTTCCAAGGAGTAAGCTGCAGTCACCATCTGTAGTGATTTTGGAGCCTCCCAAAATAAAGTCTGACACTGTTTCCACTGTTTCCCCATCTATTTCCCATGAAGTGATGGGACCGGATGCCATGATCTACGTTTTCTGAATGTTGAGCTTTAAGCCAACTTTTTAACTCTCCTCTTTCACTTTCATCAAGAGGCTTTTGAGTTCCTCTTCACTTTCTGCCCTAAGGGTGGTGTCATCTGCATATCTGAGGTGATTGATATTTCTCCCGGCAATCTTGATTCCAGCTTCTGGTTCTTCCAGCCCAGCGTTTCTCATGATGTACTCTGCATATAAATTAAATAAGCAGGATGACAATATACAACCTTGACGGACTCCTTTTCCTATTTGGAACCAGTCTATTGTTCCATGTCCAGTTCTAACTGTTGCTTCCTGACCTGCATATAGGTTTCTCAAGAGGCAGGTCAGGTGGTCTGGTATTCCCATCTCTTGAAGAATTTTCCACAGTTTATTGTGATTCACACAGTCAAAGGTTTTGGCATAGTCAATAAAGTAGAAATAGATATTTTTCTGGAACTCTCTTGCTTTTTCAATGATCCAGCAGATGTTGGCAATTTGATCTCTGGTTCCTTTGCCTTTTCTAAAACCAGCTTGAACATCAGGAAGTTCATGGTTCATGTAATGCTGAAGCCTGGCTTGGAGAATTTTGAGCATTACTTTACTAGCGTGTGAGATGAGTGCAATTGAGCGATATTCCCAGGTGATTGAATCTACAGATACAGTACTGAGGATACAGAGGAACCAGGTATACAGTGCATGCATGCCTGCTCAGTTGCTAAGTTGTGTCTGACTCATTGCAACCCCATGGATGTAGCCCACCAGATTCCTCTGTCCATGGGATTTCCCAGGCAAGAATATTAGAATGGGTTGCCATTTCCTTCTCCAAGAGATCTTCCTGACCCAGGGACTGAACCTGCGTCTCGTGCATTGGCAGGTGGATTCTTTACCACTGAGCCACTTAGGAATCTCTAGGTACACAGAGGGCCCATTATATGTGGGAATGTAAATTGGTGCAGCCATCATAAAAAACCGTATAGAGGTTCCTCAAAAGACTAAAAACACAGTTGCCATATGATCCAGCAATTCCACTCCTGGGCATATATCCTGACAAAATTATAAATAAAAAGATATAAGCACCCCTATGTTCATAGCAACACTATTTACAGCAGCAAAAACATGGAAACAACCTAAATGTCCATCAACAGATAAGTGGATAAAGAAGATGGAATACTACTCAGCTGTGAAAAAGAATAAAATAATGCCCTTTTGTAGCAATATGAATGCAACTCGAGATTATCATGCTAAGTGAAGTAAAAGACAGAAATAAGTGATACATGTTATCACTATATGTGGAATCTAAAATAAAAGACAAATGAACCTTTCTAAGAAACAAAAAGACTCAGATATATAGAACAGACTTCTAGTTGTCAGGGGAGGGCAGGGGTGTGGGAAGGATGGGAGAAGGAAGGACTGGGAGTTTGGGGATAACAGACCCAAACTCTTATATATAATGGATAAACAACAAGTTCCTACTGTATAGTACAGGGGATTTTGTTAAATATCCTGTGATAAACCATACTAGAAATGAATATGAAAAAGAATGTGCATATATATGTGTGTGTATATGTGTATAACTGAATCACTGAATCACTTTGCTGTAACAGCAGAAATTAACACATTGTAAAATAACTGGACTTCAATATAATTTTTAAGAAATTTAGCCATTTTAGTAGATGTATAGTGCTTTTTATGCGGGAGACCCGGATTCAATCCCTGGGTCGGGAAGACCCCCTGGAGAAGGCAATGGCAACCCACTCCAGTACTCTTTCCTGGAAAATCCCATGGACTGATAAGCCTGGTATACAGTCCATGGGGTCGCAAAGAGTCGGCCACGACTGAGCGACCGCACTTTCACTTTCTTTCAGTGCTTTTTATGTGGTTTAATTTGCGTTTCTCTGGTGAAACACACTGATTTTTCACCTGTTTGCTATTTGTATTTATTTGTGAAATATATGTTGAGCTTTTACTTGTTTCCTTTAATTTTTTGGGTCATCTTTTTAATATTACATTGTAATGGTTCTTTATACTTCTGGAAGTAGACCCCTTAGTTAGTTATATATTATACACATATTACACACATTTTCTCCAAGTCTATGATTTTCCTTTTTATTTTTTTAACTTTATCTTTCAATGAGCTTTAATTTATATGAATGTTGTTTTTCACCTGCTCAGTCATGTCTGACCCTTTGCAACCCCATGGACTGCGGCATGCCAGGCTTCTCTGTCCTTCACCATCTCCTGGAGTTTGCTCAAATTCATGTCCAGTGAGTCAGTGATGCCAACCAACCATCTTTTCCTCTGTTGTCCCCTTCTCCTCCTGCCTTCAATCTTTCCCAGCATCAGGATACTTTCCAATGAGTCAGTTCTTCGAATCAGGTGGCCAAAGTACTGGAGCTTCACCTTCAGCATCGGTCCTTCCAATGAGTAATCACGGTTGATTTCCTTAGGATTGAGTAGTTAAATCTTGTTTTCCAAGGGACTCTATTAATTTTCTTTTGCATTTTTTACTTTTTGTATTTGGTTTATATTTTCTTTTTTTCCCTAATTCAACATCACAAGAATTTTCTTCCTTGCTTTCTTCTAGGTCTTAATATTTTTACCTCTTTTATTTAGGTCTATGATCAGTTTCAGGTAATTTTTGTGGATGGTTTGAGGCATGAGTCAAGGTTCTTCCATTGTATTGGCTTATTATCTTTGTCAAAACTCATTTGATGGTATAAGTGTGAGTCTACTTCTGACTATTCCATTGATTTTGATGTCTATCATTATATGACTATCATACTATATAGCTTTATAATAAGTTTTGAAATTGGATAGCATGAATCCCAGAATCCTGTTCATTTTCAAGAATGGCTAGAATGATTTTATACTATTTAGTTTAATCCTAACAATATACTCTGGTATAGTGATTATTGTTATTACCATTAACTGCAACAGAAATCTTATATATAAAAATGACACAGCCAAACTTAAATAATGCCAGTATGACTCCAAAATCTATTAATTCAACCATTATATAGTTCTGTCTCCCTGAATATGGACAATATGATATTGGACCTGTTTATGGACACTAATGACTAAAAGAAAGCTAATGACATCTGTATTGAGTGTGTGTGTGTGTGTGCATGCTTATACATGTGTATGTATCTGTATTATATATGAAAATTCAGAACAAGAACTTGTGCTATCTTTTAGAAGATAATTTTCCCATTAGCCTCAGTAGATTGAACTTTATAGTTTTTGCTGAGTTTCTACGCTCTTTTTGGCCTTCCTGGTAAAAATCCTTAATCATATTGCCACATATGCCATGTTTCAAACCTATGTTCAGGGCTCATGACCTTTCTAAAATACTTGAACTGCTACAAATTCATGCAATAACACTGGTTTATAGATTTACTTAATGCAGGTATTAAAATCTTATCATGAGACAACAATATTCCTGACATAATACATGAGAGTTGAAAGATAACACAGGCCTTGGTGGAATAAGACAATGGCAAATTTAAATTTCAAAATTCAGGAGGATTTATATATATATATATATATATATATATATATAATTATGGTATAAATAAAGTTTCTAAATGCCTGAAATAATGGGAAATGACTCTGCCTGGTCTGTCAGACAACATATACTGAAACAGTTTTACTGAGTGGATCAAGGGAGGAAGATACTATAGTCTTCAGGAATGACATTGCAGAAATGGTGCCATCAGAGAGCCTGGCATTCCATGGGCCTAAAGCAGAGATGTATGTGTATAATCACTTGTTAAGAGTACAAGTATTGGAAATACTTTCTCTAGATTCAGGAATTAGTTTATAGCTACATTATCTGAGTTTTTACCAAAGTCACAGCAGAAAATAGGAAAAAATTATTTTCTGAGGTCAAACACTAAAATGGAGTTGTTCATATGCCCCTAAAAATAGAATTTTACAAAACTCACTTCCCAGTATTAGAGCTGATTTCTAAGGAATTAATAGAAAAATTGTCAGTTGACAGAAAGAGAAAAGGAGTACTTTAGAGATGTGCTAAAAGATGAACCCAAGAAAGAGGTTTGCCTCTCTCAGGCATGGTACCAACTTCAGTGGCACACCCTGACATATATGTATAGAGATAAGGCTAGGGAATCAAGAAGTGAACTATTGCAATAATTTTATTCCAGGTAGGAAGTGTTGAGGGCCAACAACAGAAGTGCAACTAGAAAGTTTTCTGAAGTAGGATCAGTGGGATACAGTAATCATTTGAAGAGAACAGATGTTTGAATTTTTCAGATCATGATTCTCCTCGTAATATAAACATTTTCCTTTAAAAAAAAAAAAAAAAAGCCTTAAATGGACTCTTTGGAACAACACTTATTTTTAGTAGTCAATGTTAATAGGGAAAAGCTATTTAGAGCAAGAGAATGAAGGGAAAAGAGTGGATGATCTTCCCAGGCATGTGTTTCACAGTGAATACAGGCCCATCTGGGCCCAGCAATCTCCATCTCTGCCACTGAAAGTATGCTCCATATGTATTCATGAGTTCCCGCTTTAGCGTGCTAGGAGCCTATGACCTTCAATTTGGCAAGGCGCGCTACAACAGGATGAATGGTATTCTGTATTCAAAGAATATTCAAAAAAAATCCAAAAAGCTATTGTGTTCAAAAGCGTGTATTAAAAAAACACATATCTTTTAATCTTGAGGAAAAAATGATGTGAATTAGACCATACGCTTGTTCTCTGAATAAAATTATTATTGGCTCCAGTTAATGTTGCCTGAGTCCCAGATACAAACTAAGGAAGATCTGTAGACTTACCATGTGCTGAGAACATTTCTAATAGTATAATTAAGGACCTGAATTAGGAAACAGGCAATGTTAACGTTCTCTGTTTAATATAATGCAACTTAATAAATGTTTCGTATATGAAATGATCTGCAGGGATGTGTGTACTTTTTGAGTAATGAGTTGAAAAGTGAAGGGAAGAAACAATCATTCAACTGGTTAAAGTCTCTTCATGATACCAGGCTATTATTTTGACTGATGTTGGCACTCAGCTACCTGGGCTAATGTTGTCACATTGCCTTGACATATCCTGAAGAAGGTCATCAAGTCTCAAAATAGAAATATCCAGAACTGAAAAAAAAGAAAAACCAAAGACAAAATCCACCAAAGAGAGACAAATTCTAGGATGTGATTGTTTTATATCCTGAAAACAAGCCATTTTTCAACTGCATGGTATTAACAGAGAAGTTGAAGAAACTAAAAAGGATCAGAAACATCTGACTGTTTAATGTTGGTATAGTCATTTACCTTTCTTCTGATTTTGAAGTGTTCTGAAACTTTCTGTACCTGCTTCCTCATTTGGTGCCTGAATGTTATACTTCAAAAAGTGTTACAAATGTAAAATTACAGTTGTAACTTGCTTAGCCTGTAAAAAGGAAAAAAAAAAAGTCAATTAACTTCTGCCTGCTTCCTTCCTTTGTAGCTATTGAAGTTAGATACATGATTTCCTGCTTCCCTAGTGGCTCAGACTGTAAAGAATTTGTCTGCAGTGCAGGAGGCCCGGGTTTGATCCCTGGATCGAGAAGATCCCCTGAAGAAGGGAATGGTTACCTACTCCAGTATTCTTACCTGGAGAATTGCACGGACAGAGGAGCCTAGCAAGTTACAGTCCATGGGGTCACAGAGTCGGATATGACTGACTAACACTTTCACATAATTTCCTAAGAAGAGAGGAAAATCCCCATTCAGTTTGTCCACCACTGATTTTGGCCACAATTGTTCTGACCGATCAGGCTCGGAGTGAGGAGGGAGAAAAGATGTGTATGGATGCAGTTTTGTAGAGACAGAACTGTCTGAGATATAAGGAGAGGAGCAGAATGATGTTGAAATGTGAAGGGTGATAGAAAAAGATGACTCTCTTAGCTTGGCTTGATCACCATTAGAGATACTCCATGAGTCAAGAGTATAGTCATAAAATTAGCCTTAATCAAATGAAAACACTTAAGTACCCATGATGCCCTTCAGGAGAAGGCAATGGCACCCCACTCTAGTACTCTTGCCTGGAAAATCCTATGGATGGAGGAGCCTGGAAGGCTGCAGTCCATGGGGTCGTTGAGGGTCGGACACAACTAAGTGACTTCACTTTCACTTTTCATTTTCATGCTTTGGAGAAGGAAATGGCAACCCACTCCAGTGTTCTTGCCTGGAGAATCCCAGGGATAGAGGAGCCTGGTGGGCTGCTGTCTATGGGGTCGCACAGAGTCGGACACGACTGAAGTGACTTAGCAGCAGCAGATGCCCTTTAGTTTAACACATGGGTAACTCATCAGCAGAACTAGAAACCATTTGAGTACAAGAAACCAGAGAACACCAGTTCTTTCTAACCATCTTAACTTTCTCCATCTTCAGAAGCTCCTTTCACACAAGCTTGGGTATCTTTGCATTAGAAAAGGATAATATGTTACAATCTCTTCGTATCTCAAGGCATCGTCTAATCACTTCATTTTTTTAACAATTATTTAAAGTTTTAAAAATTATTTATTTTTTTGGCTGCACTAGGTCAAGGTTGCTACACATGGGCTTTCTCCAGTTGGGGTGAGTGTGGACTACTTCTCATTGTGGTGGCTTCTCTCATTGCAAAGCACAGCTCTGTGTGGGCTTCAGTAGTTGTGGTACCTGGGCTTAGTTTTCCTTTGGCATGTATGATCTTCCTGGTCCAGGGATCAGACCTGTGCCTCTTGCACTGGCGGGCAGATTCTTAACCACTTGACCACCAGCGAAGTCCAACAACTTTAAATCTGATTTCTGATTGTGTAACTCTATTGAAATATAGACACTAATGTCCTCTCTCTTAAATCTTACATCTTTTTTATATTTCATTCTCCCTGTAGATTCAGTTGTTGTTGTTCAGTCACACAGTCATGTCTGACTCTTTGCAACCCCATGGACTGAAGCATGCCAGGCTTCCCTGTCCTTCACCATCTTTTAGAGTTTGCTCAAACTCATGTCCTTTGAGTCAGTGATGCCATCCAACCATCTTATCCTCTGTCATCCTCTTCTCCTGCCTTCAAAATTTCCCAGAATCAGGGTCTTTTCTAACAGTCAGTTCTTCGCATCAGGTGGCCAAAGTTTTGGAATTTCAGCTTCAGCATCAGTCCTTCCAAAAAATATTCAGGATTGATTTCCTTTTGGACTGACTGGTTTGATCTCCTTGCAGTCCAAGGGACTCTCAAGAGTCTTCTCTAATACCACAGTTCAAAAGCATCAATTCTTTGGTGCTCAGCCTTTTTTATGGTCCAACTCTCTCTTTCATGCATGACTACTGGAAAAACCATAGCTTTCACTATATGGACTTTTGTCAGCAAAGTAATGTCTCTGTTTTTTAATATGCCGTCTAGGTTTGTCATAGCTTTTCTTCCAAGGAGCAAACATTTTTAAATTTTGTGGCTGCAGTCACTGTTGTCAGTGATTTTGGAGCCCAAGGAAATAAAGTCTGTTACTGTTTCCATTGTTTCCCCATCTATTTGCCATGAAGTGATAGGACTGGATCCCATGATCTTAGGATTTTTAATGTTTTAAGCCAGTTTTTTCATTCTCCTCTTTTACCTTCAACAAGGAGCTCTTTAGTTCCTCTTTGCTTTCTGCCATAAGGGTGGTGTCATCTGCATATCTGAGGTTATTGATATTTCTCCTGGCAGTCTTGATTCCAGCTTGTGCTTTATGCAGCCTGGCATTTTGCATGCTGCACTATGCATATAAATTAAATAAGCAGGGTGACAATATACAGCTTTGATGTACTCCTTTCCCAATTCGGAACCAGTCAGTCATTCCATGTCCAGTTCCAACTGTTGCTTCTTGACCTGTATACGGTTTCTCAGGAGGCAGGTACAGTGGTCTGGGTTTGCCATCTCTTTAAGAATTTTCCAGTTTGTCGTCATCCACACAGTCAAAGGCTTTAGCATAGTCAATGAAGCTGAAGTAGATTTTTTTTGTGTGTGGAATTTTCTTGCTTTTTTTATGATTCAGTGGATGTTGGCAATAGGTTCAGTAACATCTAGCATTTTAAATATCATTTTACTTGAAATTCATCTCTCTCTTTAACTCTATGGCTCTGAACCCTGTCTCCTAAGGTTAGTGTTTCCCAAAGCAGATTTCTGTTCTTTTGACATCTGAAAGTTAGGGTTAACTTTTACAAGACTGATTCTCTCTAGACTGGCTGCTACAAAGCTTCAAAGAAATTTGTTACGCTGATGCTTAAAGGCATACAGTCCGCAGAGGATTGCAATGAGAGTTCAGAGTAATGGTTCTACCAAGTTGACTAGCTGTAACCACAGTGCATGCTCAGTGCTTTGAACTCTAGTCCCGATGATACCAGTGGAGGCACTAAAATTCTCATGACCATGAATACTGGATCGATGGCACAGAATTCTACTAGTTTTATAGCTGTATTCTTAATGCTTGGACCTCAGTTTCTTAATCACCAAAGGAGAGGGTGTTCTCTTAGTTAATGAGTGCTTCAAGTCTGGATTAAGCTTGGGGACAAAGTCCCCAGTCAAGCAGTTTAGGAGCCCCCAGACCTTTGATCAGGGTCCCTCTTCTGGAGCCTAATGTCCAGACTTTTGTGTGCTGTCACAGCAAGCAAGGAGCCACAGAATCCTGCCACTGCTCTCATTTCAGTGACTGTTCTCCACTGATGATGCTGATTCGGAAGGCGGGTGTGCTTGCTTCCTAATAATTCACCTTCACTTACTCTATAACAGTCCTTTTCCTCAAGGAATCCATCTATTCATGACCTTCTTCTACTTATGCTGAGGTTCAGGGTACAGAGTATAATTTATTAAATCTTATGTCTCTGTTGCCTAGCACAATAACTGCTACAGGTAAGAGTTTTGCTCTACCAAACTCAACAATCCAACAGCAAGACATCACAGCCTTTATTTTTTAATAGATGAGTGAGAAACATTATCTGAGCAGTTCTTTTAGAGATTCATTTTCCTTCCAAAAAAAAAGGTCCCTTGTTTACTTCCCATCTTTTTGAAGAATGCAATAATTGACTCTTGTCATCCAAGC
Source organism: Bos mutus (assembly GCF_027580195.1). Taxonomy (NCBI): domain Eukaryota; kingdom Metazoa; phylum Chordata; class Mammalia; order Artiodactyla; family Bovidae; genus Bos; species Bos mutus. The sequence continues at coordinate 78,331,293 of NC_091618.1, forward strand.
TCAATACCTTGGAGCCACTTCTGAATCTTCTCTCTGTGAGTTTCCATGTTACTGACAAGTGGATTAAGGCAGACTGTGCTGGCTATAAATTCTGATTGCTACCACTGATGTCTTAACAAACTGCAAGTAGGAAACGCAGTACCAAACAGATACACAATAGTAGATTTTCACCATCTGTTATTATACTTGTTTTTCTTTTTTTGGTAAATATCTTGTCTCCTCATCTAAATTAAAAGCTCTTTAAGGGCAATGACCTTATTTTCCCACAATAACTAGAACCATTCTGTGCTTAATTGCTGCTTAAGAAATAACTGGTTAATTTTAATGAGATGATAAGAGTTATGGAAGAGGATAAAAACATAAGGAGGAGAGAAGCATCACAGGACATGGAGGAGGGTAAAGAATTAGGAGGTGTTTAAAGATGTGTCACCCATTTCACAAGTTTTATTGGAATGAGTTCTCTAAGAACCTGAAAGCCCAGTCTGACGAACTGACCTGAAAGTAGTGATTTAAACTCTCCTCCAGACAGCTGATGCGTTTCAGCCTGATGACAGTCTGCTCTCTAATCAAACTAAGGAAGCTCTCCACATTTTCAGTGATTGGGAATCATAGAAAATTTAGACATGGGAATATTTCTCATTATCTTTGATACATGTACATTTTTTAAAAGAAATCTCTAGACAGAAATACAAACACACACACACACACACACACCAGAGAGAATAAAGTGGCACATGTGTTCCTGGAGGGCTACAGCTCTTACAAATGTCTGACCTTGTTTGCCGGGTTCAGGACAGCATTAGTAGATTTCTCTATCTGAAATTAACACCATCCATCTACATACTGGCAAGTGTCTGGAGAGGCAGAGTCCAAGGAATCAGCTTGTAGGCTACATGGTAATTGAATGCCCAGGTTCCCTGGGTCTTGGGAGCAAGACATTTTCATATGTGCTCATCAAGTGGATTCTGGGTCTATAAGGAATATTATTTTGTAATTTGCCAAGGAATGTATTGGAATTACAGAAAATATTTATCCAGAGAAAAATGCCTGGATTCACTTGTGAAGACTGCAGTGTTATCACACAGGTACAGGTTTATACCCCAAAGTCTGAGGGTATCCAAAATAAATCATAGTGGGTACAGATAGTTTTGTACTATTTTACCTCCCTTTTGTCTTATTTCAAAATTCTAAGGCATAGTTTGTTTGTCCATCTCTCTTTCCATATGTGTGTATAATCATGTCTTATGTGTTTTTTGTGGGTCAGAAATGACACACTCACTCTTTAAATGGTGATTTTTCTGATCCTTTTGTTAAATTCTTTTTTTTTTTTAACTGAAGGATAATTGCTTTACAGAATTTTGTGGTTTTCTCCAAAAACTGACCCCCTTCCTAGCTCTCGGATTTCATCTGTCACTACTCCACATTTTGAACCCTCTACTATACATAGCATTTTATGTAGTTCTCTCAAAATACCCAATCACTATATACCTATGTTCCTCTATACTTGGTGTTCTCTCCACCTGGAATACTGCATACTTCCTGTATGAATAATAAGATCATACAATGAATCTAGTTTGACAAAGATACTTAGAAGGATTCCTAGCTATTACTGTAGGAGGCAGAAGGAAAAAAAAGCAGAAAGTCATTCTCCTGTGTTATGGAAGAAATTTGTGCTATACCACTCTCCTCTGTGTAAGTTCTTTAGTTTCTTTGAGTTTTAATCTCCAACATTTAAAAATGAGGATAATAATATGTCATATTACTGCTGTAAGGATAAAAAAAAAGATCATATGAAATGTTATAGGCAAGGTAAATACTATTTTGGGGGTTCATTTTGGACCATCAATTATATGACTTTATGGTTTTCTCCCATGGAAAAGAAATGCAAAAAAGCAAAATGGCTGTCTGGGGAGGCCTTACAAATAGCTGTGAAAAGAATAGAAGTGAAAAGCAAAGGAGAAAAGGAAAGATATAAACATATGAATGTAGAGTTCCAAAGAATAGCAAGAAGAGATAAGAAAGCCTTCTTCAGCAATCAATGCAAAGAAATAGAGGAAAACAATAGAATGGGAAAGACTAGGGATCTCTTCAAGAAAATCAGAGATACCAAAGGAATATTTCATGCAAAATGGGCTCGATAAAGGACAGAAATGGTATGGTCCTAACAGAAGCAGAAGATATTAAGAAGAGGTGGCAAGAAATCACAGAAGAACTGTACAAAAAACATCTTCATGACCCAGATAATCACGATGGTGTGATCACTCACCTAGAGCCAGACATCCTGGAATGTGAAGTCAAGTGGGCCTTAGAAAGCATCACTATGAACAAAGCTAGTGGAGGTGATGGAATTCCAGTTGAGCTATTCCAAATCCTGAAAGATGATGCTGTGAAAGTGCTGCACTCAATACGCCAGCAAATTTGGAAAACTCAGCAGTGGCCACAGGATTGGAAAAGGTCAGTTTTCATTCCAATCCCAAAGAAAGGCAATGCCAAAGAATGCTCAAACTATCGGACAATTGCACTCATCTCACATGCTAGTAAAGTAATGCTCAAAATTCTCCAAGCCAGGCTTCAGCAATATGTGAACTATGAACTTCCTGAGGTTCAAGCTGGTTTTAGAAAAGGCAGAAGAAGCAGAGATCAAATTGCCAACATTCGCTAGATCATGGAAAAAGCAAGAGAGTTCCAGAAAAGCATCTACTTCTGCTTTATTGACTATGCCAAAGCCTTTGACTGTGCGGATCACAATAAACTGTGGAAAATTCTTCAAGAGATGGGAATACCAGAACACCTGATCTGCCTCTTGAGAAATCTGTATGCAGGTCAGGAAGCAACAGTTAGAACTGGACATGGAACAACAGACTGGTTCCAAATAGGAAAAGGAGTTCGTCAAAGCTATATATTGTCACCCTGTTTATTTAACTTATATGCAGAGTACATCATGAGAAACGCTGGACTGGAAGAAACACAAGCTGGAATCAAGATTGCCGGGAGAAATATCAATCACCTCAGATATGCAGATGACACCACCCTTATGGCAGAAAGTGAAGAGGAACTAAAAAGCCTCTTGATGAAGGTGAAAGAGGAGAGTGAAAAAGTTGGCTTAAAGCTCAACATTCAGAAAACGAAGATCATGGCATCCGGTCCCATCACTTCATGGGAAATAGATGGGGAAACAGTGGAAACAGTGGCTGACTTTATTTTTCTGGACTCCAAAATCACTGCAGATGGTGACTGCAGCCATGAAATTCAAAGACGCTTACTCCTTGGAAGGAAAGTTATGACCAACCTAGATAGCATATTCAAAAGCAGAGACATTACTTTGCCAACAAAGGTCCGTCTTGTCAAGGCTATGGTTTTTCCTGTGGTCATGTATGGATGTGAGAGTTGGACTGTGAAGAAGGCTGAGAGCCAAAGAATTGATGCTTTTGAACTGTAGTGTTGGAGAAGACTCTCGAGAGTCCCTTGGACTGCAAGGAGATCCAACCAGTCCATTCTGAAGGAGATCAGCCCTGGGATTTCTTTGGAAGGAATGATGCTAAAGCTGAAACTCCAGTACTTTGGCCACCTCATGCGAAGAATTGACTCATTGGAAAAGACTCTGATGCTGGGAGGGATTGGGGGCAGCAGATGAAGGGTACGACAGAGGATGAGATGGCTGGATGGCATCACTGACTCGATGGACGTGAGTTTGAGTGAACTCCAGGAGTTGGTGATGGACAGGGAGGCCTGGCATGCTGTGATTCATGGGGTCGCAAAGAGTCAGATACGACTGAGTGACTGATCTGAATCTGAATCTGAATCTGAATGGTTTTCTCTCAGTTCTGTTAATGTCATTTTTCCTTTTAGGACTGGCCAAGAACTGTCACTAGGAGAAATCTATATTCTATATATTTATTCTTTGTCTTTATCATCAGGAGATTCACCTAGACCAAGATTATTCATTATTTTAAAAAAAAATCATCAATTTTGCTTAAGAGCTTTAGCTGACATTCAAGATAAATGTGGAGTTATTTTGAGAATTTAGGGATCTTACTCCAACTGTAATTCTTAGAAATTACATTCTTAGTAATTCTTAGAAACCCTCTGGTCAAGTCCTTTTTTTAATCTTTCTCCTTCCAGTACCACAAGATCCCTTCTCCTTCCTTTTCAATGGGTGTCTAGTATGTCTTCTTTATTCTTTTTTCTCTAGCTTAATTTCTTCTATGTAGTCTGTGAATTCTGCTCTACCATGACTTCAGTTATTCTGTCTCTCTACTTGATGTAATTTTATAGATCTTGTTCCTAAGAATAAGAGTTTATCTTTATCCGTTAGTTAAAATTCTTGTGAGCTGGATAAAGCTACTCAGGTCAAGAGTTCAGGTTAACTGGAACAACATGGCTCCTTATGGACATCCTACACCCCAAGAGCTGTGCCACAGATGACTTGGGTCTGAAGGCAAAAATAAACATATCTATTGAGCAATATCTTTTTTGATTCATTTCCTAGAGTAATGGAAATAAAAACTAAAATAAACAAATGAGACTTAATTAAACTCAAAAGCTTTTGCACTGCAAAGGAAACCATAAACAAAATGAAAGATAATCCACACAATGGAAGAAAATATTTTCAAATGATGCTACCAACAAAGGATTAATCTCCAAAATTTGCAAACAGCTCATGTGACTAAAAAACAAAAACAAAAACCCAATCAAATAGTAGGTGGAAGGCCTAAATAGACATTTCTCCAAAGAAGATCTACATGAAAACACACTCAACATCACTAATTATTAGAGAAATGCAAATCAAAAGTACAAATCAAATGCAAATCATAAGATGTCACCTCACACAGTCAGAATGGCCATTGTCAAAAAGACTACAGATAATAAACACTGGAGAGGGTTTGGAGAAAAGAGAACTTTCCTACACTGCTGGTGGGAATATAAATTGGTACAGCCACTATGGAGAACAGCATGGAAGTTCATTAAAGTACTGAAAATAGAGCTATTATATGATCCAGCAATCCCACTCATGGGCATCTGGAGAAAAACATGGTTTGAAAGGATACATGCACCTTTATGTTAATTGTGCCACTGTTTACAATAGCCAAGACATGCTGCTACTGCTGCTGCTAAGTCGCTTCAGTCCTGTCCGACTCTGTGTGACTCCATAGACGGTGGCCCACCAGGCTCCCCCGTCCCTGGGATTCTCCAGGCAAGAACACTGGAGTGGGGTGCCATTGCCTTCTCCAAGCCAAGACATGGGAACAATCTAAATATTCACTGATGGATGAATAGGTAAAGAAGATATGGTGTGCATGTGTGTGTTTGTGTGTGTGTGTTTGTGTGAGAGAGAGAGAGAGAGAGAGAGAGAGAGAGAGATGGAATATTACTCAGCTGTTAAAAAGAATGAAATAATGGCATTTGCAACAACATAGATGCATCTTCAGATTACCATACTAAGTGAAGTAAGTCATACAGAGAAAGACAAATATCATATGATATCGCTTACATGCAGAATCTTAAAAATGATACAAATAAATTTATTTACAAAAATGAAACAGAATCATAGACTAAGAGAACAAATTTATGGTTCCTGGGGGGAATGGTGGGGCAGGGGGAATATATAGGGAGTTTGGGGTTGACATGTACATGCTGCTATATTTAAAATAGAGAATTAACAAGGACTTTCTGTATAGCACAGGGAACTCTATTTAATACTCTGCAGTAACCTAAATGGGAAAGAATTTTAAAAACAGTCAGTTCAGTCACTCAGTCGAGTCCTACTCTTTGCTACCCTATGGACTGCAGCACGACATGTCTCCCTGTCCATCACCAATGCCCAGCATTTACTCAAACTCATGTCCATTGAGTCAGTGATGCCATCCAACCATCTCATCCTCTGTCGTCCCCTTCTCCTTCTGCCTTCAATCTTTACCAGCATCAGGGTCTTTTCATACTGAGTCAACTCTTCACATCAGGTGGCCAAAGTATTGGAGTTTCAGCTTGAACATCAGTCCTTCCAATGAATATTCAGGGCTGATTTCCTTTAGGATGGACTGGTTGGATCTCCTTGCAGTCCAAGGGACTCTCAAGAGTCTTCTCCAACACCACAGTTCAAAAGCATCAATTCTTTGGTGCTCGGCTTTCTTTATAGTCCTATTCCCACATCCATACATGACTACTGGAAAAACCATAGGCTTGACTAGATGGGCCTTTGTTGACAAAGTAATGTCTCTGCTTTTTAGTATGTTGTCTAGGTTGGTCATAACTTTTCTCCCAAGGAATAAGCATCTTTTAATTTCATGGCTTCAGTCACCTTCTGCAGTGATTTTGGAGCCCCCAAAAATAAAGTCAGCCACTGTTTGCACTGTTTCCCCATCTATTTGCAATGAAGTGATGGTACCATATGCTATGATCTTAATTTTATGAATGTTGAGCTTTAAGCCAACTTTTTCTCTCTCCTTTTTCACTTTCATCAAGAGGTTCTTTAGTTCTTCATCGCTTTCTGCCACAAGGGTGGTGTCCCCTGCAAATCTGAGATTATTGATATTCCTTCTGGCAATCTTGATTCCAGAATAGATACATGTATTTGTATAATTGAATCACTCTGCTATACATCTGAAACCAATACAATATTGTTAATCAAGTACATATAGTTGATTGTTAATCATCTATATAATAAAGGGTTTACTTTCAAATCCTACTAGGATTTGAGACTACCTGAAGTCTGACAATCTTCTAGGATCTATCAGAGGATCCTGGTTGTACAAGGGAAAAAGTAGGGAGAAGATTCAAGGACTGACCTCAGCTTTAGGATTCCAGGAATTTTTTCTTGCTTGGTTTCCATTCTGCATTCTGGAAAGCTTCTTTTTGTTTAGATATTTTATAATTAATATCCTTTAGATTATTTGGGTTTGCTGAAGCTCAGTGTCACAGGAAGGAGAATGAGAAAATAGAGCAAGTGTATTTTTTCAGTTTCTCTCCCAGATCTGCCTTATGACCTTCGAATAAAAGTGGAAACTGGAAACTGAAAGCAACAAAACATTCATACCTACCTGGCTATAGAGGACACTGTGGTTGTCTCCCCAACATCTCTGTCACCCTTTCCTCGTGGTATCCCCACGAAATGCAGATAGATTGATCCATTCCAACATCTGGGTGGGTGAGTTCAGATTTGATTAACCACAAGGCCATAGTTCCTGCTTACAGAGGTCTATTTCTTAGTCTGTCCATCTTAGCATTCCTCTAGCCACAGGGGATGTGTAAGAATGAGTATTACATAAAACTTGGTTAATAGGACATAAATGTGACACTTTATTTTTAAAAAGAGTGCTTTTCTGACAAACTTACTACCAAGTAGGATTATTCTTTCATTGGACAAGGACACATGTAAATCAGATTACAACTGGCCATCTTGTTATTATGAAAAGCCAGACTTTATAAAAAGCAGTTATTATGGAAATCAGCTAAGAGAAATCAAAAGGAAATGGGTCTTGACAGCATCACTGAACACTCAGGTGAAACAAATTTGAAGTTCTTCTTTGTATTTTTTAGCTATGTGAGCCAATATAGTATATGTGCTATTTAAGCCATTTGCAGTAATTTTTTTCTTGCTTCCAAAAACATCCTAACAGATACCTTTGATTCAAATTAAACAAAACAAACAAACAAAAAAACACTTGTTGGCCTACATAACTGAGATTTTCGAAGGTATTGTATCTTCAGACATGACTGGATACAGCAACAGTTCCTGGATACAGGAACTGTTTTGTCTCTCTTGAGTCTCTCTTCTACTTAGTTGGACTTATTTTCTGGTTTCATTCAGCAGCCCTCAGATAGTCTAAGGCCTGCTTCTGAAGCAAGGGGTGGAGTGAACAGCCCTAGCAGAATACAGTAAAAGTAAAATGAAGGGTAATTTTCTATTGGCAAATTGCATAAAGTGATTAGAAGAATGGATGAATTCTGGGCAGGAGTAAAAATAGATATCTACTAAATAAGGGCAGATGGTGACTGCAGCCATGAAATTAAAAGACTCTTACTCCTTGGAAGAAAAGTTATGACCAACCTAGATAGCATATTGAAAAGCAGAGACATTATTTTGCCAACAAAGGTCCGTTTAGTCAAGGCTATGGTTTTTCCAGTGGTCATGCATGGATGTGAGAGTTGGACTGTTGGAAATGTTACTTAAATTCTTTTAACCTTGATTTTCAAATACTGAAGTTAGCATAAGCAATCTTTAAGGTTTACTTTAACTTTATTTTAATGTGATAGCAGCATACTGAATATACTGTAGCATACTGTTGTTGTTCAGTTGATTAGTCATGTCCAACCCTTTGCAACCCTGTGGACTACAGCATGCCAGGCTTCCCTGTCCATCACTATCTCCCAGAGCTTGCTCAAACTCATGTCCATCGAGTTGGTGATGCCATCCAACTATCTTGTCCTGTCATCCCCTTCTCCTCCTGCCTTCAATCTTTCCCAGCATCAGGGGCTTTTCTAATTAGTAGGCTCTTTACATCAGGTGGCCAAAGTATTGGAGCTTCAGCTTCAGCATCCGTCCTTCCAATGAATATTCAGGACTGATTTCCTTTAGGATTGAGTGGTTTCATCTGCATGCAGTCCATGGAACTCTCAAGAGTCTTTTCTAACACCACACTTCAAAAGCATCAATTCTTCAGTGCTCAGCTTTCTTCACAGTCCAACTCTCACATCCATACATGACTACTGGAAAAACCATAGGTTTGACTAGATGGGCCTTTGTTGGCAAAGTAATGTCTCTGCTTTTTACTATGCTGTCTAGGTTGGTCATACCTTTTATTCCAAGGAGCAAGCATCTTTTAACTTCATGGCCACAGTCACCATCTACAGTGATTTTGGATCTCAAGAAAATAAAGTCTGTAATTGTTTCCATTGTTTCCCCATCTATCTGACATAAAGTGATGGGACCAGATTCCATCATCTTCATTTTTTGCATGTTGAGTTCTACTGTTGAGCTTTTGAATGTTGAGTACTATAGTATAATGTAGTATAGTATATTTAGTATACTATCCCATCAGAAGAAAATCAAAGTAAACCCTAAAGATTATTTATGCTAATCACAACATTGGAAAATCAAGGTTAAAAGAATTTAAATGACTTTTCCAAGGTCACCTCTAGTGAATTATAGGCCAACTGGGACTAGAGCCAAGGACTTATTAGTCAAGCAATTTGCCTGTAAAAAGTGGAAGAAGGTGACATATCAGTGAGAAAGAATAATTAAGTGTCTTAGTTAGGTTTCTTACACAGTATAACTCTGGGACTATCACCCTCGCTGAGAGGATGATAACATTTTGCTCCTTGCTTCATTTTAAGGGGAGAAAATAGGTGTTCCAATTTAGCAAAAAAGTTTTAATCTAGGGAGAAAAAAATATCTTCAAATACACCACAGCATATCTCTGTGAAGGTTATTTCTTTATTTCTTGGCATGTTGGCATCTTAATTATTTTAACTGTTAAAGCCACATATGGATTTCTTCTACTGCCGGATAATCATCAGAAATGAAAAAAGTTGCTTTGATCCTGCAAGAACATTTTAATCACAGGATGAATTAAATACAAGTCAGCAATTTATATCTGACTTGTAGAGCATCTGAAACCCTGAATCTCATCTAAAAAGGCAAAAAGAAGAAGAGAAATTAGTATATATACTATTATTTTTTCAGGGTAACTAGTCACTTTTCACTGTACTTCTTTCAGTGAATGTGTAAATAATTCTTTAATAATAAGAGGCAAAAGAAAGAAGTAAAAAGGGTTGCATAATGGCTACAGGTTTGACAGATCAAATTCAAAAAGTAATAGGACAAAAAGTGAAATATTTCTCAAAGTTCAAGGGCTTCAGTTCAAGGGCCAATCAAGCCATAAGTGTTGTCCTTTGGCTTCTAGAGCCACTGCATAGTTTTTTCATCTGCCACTGTCAAAAAGAATTTTAAATATTTTGAGGGCTACTCACAGCTTAGAGTCCCAAAGAGATTTTAAAGGTATCATAAAGGTTGTGATAATACTTATTTTTCTTCTTACAGAGTGGGTCAGAGGTTCTATTAAAAAGCCTCTTTAATATAAAATCAAGGTAAGAAATTCTCAGATAGGAACTCTATGTAGAACAGACAATTTCTAACATAATGACACCAGATGTTGTCCCAACAGAGGGGTCAAACAGCTACAGTGTGTGACCTCAGTTGTAGTAATTTTGTGTCACTAATTTTCCATTAGTGGAGCTATGCAGGGAGTTTTGTTGCAAGCAGAGAGAAAACATAACTTCAAGTCACTGTCTTATATATTGCTATTCATGTGGGAAAAAAAATGAGGCACGAGTTTAAATGGAGGGAGACACAGAGGTAGATTGCAGGTAGACCATTTACTGTAAACAGAAGTGTTTTATTCATATATTCTTTCATTCATCATATTTCTGAATATTTCCTATGAACCAAATTCAGCATTACTTGTTAGATTCTTTCAGAAGTGTTAATGAGGGACATTAAGTACATTCACTGGAAGAACTGATTAGAGAAGTGTAAGAAAACTCTTAGCTGTGTGTATATGTGCATACCTGTGTACATGGAATTTGACACAATAGTTTTTAACTTTTTATTTTAAAATAATTTAACATTTGTAATATGTCATATAAAAAGTCGCTTCAGTTGTGTCTGACTCTTTGTGACCCTATAAACTGTAGCCCTCCAGACTCCTCTGTTCTGGGGCTCTCCAGGAAAGAATACTGGAGTGGGTTTCCATTCCCTTATCTAGGGAATCTTCCATGCCCAGGGATCGAACCTATATCTCTTAGGTCTCCTGCATTGGCAGGCCAGTTTTTTACTACTGGTGCCACCTGGGAAGCCCATATAAAGAGTACAGAGAATTATTTCTAAGAATCTATATCAAGGAAATAATCAGACACATATGTACAGGTTTATCAATGAGGATGTTCATTACAGTGCTTCTTAATGAGCATAACTGAAAATAATTTAAATATCAATTGAGAACCAGTTAAATACATTAATATATATTCACATTATTAAATATTTATAGCCATTGAATAATGCATACAAATTATTTATTCACATAACTTGAATTTTATTATGTAATCTTATGAAAGAAAATGAAAGTGTTAGTTGCTCAGTCCTGTCTGACATTTTGTGGCCTAATGGGCTGTAGCCCATCAGGCTCCTTTGTCCATGGAATTCTCTAGGCAAGAAAACTGGAGTGGGTAGCCACTCTTTCTATGGGATCTTCCTAACTGAGGGATAAAATCTGAGTCTCCTGCATTGCAGGTGAATTCTTTACCATCTGAGGCACCAGTAATCTTACAGATATGTATATAATTTGAAGGAAGTTTATACCCAAAGAGCTGTTATCTTTAGGTGGTGGTGACTACAGTTTTTTTCTGGATAGTATATTTTCAGGTAGTTGAACTTTCTCAGATTAAAAGCAGATTTGAGGAGTGAATATCAACTAACTGCTAAATGACAACTGTTGAATCATAATTCTCTGTTTCTGATGGTATTCTCTCAGTCACATTTAGCTTTACATGTTAGCAGAGAACATGATTGTGTAATGTGATATATTCGTGACATAGCAAAGGGCTCACTGCATAAAACTCCATCCAACTCCTTTTAAAAAAAGTTTTTTATTTTTTGGCCACAGCTCATGGCATGTTGGATCTTAGTTCCCCAACCAACTGGCATTGGACCAGTGCCCCTTACAGTGGACACACAGTCTTGACAACTGGACCACCAGGGAAGTCCCAAATCCATCTGATTTCTTGCTAATGCCTTGAATTCCACAGATGGACATTAGGTTTTAATGTTTAAATGCCACAAAGAAAAAAATAAATGACTGAAATTCACATTATATGTCAATAGTGTTAATACATTCCCTTAAGAGGGGGATTTTGAAGAAGGCAGAAGGAGGTAGTTGAAGCTGAACCTGCTTTAAAGAGGGGAAAAAAGACTCTGAGGGAAGTTGCTGGAGACGAAGATAGCCATCACTGATGTCTGATTTTACAGCTTTCCTGAGGGTTGACTTACATTTAGTCATGCAAAAGGATATGGTTTATGATATTTAAGTATCCCTTTTCAAATTACGAGATTTCATTTTGAATTATTTCTCCTGTCGATTAATGGTCTTTCCCATTACACTGGAAGTTCCCTGAGGGTGGAGGCTTTGTTTTCTATGCTATTACAATCCTAGCTCCCAGTGCCTTTGCAAATTAAAAATGTATCTAAAAATATTTGAGTCAACCTACATTTTTAGAAACAGAAAAGGCTTTGGAACCAGATAGATTTGGTTATTCAATGGCTGTCACTACCTCTATGATCCTTTCTTCCTCCCTTCCTTTCTTCACTGCTTCCTTCCTTCCCTTCCTTCTACAAATATTTAATTAGCTAAACACCAACAATATGAAGACTTATGTTAAATGCAAGCAAGTTAAAAACCTCATAACCTCTATGTTTTATCAATGACAAAATGAAGATAAAATAGTTCTCATTTCTAGATGGTTGAGAATATTCTGTGCAATGAGAAATTATGCATTTGAGACATCTTGCATCATTTTCACAGTTTCCTAACTTAGTAAATGATAAATGGTAGCTATTAATAGCATTATAGTACTGTATAATAAAGTATTCCTTTTGCACTTATTCATGATTTATATTGCAGATATTTATTGAGTAATTAATCTTCCCTGCTGGCTCAGATGGTAAAGCATCTGCCTACGATGCAGGAGATCCGGGTTCAATCCCTGGGCCAGAAAGATCCCCCTGGAGAAGGAAATGGCAACCCACTCCAGTACTCTTGCCTGGAAAATCCCATGGACAGAGGAGCCTGGTAGGCAACAGTCCATGGAGTCACAGAGTTGGACACGACTGAGCGATTTCACTTATTTATTGAGTACTCATGGTGGTCCAGGGATTGTTCTATAGATTGTCAATACAAAAATGACTAAGACAGAGTCCTGAGCCTCTGGGATTTCACATCACAGTGAAAAACATACCACAAGGGCACAAAACCAAGTTACCTGATACATTTTTTGCCTGGCCAAGTTACATGACCCCTCCTCCCCATACTGTATTTTTCAAAAGTGAGATAAAAAAAAAAAAAAAAATCCTGAAAGCTAAATCAGTCTAAGTCACTCACAGAAGTTGCAGGCTTCTCTTGGGTAATTCTTTACTTGACTGACCTTAGTGTGACAGAATGAAGGTTATCTGAGTGGAAGCAAAGGATGCTGGCTTTCCTGTAGGACTTCAACTTTTTAAGGGAGCAGCGTCCTAACTCATTCTCAGTTGACCCAATCAGTACTAGGCTTTGTGTATCAGTTTCTAGAATAGATGTGAGTGCTCTCCCATCAAGACTTTGAGGGAAGGAAGGGCCAGGGGCAAGAGACCTAGATTTCTGCAAAAGCAATAGAAACAAAGGATAATCAGGGGACAGGAAGATGAACAAAATTTAGGAATAAAGTTGAGCTTTACACTGAACATTGAATCAGAATGCACTAGGTAGAATATCAGAAACTGTTCTGGGCGTATACTAAAAAAAGCATTGCAATTTTCCTCCTTATTGTCTCTCACTTGTATAATACATGTGTGTGTGCTCAGTCGCTTCAGTCATGTCCAATTCTTTGCGACACTATGGACTGTAACCTCCCAGGCTCCTCTGTCCAAGGGATTTTCCAGGCATGAATACTAGTTGGAGTGGGTTGCCATTTCCTATTCCAGGGGATCTTCCCAAACCAGGGATTGAACATACAACTCTGAGTCTCCTGCATTGGCAGGCGTGTTCTTTACCACTAGCATCACTCAGGAAGCCCTGCGTAATAATACATGGATAGGTCTTTTTTGGCCTAACCTTAGAGCACTGAGGCAGACTCTTGATACCTGCAAATCTTGAGGTCTCTGGAATGAGAGAACAGAGAAAAGGACTGGAAAAGGCTGTCTCAAATCTCCTGATGGAAATTCATAGCAACAGCTTCTAGACAAGTCCTGCTATATGTAGACAATTCCTGCTGCCTGCAGTGGCAGACTTGTCAGTACCACACTAGTGTGAATGTAGCTGATTTCTCATGTGTGCCTGTGTGCTCAGTTACTGCTCAGTCATGTCCAACTCTTTGCAATCCCATGGCCTGTAGCCTGCTAGGCTTCTCTGTCCGTGGAATTGTTCAGGTAAGAATACTAGAGTAGGTTGCCACTATCCAGGGGATAGTCCTGACCCAGAGGATATCCCTGACCTAGGGATCGAACTCAACATCTCTGATATCTCCTGCATTGGCACGGGGCTCTTTACCACTGCACCACCTAGATTAACAATTCAGTCAAAGTGGGGGTGTTGAAGACCCTCCTTAATGCATGACTGGAGGGGAAAAATTGGGGAAATTTACTGATTATACAGAAACTTTCTTGTTGAATCTAAAAAGGGACTATTCGATCGCTGATGAAAAGTCCTTTTCATTGTCCTTCAAAGAAAATCTCGATCTTCAGAGGCAAATCTATGTGTGACTGTAAGTACAGGATTCCTGGATGAAATGTTCTCTTTTAAGCACAAATAGTTCAGAAGGTTGGAGCCAAAGAGAAGCAGCTATCTGCTTTCCCTGTTTCCTAGCTACAGCCCTGAAGTAAGCTCCCACCCAGCTGGAAATGAGTTTTGACTGCGGCAATTATATAGATGTCACTGTAAGCTGTTATCTTATCAGATCTTTTTCTTTTCTTTCAGAGTCCCAGCATCATCTTTCAGAGGGACCGGATTACTTAAGATAAAGAGAGAGCTTAGATACATTGCCACAATTAAAACAAAGATGTCTCAGACATTGGCTTTATAATGTTAGCCACAGATGGAAACTGCTTGAAAGGATACATGAAAATAAAAGCAAACCCAGCTCACTCATTGCTCAAGCAGTAATGATAGTCAGACTTTTCAAAGATCCTGGACACTGACTGATTTATCCATTACATAGCTTGCATCTTACTTGAGGAAATTCTTTAAATGCAAGGTCTATGCATGCTGCAATGTCCTTTAGTGTCTATTGGGAGAAATATCTAGAATCTTACCAACAAATCTGGATTCTGTGAAGCTTACTCAATGTTCGGAACAAAAATACACCAATCCAAGAGTGGAATCTCAATGAATGAGAGCAGACCTGCCACATTTTTGATGAAGACATGGTCTAGGAATGGACAGTAGCCTCTGAAAGGCCCCACAAAAGACCAAGCAGGAAAGAAAGGTAATTTACAATTTTGCACTTTTGTGAAAGGGAGGTGGCCTTAGCAAAGTGAAAATGGCATGTTAGCTTTCAGCTACATTTTCCATTAAAGAATGGGGGAAATTAAAAGGCAATGCCAAAGAATGCTCAAATTACAACACAACTGCACTCATCTCACAAGCTAGTAAAGTAATGCTCAAAATTCTCCAAGCCAGGCTTCAGCAATATGTGAACCAGGAACTTTCAGATGCTCAAGCTGGTTTTAGAAAAGGCAGAGGAACCAGAGATCAAATTGCCAACATCTGCTGGATCATCGAAAAAGGAAGAGAGTTCCAGAAAAGCATCTATTTCTGCTTTATTGACTATGCCAAAGCCTTTGACTGTGTGGACCACAATAAACTGTGGAAAATTCTGAAAGAGATGGGAATATCAGACCACCTGACCTGCCTCTTAAGAAACCTGTATGCAGATCAGGAAGCAACAGTTAGAACTGGACATGGAACAACAGACTTGTTCCATATTGGGAAAGGAGTACTTCAAGGCTGTATATTGTCACCCTACTTATTTAACTTATATGCAGAGTACATCATGGGGAATGCTGCCCTGGATGAAGCACAAGCTGGAATTAAGATTGTGGGAAGAGATATCAATAACCTCAGATATGCAGATGATACCACCCTTATGGTAGAAAGCAAAGAGGAACTAAAGAGCCTCTTGATGAAGGTGAAAGAGGAGAGTGAAAAAGTTGGCTTAAAGCTCAACATTCAGAAAACGAAGATCATGTCACCCAGTTCCACCACTTCATGGCAAATAGATGGGGAAACAGTGCAAACAGTGGCTGACTTTATTTTTCTGGACTCCAAAATCACTGCAGATGGTGATTGCAGCCATGAAATTAAGACGCTTACTCCTTGGGAAGAAAGTTATGACCAATTAAAAAGCAGAGACATTACTTTGTCACCAAAGGTCCGTCTAGTCAAGGCTATGATTTTTCCAATAGTCATGTATGGATGTGAGAGCTGAACTATAAAGAAAGCTGAGTGCCAAAGAATTGATGCTTTTGAACTGTAGTGTTGGAGAAGATTCTTGAGAGTCCCTTGTACTGCAAGGCGATCCAACCAGTCCATCCTAAAACATATCAGTCCTGGGTGTTCATTGGAAGGACTTATGTTGAAGCTGAAACTTGAATACTTTGGCCACCTGATGCAGAGAGCTGACTTATTTGAAAAGCCCCTGCTGCTGGCAAAGATTGAGGGCAGGAGAAGAAGGGGATGACAGAGGATGAGATGGTTGGGTGGCATCACCGATTCAATGGACATGAGTTTGGGTAAACTCCAGGAATTGGTGATGGTCAGGGAGGCCTGGTGTGCTGTGGTTTATGGGGTCTCAAAGAGTTGGACATGACTGAGTGACTGAACTGAACTGGTCTTAGAAAACTTTAATTCAGAAATTTATGGTTTGTCTAGATTGGAATTTTGCCCCTGATTGTTCATTTCCTCATCTGCAGGGGGATCATAATACCCTCTTCATTAATACCTGACTTGAAGTGCCTCCCTAGAGCAGGAGTGTAGGTACTGCACATTAAGACTTTCTTTGGCTGATGCAAAGTAAGAAGTGCCCCATCTCTATATCAGCACAATGTTAAAAAGCAAGAGATTTCCAGAAGAAAATCTGCTTCTCCTTCACTGACTATGGTGAAGCCTTTGAGTATATGGATCATAATACACTGTGGTAAATTCTTCAAGAGATGAGAGTACTAGACCACCTTACCTGCCTCCTGAGAAAGCTGTATGCATTTCAAGAAGCAATAGTTAGAACTGGACATGGAACAGACTGGTTCCAAATTGGGAAATGAGTACATCAAGGCTGTATATTGTCACCTTACTAATTTAACTTATATGCAGGGGCCTGGTGTGCTGCAGTCTATGGTGCTGTAAAGAGTCAGACACGACTGAGCAACTGAAATGAACTGACTGAAGGACATTTTTGATTGTCGTGACTGACGAGAGGAGGGATGCCACTGGCATCTAATGGGTAAAGTCCAGGGATGCTGCTAAACATCCTCCAATATATAGGACAGTCACCCTGCTTCAACCCCAACAAAGAATTATTTGATCCAGAATGTCTGCAGTGAAAAAGTTCTGGGGATTGATAGTGGTGATGGTTGTACAATTATGTGAGTGTACTTAATGCCAATAAACTATATGCTTAAAAAAAAAAAAAAACATATGCAGAGTACATCATGCAAAATGCAAGGCAGCATGAAGCACAAGCTGGAATCAAGGTTGCCAGGAGAAATGTCAATAATCTCAGATATGGAGATGAAACCACCCTTAGGGCAGAAAGCAAAGAACTAAAGAGCCTCTTGACGAAAGTGAAAGAGGAGAGTGAAAAAGTTGGCTTAAAACTCAACATTTAAACAATGAAGATGACGGCAACTCGTTGCATCACTTCATGGCAAATAAGATGGGGAAACAGTGACAGACTGTTTTTCTTGGGCTCCAATATCACTGCAGATAGTGACTGCTGCCATGAAATTAAGACACTTGCTCCTTGGAAGAAAAGCTATGACCAACCCAGATGGCATATTAAAA
Organism: Bos mutus; assembly: GCF_027580195.1. NCBI lineage: Eukaryota > Metazoa > Chordata > Mammalia > Artiodactyla > Bovidae > Bos > Bos mutus. Next base: position 78,349,094 of record NC_091618.1, read on the forward strand.
AGCAGAGACATTACTTTGCCGACAAAGGTCTATCTAGTCAAAACTATGGTTTTTCCAGTAGTCATGTATGGTTGGGAGAGTTGGACCATAAAGAAAGCTGAGCACCAAAGAACTGATGCTTTTGAACTATGGTGTTGGAGAAAACTCTTGAGGGTCCCTTGAACTGCAAGGAGACCAAGCCAGTCAATCCTAAAGGAAATCAGTCCTGAATATTCTCTGGAAGGACTACGCTGAAGCTGAAGCCCCAATACTTTGGCCAACTGATGGGAAGAGCCAACTCATTGGAAAAGACCCTGATGCTGCGAAAAATTGAGGGCAGGAGGAGAAGGAGGCAATAGAGGATAAAATGGTTCGATGGTATCATTATCTCAGCGTACCTAAGTTTGAGCAAATTCTGGGAGATACTGAAGGACAGGAAAACCTGGCATGCTGCAGTCCATGGGGAGCTGGAAAGAGTCAGACATTACTGAGCAGCTGAACAACATTTAATAAATGGGATAAAATATCAAAGAGTTTTAAGTGATTTTTCCATACAGCTAGTATATGACAGAATCATTTTCAGATCAGTTTTTGCCTCAAATGTCAGTGTCGTTTCCACCATATCACAATGGGCTCTTCACTGACCTCAGAAAATTCTATGAAGGGTACGAAACACAGGTTAAGTCCTGTTTCTTGAAAGCCTAGCCTTGCCCACTGAGTCCATAATTGTCTCTCTTTCCTAAAAATCTACTTACAGATTTCTTCATTATGGAATTCAAGCAAACATAGCATCATTACTTTCTTTTTCAAACTTCATATGTGCATGTTATCTGTCAGGAGAGTGTAAACTCCTCGGTTCTGTCTCATCTCAACAAAAATTTGAAGCGACGGACACTAAAGCCCTTGGTGCATCACAGCTCTTGGACAGACTGTGGTCTCGAACAGACTGTGTTATAGCTCTTAGATCAATGTTACAGCTCCATGTTACAGCTCAGTTTTATTTAGAAAATAGCAGGAAAATACATCCTTGAGCATGAGGGCATGCCAACCCAAAGATGTGAAGAGAAGAGAGAGACAGAGAGCAAGAAGAGAGAGAGAGAGAGAGAGAGAGGCCCCGGCCCTTTGGCTCCCCTTTTTATGTTTTTTCCTCCCCCCTGGGCCTGCCCTATGTAAATTGGGCTAGCCAGGAGTGCTGTTTTTTCTACCTGAGGTCCTCACTCTGGTCCTTGGACTTTCCTTTGACCTTCCTTTGTTCTATTCTTGCGAGCTTTTCCCTTCCTTGTCTTTTAGCCATTGCCATTTTGGACTCCTGTTTCCTATTCTAACTACATAACATTCCCCATTCAAGAGATGGGAGGCCCAATTCTTCGGGAATAGGGAAGTCGAGGTCTTTCTGGCTACTTCCTGCTGAACTGACACGGCGAGGGGTATTGGGCCTCTCCCTCTTGCTAGTCTCAGGCCTCAGAGTCCTTATAGTCCATCTAAGGGTGAGTGATATTTTCTGTGGTCGGCTGTAGTTTTATATATCCTTGTTGAACTCGTACTGCTTGTTGTAGTTTGTTGACCTGGTAGCAGAGGCTTAGCCTCTATAGTCTCAAAATTGGAGACAACTGCATATCCAGCTCTTCTTTTTCCATCCAAGACAAAGCTACTTCCATGAGTGTACCAGATTTCCTCAGGATTGGTCAGAGGATCTCCCAACAATCCCTCTTGGGGCTTTGTCCAGTGGTTCAAGGTTTCTAGGCAAGAATGAAAGGGGAGAGAGCCCTCGGGGGTAGGCAGGAGGGTGACTGGGTTAAGAACCTCACAAGCGGATATACTGAGGCCTGGATTTTCCATCAGCAGTACTTGATACCTGAGGATTCTTTGATCAGACATCCATAAGTGACCTCTTCCATTTAGGAGTTGTTCTACTTGGTGGCTAGTAAAAATAGTCAGCTTGCCCCCAAAGGAGAGTTTTAAAGTTTCTTCTATCAGTATTGCAACAGCTGCAAGACTTTGAAGGCAGGGTGACAGCCTCAGGCAGTTGGGTCGAGCCTCTTGGATAAATAAGCTACAGGCTGGGGCTCAGATCCCAATCTTTGAGTTAAGACTCGTAAGGCTATTCCTTCTCTTTCATAAAGTTGGAATACTTTTTATGGCTCTGGAAACCTCAAGGCAGGTGCCTGAGTTAAGGCTTGTTTTAGTGTAGCCTCTGCCTTCTTTTGAGGAGTTCCTCACATCAGTGGGACTGAATCATCCCATCCCTTTAAGCTTTCATATAAGGGCCGGGCAATTAGACCATAGTGGGTTATCCAGATTCTACAATACCCAGTTAGCCCCAGGAAAGCTCGCAATTGTTTTTGAGTCATGGGGGAGGGCAACTGGAGGATTCCTTGTACCCGATCAGAGGACAGCCTCCTGGACCCATGTGCAATCTGAACTCCCAGGTAAGTGACCTTTGTCTCCACCACCTGTGCCTCAGCATGGAGACTTTATATTCCCTCTCTGCCAAAAAGTTTAGAACCCGAATTTCATGTTATTGGGCATTTTTCTTGTCTGGAAAGCAGATTAGTAGGTCATCTACATATTTTAATAGTTTCCCATTAGGTCCCAGGTCCAGATCTAGGAGATCTCAGCTAAAGGTCTGTCCAAATAGGTGGGGGCTATCTCTGAACCCCTGAGGTAATACTGTCCAAGTCATCTGTTGGTGTTTTCCTCCTGGGGCCTCCCACTCAAAGGCAAAAAGATATTGGGGTTCTTTAGCCAGTGGTATGCAAAAAAATGCATCTTTGAGATCCAAGACTGTAAACCACTTGGCACTGGGTGGAATTTCTCCCAAGATTATATAGGGATTGGGTATTGTGGGATGGAGGGGGACTACAGATTCATTTATGATCCGGAGATCTTGAACCATTTGCCAGGTTCTGTCCTTTTACTTTACTGAGAGGATTGGGGTGTTATATGACAAATTGGTGGGGACCAATAGCCCACAAGCAAGGAATTTATTTATTAAGGGCTGTAGTCCCTCCTGAGCCTCTCTTTTGAGGGGATATTGTTTCCAGTTAGGAAACCAAGTGGGATCTCAGAGGGCAATGATAACTGGTTCAGCTTGGTGGGCTCATCCAGGAGTGCCCTTGTCCCACACCTGGGGGTTAATTTTGTCCTCCCATAATTTTTGGTCCCTCTCTACTGGAGAAGATGTAATGGGTTCTTCAGTAGTAACCAGAAGCTGTAGGGCTCTAGGGGCTGAAAAGCTTTCCATCACAAGGGTGGTCCTCAGTTTAGTGAGAATATCTCTTCCCAATAAGGGAGTAGGACACTCAGGGACCACCAGAAACGGGAAAATATTTGTCCATCCAAGCATCAAAGAAGTGCTTGGGTGAATCTTTTAGAGTTGTTTTTCCTGTAGCACCCCAAATGGCACAGATTTGGGAGGAGAAGGCTCTGGAGTAGGAGATCAAGACAGAGTAGGTAGCCCCTGTGTCAACCAAGAAATTCTCGGACCTACCTGCTACATCCAGTTGCACCCTTGGCTCCAGCCCCATGATAGTTATCTGTGACAGGCGGGCTGGCTGGACTGGGCCGCTTCAGTCCTGTTCAACCATCGTGAGGGAAGGCTTGGCGCTTGACCTCAAGCCTCTTGGGTCCCGAGGCAGAGTGCTGCCCAATGTCCCAGTTGATGGCATTTGTAGCAAGCCATTTTAGGAGGCTTGTCATGGTTTGGACACTCTTTGGCCCAATACCCCACCTGTCTACAGATTAGGCATTTGCCTCGTGCCTTGTCCTTTAAGGACTTGGGGTTTGCCATAGGGCTTCCCTGGAGGGCAGCCACCATCTGGACATGCCTTGTCTCTTTCCTTCTCTCCCTCTCCTGGGCCTGGCCTCCTTCTCCTGTTCTCTGTTATAAAAGGTATTGATGGCTATCTGGACCATCTCATCTAAAGAGGTAGCAGGGACCTGCTGTTGTAGCTGTTGTAACTTTATTCTGATATCTGATGCACATTGGGACAGGAATTTGTCCTTTAAAATCACTTGTCCCTCATAAGAGTGTAAGTCCAGATTGGTAAACTTTTGTAGGGCCTCTTTTAGCCTTCCCAGAAAAGCAATGGAGTTCTCACTGGGGTCCTGAATTATTGCTGAGACCCGGGCATAGCTGATTACTTTTTGCTGGGCTGCTTTCAGTCCTGCATTCACACAGATTAGAAAATGATCTAATTTTAAAGATGTGCTCAGGGTCATTATAATTCCAATTAGGATCTAAGGAGGGGACTGCAGTTTCCCCTACTGAGTATTTATCACTTGACATGTGAAGCCCTGTTCCATACCTTTGGGCTTCCTTTAAGACTCTAGTTTGCTCAGGGTCAGATAACTTTGACTAAATATGACCATGATGTCCTTCCACGTCAGGTCAAAGGCCAAGGTAATGTGTTGGAATGTATTTATATTTGCCTGGGTCATCTGTATAGCTTCCCAGGTCTTGTTTGATCTGTCTTAGTTCTAAGAGGGAGAAGGGCTTATGGACCTGGGCTGGTCTGAATTCTCCCCCAGTTTCAACTAAGGGACATACTTGAGTTGGCTTTTGTGGAGGCGGTGTTCCCAGATATGGGGGCATGTTTGGATACAAGGAAGGAACACCAGGCAACTTGGGAGCTGTAGGAGGCTCCAGTCTCTTCAGGGGTGTGAGAGGTAAGCCTTTGGGGGGGGGAGGTGCGGTTTTTTCTCTTGGTTGCCTGTGCCTAACATCATTTGCCTAGTAGGCTCACTTTTAGGGCATACAACAATCCCATACTTAAGACAGAGTTCCTTCATATCTCTTAGAAGAAAATTTGGACATAGGGGATCTCTGTCCATTTCCCTTGTCTTTTGCAGAAAAATTATAGCTGCAGGATAATATTGTAATTTAAACTCCCATCCTCAGGCCAGGATAATGAGAGAATACCCCCTAGAGGATACTGTGGCCATGCAGTGGCACAATAGAATTTTAAGTGACTTCTTAGAATTAGAGGATCAAACAGCTTCCAGTTACCAAGGATGCATCTCAAGGGCGTCTGTTGGGAAGTGGATTGGTTATTTCCTATCTGAAAGACAGTCATGAAAGGAAGGAAAATAAAAAGAAAAAACTAATAGGTCTCCTTCAGTTTCCATGGGTGACTTCCTTAGGGGTGAGTCTTAGGGGTGAAGCTTATCCTACCCAGTACTGTTGCAACCTGAGAGCCAGGCATCCCCTGGGTCAGGGTGCATATCCCCAGGCAGGCTGAGACGTGACAGCCTCCTAGAGATTGAATCCCTGGGCAGGTTGAGGCATGATGGCCTCCTAGGACCCCTGGACTGGCGGATCCCAGAGCAGGTTAAGGTGTGACAACCTTTCGAGGACCAGATCCCTAGGCAGGTCAAGGCAGGTTGACCTCCTGGGACCCCTGGACTGAAGTTGGGCATCCCCAAGATCTCCAGCGTGACCAGTGCTGAGTAGGATTAAGGGGTTGTAATTTTAACTCATTGCCAGTATGTTCACCACAGATGGGAATAGATAACCTGATGTAAGGCAATCCAAGCCTGTACCCTGAGACTGGGAAACAGTGAAACAGTCATAAGCCTTGTCCTTTTACTGCTCTAAGGGATTGTAAGTCACTGATTTCCTCCCCTAGTCCTCCATAAGAGCAGGTTAGGGTGTCTCCAGTGGTAAACATTTCATTGTCATAGACCCACTTTAGGTAATAACAGAAGTAATGACAAAGGAGTGGGTTATCTGGCCCTGTTAGAGGCATTAAGGTATTTTAATAATAGACTGGTTGGAGCCACATTGCCCTCAAGGGGGCAGGGTCCTGATTGTAGGAGTTAGCAATTGGCTTAAGAACAAATTTTTTAAGAGGCAACAGACCAGATGTTCCATAGAAATGGAGTGGAGATTTGATCCTGAGGTATGTTTGTAACTTTAGCAGAAGGGTGGTAAGGGTTTGGGCCCAAACGGCCTGCAGGGCTAACTTCCAAAGTGGTAAACATTATCCCTGGAAGCCTAATTGTCTTTGGAGGGATGCCAACCAATGGACTTCTAGTAGGTATTTTGTGCCTGTCACCCACCTTAGCAGGTTCACTGAAAGATGCTGATGTTGCACATGTTGTAGGAAATATGGAAGATGAAGGCCTGAATATCTAGAAAGAGTGGATATTATACAGTATTTCCCTCCCAAGGGCCAGCTATTTTCTGGTTGTCCTACCAAAAGACTGTAGAGGCAACATTGTGGAACTGGACGGGGCAAAGGAAAAAAGCACGAAACAGGAGGGAAGGGAGCAGGGCACAACCTTTGAAAGAATGACATAGCACAAGGACATAACATAAACCAATTAAAATCAATTGGGTCCAAGATGACAAATCAAATTCAAGTAAACCTTAATCCCCAATCTGTAAGCTAAATGACACATCCAGAGGTGGCAGGATACCTCCCAGGTTGGGATGATCCTCCCACTCATTAGTGTGTGAATTCACTCACAAAACCTAGCCAGGTGGCATTCCACCACCTAATTTGCCCTCTGCAATAGCCCACACCCTGCAGAATGTGCTTCTCTCTGAATCCTAACAAATCCACCTCTTACTTATCGCTGTGTCTCTCACTGGATTTTTGCAATGAGACATCAGAGCTTGAGCTTCATTAGGTCCTGAAGCCAGAAAATATGCTAAATACCTGACCTGTGCTCACAGTTTTCATTGGCCTGATCCTTGGCACAAAGATTAAGGACAGAAGAACCCCCACCCACTTGGGTAACAGCTACTGGGGCTCAGTGCCTTTGGGACACATCGAGGAATAGCCTCTCCAGAGTCCCTCAATAACTGCCACTCGCCTGTTTGTGGTGTGTGTGGGGGGGGGCGGGGTGGGGGGCTGGGGGGGGTGGCGGGGAGTCAGGGGCGGGGGTTGAGGACACAAGAAACGAGAGATTGTAAAGGAATCAAGATTTTGTTAGGCCTATGTCCCTCCAGCCATAGGAGAGAGGACCCTCCTACCTTAACCGGAGGTCTTCTGGAATCTGAGACAGCTGCGTGAGCTTTCTGCTGAGTTCGTTTTTCACTGTCCTGGTTTTCAGCATGATGGGCCTCTTGTCATTTCCTTTGTGCTGGGTTTTCTTTGCGGTCCGCTTCTACCAAGGGAGCTTTTGCTGGGTTGGGCTCCTGCTGTGCTTGGCCTCTTTCTTGTGGGGACTGCGCAGAGATTGTTTCAGCCAGGTTAAACCTGAGTCACGGTACCATACATGTCAGGCGAGTGTAATCTCCTCGGTTCTGTCTTGTCTCAACAAAAATTTGAAGCGACAGACATTAAAGCCCTCAGAGTGTCACAGCTCTTGGACAGACCGTGTTATAGCTCTCAGGTCTCAAATAGACCATGTTATAGCTCTTAGCCAGATTAGTGTTACAGCTCCACGTTACAGCTCAGTTTTATTTAGAAAATAGCAGGAAAATACACCCTCCAGCCATGAGGCCATGCTGACCCAAAGACACAAACAGAAAGAGAGAGAGAGAGAGCACTAATGCTCGTGTACAGGAGAGGAGAGAGAGAGAGAGAGGCCCCCAGCCCTTTGGCTCCTCTTTTTATATGCTGCTTCCTCACCACTACCACCCCTCCCCCGACCCCGCCCCCGGGCATGCCCTAGGTAAACTGGGCTGGCCAGGAGTGCTGTTTGTTCTACTTTAGGTCCGCACTCCAGTCCTCGGACCTTCCTTTGACCTTCCTTTGTTCTATTTTCACGGACTTTTCCCTTCCTTGTCTTAGCCACCGCCATTTTGGACTCCTGTTTCCTATTCTAACTACCTAACATTATCCTTGCTTAACTCGATTTTATCCGTTAGAATAAAGTAAGTACTTGTGTTCATTCCCATCTGGATAAATGAATCACTTCCCTTTTCAGGAAAATTACTTTGTGGAGGGGGAGACATTGGACAGAAAGGCTCAACATCATTGATACTTGCTTATATCCAATTAACATGAAAAGAGGACACAGAAACCACACACACACACAAAAAAATGACACATCTTGTAAGAGGTAGAGACTGTGTTCTAAGATTTTAGCTTATGTCTTTAAATGCCGAGTTTAAGATGTTTCTCACTGTGCCACATGGCCCATATGGCTGGTTTCAATAACGTGGTTTTTATTTTTAAAGCAGAAAAGTTCTCTGATTTGTCTTTGCTCCCTAAATTGCCCAACAAAAGTATGTATTGAAAGGAAAACTTCCAGATTTGCTATACATCACTTGTGAGAAATTGTTCAAGAAATAATTCCTCAACTCATTCAGTCTCATTACTTTTCTCCTTTGAGGGATGGAAAAATGGATCTTTCTAGCAAAAATCAAATTTGTGCATGACAGCCAGTTGAGCTCAGAGGTCAAAGGATGAATTTGGGTTGCTTCAGTGCATTCCCATCCGTTCAATCTTTTGTCATGCTTGCACAGCAGGCAGGATTTGAAAGAGAATCTGCCCTTGTCTAAAGAACTCTTTTTTTTTTTTTCCTTCTTCTTTTTTTAATGGCTGAAAATAATCAGACCTACACTTGAAAACAGCTAGTCAGTACCAGTTCCAATGCTAAAGTAAACCTCTGCCAATACTTAGGCTTGGCAAAATATTTCAAAAGTAATTGCCATGGCCCAGAACAGATCTTAGTGGAGTTTTATGTCTGTACTTATGTATGTGGCAAGAGAGTTGGAGGGGCAGGAGAGAATTTTTCAAGGAAGGGTCTCAGAAAATTGGGTCTTTCCACAAATGCATGAAAGGGAGCACAGACATAAGCCCAAAGCTAATATCACCACACGCCAATATCCCCGTCAAGCTCTAAGTCCCCAGTGACTTTACCAGTGCAATTTCAATTTTAGCTCCCAAGCTGCTGTTCTTACTAGGATTTGGTAAAAGGATTTGGTAAAAGTAAAGGACAAAGGTCAAAAATAGGAATAAAAATTAGAAATAAAAATCAAAAGCAGAAATCTCTTGTCTCCTGTTCTTACTTCACTTTTAAAACATTCTGTTTCTACATACCTGATGCATTTCCCTTTAGGAGGAACCTGCTTTGAGCATTCAGAAGAGGTGTGCATGCGTGTGTGCTAAGTTGCTTCAGCCATGCCTGACTCTTTGCAGCCCTATGGATGTGTAGGCCTCCAGGCTCCTTTGTTACTGAGTCCAAACTCGCTCTGCTCACTTCACGGAAGGCCAATGAATCCAAGAGACGAGGTGTTGAGGCAAGGAAGAGACTTTAGTTGGGGAACAGGCAGACCAAGAAGACGGCAGGCTAGTGCCTGAAAATAACCATCTTGTTGGGGTCTGGATGCCAGGTTCTTTAACAGATCAGAGAGAAAGAGGCAATGAGGAACTAAAGTCAAAAGGCAGACTAGAGAGGGAGAAGCACTGGAGAAGTAAAGTGAAAGCGTCTTCAGTCTTGCAAAACATCTCCAAGGGAATGCCTAGCCTTCAGAAGGGGTGTGTTAAACTCTGCTATTCATAGGTGAGCAAGGAAAAAGTATCTCTGTGAGCTGAACAAAGGCACTTGAGTTTACAGTCAAGCAGAGAGGCAGGGTCCTCCGGGCAAGCCATTGAGTATGATTATAATAATAAAAGCAAGTCAAAGAAACAGTTTACAACATGGAGTCAGAATCGACTTCCACCCTGCAACATGTCCATGGGATTCTCCAGGGAAAAATACTGGAATGGGTTACCATGCCCTTCTTCAGGGCATCTTCCCAACCCAGGGATTGAACCTTATTCTCTTAAGTCTCCTGCATTGGCATGTGAGTTCTTTACCACTAGCGCCACTAGCGCCTTCAGAAGAGATGAGGTTGCCAAAGTCCTTGGAACTATTTTCCAAGTCCCAGACTTCAAAGTCAGAGCAACACTTTCTACTTAAAAAAAAAAAAAAAAAGTCTTTATTTGGCTGTGCTGGGTCTTAGTTGAGGCATGCAGAATCTAGCTCCCCAACCAGGGACTGAACTTAAGGGCCCTGCATTGGGAATGCAGAGTCTTAGCCACTGAACCACCAGGGAAGTCCCAATGTCAGAGCAATGCTATCTGTCAAGGCTGTGAAGTCCTGATGCTTTGTTAGCCTAGGTAGGGTCTCATCATATTGAAGCACACATACTTTTCTGATTTATTAAATATTGATGATGTCTAAATTTAAATAATTAAGAGATGGGGTCAGATTTAGGTTTTGAGATTGTGATTTTCCATTTCTGTGTGAGTTATACACCTTGTGTCTCACTTTAGGTCAGCTGGACTCCTGCCCTAAGTGTTCTTAGCAGCCACGTCATTTGAAACAGTTCTTTGCTTAGCAAACCAGTCTTCAGAAGACTTCATGTAAGTTTGTGTGTCTGCTTGTGGCTTCCTTCACAAGGCTTAGGGCCTGGCCTCTCCACTGAAAGTTGTGTCATCTGCCCAGGGCTAGAGTCACTGAAACACCCCTTCTCCCCCAGCCTTCTCTGCAGCAGGACTACAAGTCTTAGTCCCCTTAACACTGGTGAGTGAGACAAGTAAAAATGAATTTTTACCGGAAGAATTTTAATCCACTATCTGCTGCCAATGAGGGGAGAAAATTTTAAATACTAGTGGATTAGAAAAACAATTAAAGATCTTAAAACAGGACATGGTGAGGCAGAAAGCAGGGAATCATTCTTTTTTCAACAGTCACGAATGCTTGAAGAGCATTGAGAATATTCTTTAAAGATTACATTAAGGGAAACCTAAAGAAAATTTATCTGTATATTGAGATGCTCTTTTTTAAAGAGAAAAACTGAAACACTTTTTTATCCTGTGAAGTGCAATTAGAACTGCAAATGTTTAATTTAGGGAACAGTCTTACTTTGATGAGTGTGTATGCGTGCTCAATTGTACAAGATTCTTTGTGACCCTATGGACCATAGCCTGCCAGGCTCCTCTGTTCTTGGGATTCTCCAGGCAAGAATACTGGAGTGGGTTGCCATTTCCTACTCTAGGGGATCTTCCAGACCCAGAGATTTAACCTGGATCTCCTGCATTGTAATCAGATTCCTCACTGCTGAGTCACCAGGGAAGCCCACTTTGATGAGAGCCTCTTGTGATTTAGAAATATTTCTATTTAAGCAAGGATAAAAACATACTGGTAACATGATTATAAAGGTTACTTAGTAGCTATGGTAAGGATCTTGCCTTCTTAAAAAGGGAATCTTGAGTGAATATAGACCCAAAGGAAGATGAAAAGGAAGCAGCCTAAGATAGTGGTAAGGACTCATAGGTTGGACTGAAAGGGATCAAGCCCAGCTTTGCCAACTATTAATATCAATGTGCCACTCTGGGCAAGTAACTTCATGGTTCCACCCTTAGTTTCCCATCTGTAAAATGTAATTAATTATACTAATGCTTCTATAATGAAAGTACAAGAATACTTTTTTTAAGGTATAAGGCATTTTGCATAATATCAATGGCACGGTAAATATATATTTTTTAATATATTTTATATATCACTATTCAGTTCAGTTCTGTTCAGTTCAGTCACTCAGTCATGTCCGACTCTTTGTGACCCCATGAATCGCAGTACGCCAGGCCTCCCTGTCCATCACCAACTCCCAGAGTTCACTCAGACTCACATCCATCGAGTCAGTGATGCCATCCAGCCATCTCATCCTCTGTGGTCCCCTTCTTCTCCTGCCCCCAATCCCTCCCAGCATCAGAGTCTTTTCCAATGAGTCAACTCTTCTCATGAGGTGGCCAAAGGACTGGAGTTTCAGCTTCAGCATCATTCCTTCCAAAGAAATCCTAGGGCTGATCTCCTTCAGAATGGACTGGTTGGATCTCCTTGCAGTCCAAGGGACTCTCAAGAGTTTTCTCCAACACCACAGTTCAAAAGCATCAATTCTTCAGCTTTCAGCCTTCTTCACAGTCCAATCTCACATCCATACATGACCACAGGAAAAACCATAGCCTTGACTAGACGAACCTTTGTTGGCAAAGTAATGTCTCTGCTTTTGAACATGCTATCTAGCTTGGTCATAACTTTCCTTCCAAGGAGTAAGTGTCTTTTAATTTCATGGCTGCAGTCACCATCTGCAGTGATTTTGGAGCCCCCAAAAATAAAGTCTGACACTGTTTCCACTGTTTCCCCATCTATTTGCCATGAAGTGATGGGACCGGATGCCATGATTTCATTTTCTGAATGTTGAGCTTTCAGCCAACTTTTTCACTCTCCTCTTTCACTTTCATCAAGAGGCTTTTTAGTTCCTCTTCACATTCTGCTTATTATTTATTAAAAATAATTATTGAAACTCCCACTATCTTCAAAATATTCATAATCATTTATTATGAGGAAAGAGATGAAAAAGTAGAATTCTACTGAATTTCATATTGTCTCCACAATGGGTAATAATTTGCAGTGCTTTGTTTTATATGTTCCTATTTCTCTTATTACTTTCTCCACTATTCTGTTCACCAAAATCCCATTCAGACTTCAGGGACCATCTCCAAACCTTACCTTGCCCTTGATGAGCTCTGATGAAAGAAATTTTACCCATATTTCAACATCCCTTGTATCCCATTACTTTGTTCTCTGTCATCTGCTGCATGTATTTATCTGCCTTATACTATATTTGGGCTTCCCTGGTGGCTCAGATAGTAAAGAATCAGCCTGCAATGCAGGAGACCCAGGTTTATTTATGTGTGTGTGTTTTTCTAAGTGCCAGTTGTGTAACAGGTACACCATAAACACTGTTGTATAAATGATGCATGTTTTTAACTAAAAATATTTTAGTTTATTTTGTATTTTGTACTTTAAAAATACAAAGCTTGAAATATTTTGCTATGACATAATAATTGGCAGAATTTTCAAAGGATGCATTCCAGAAGATAAATCCACACACATTCACAAGAAGGATTGCAAACACATTAGTTGTCGTACAAGGTTCTTTGTTGCAAGAAGCAGAGAGTCATTTTGGATAACATAAACAGGAAAATGATTTGTTGAAAGGTAGCAGATATCACACAAAATGTTTGGAAAAACTAAATACTGAATCTTTGAAATTAGGCAGAAAACCACAATAAGTGGAACATAGAAACCACAGCTGGTGTGAGCGGTAGGAAGAGTTTGGATGGTACCTGGCCTTTGGTGTCTTCTCAGGATACAGCCATTTGGGTCAGGCTAATGAAAAGAAACTTTAAATTTCTTAAGCATATTGGTCACTCAGTTAAGTTTCAAGACTCATTGGTAAAATGAGTTAAAAAACTCATCTTTTTTGGTAAAATCAGATGTGTATGCCCAGGATTTATGGAAAGGTAAGATTTCCCTTCATTAGTTTTCACAGATGCACATGATGATAGATTAATCTCAAATTAACATAGACATTGAAGTTAAAGAGACACTGAATGACAAATATACTCCACAATTGATTCTTTCTACTCCCTAAACCAGGGAAAATATCCACTAACATATAATAAGACTGTCTTTACACATAACTGAAAGTACATTCCTTCCATCTCCAAAGTGGCAAAACCCCAAATCAGTTCATTTGTACAACACAGTGCTCAGAAGCTCTGGACTGGATGTACATTTCTCTTTAAGTTTTATGATGCTGTCTCAATATGTTGTAATCTATGGGCTGATGCTATTGTAGGGATAATCACCATCAATGTACCCAACAGAAAATTGTGGAACATTTAAGGGATAAAAATCAATTGAAAATAAAATGAAAGTGGGTATGAGCTAAAATAGCTATTTCTGCAATTGATCTTGAGGCTCTATTTATTTATGACCTGATCCACCACATTTTTTTCCATGTATCTGTTCCCTCCCTTCAGGTAGTATCTCAGTTTATTGTGGTCTTTTTCCTAGTGAATCACTCAAATCTTAATATCTGAGAGCTTTGAACATTGAACAGCCTACATTGTACAAGAATTCAGTTCAGTTAAACTCAGTCACTCAGTCGTGTCCGACTCTGCAGCCAAATAAACTGCAGCAATCCAGGCCTCCCTGTCCATCACCAACTTCCAGAGTTTACCCAAACTCATGTCCATGGAGTCAGTGATGGCATCCAACCACTTCATCCTCTGTCATCCCCTTCTCCTCCTGCTCTCAATCTTTCCCAGCAGCGGGGCCTTTTCAAATGAGTCAGCTCTTTGCATCAGGTGGCCAAAGTACTGGAGTTTCAGCTTCAACATCAGTCCTTCCAATGAACACCCAGGACTGATCTTTGGGATGGACTGGTTGGATCTCTTTGTAGTCCAAGGGACTCTCAAGAGTCTTCTCCAACACCACAGTTCAAAAGCATCAATTCTTTGGCACTCAGCTTTCTTCACAGTCCAACTCTCACATCCATACATGACCACAGGAAAAACCATAGCCTTGACGAGCTATGAACATTTGTTGACAAAGTCATGTCTCTGCTTTTTAATATGCTATCTAGGTTGGTCATAATTTTCCTTCCAAAGAGTAAGTGTCTTTTGATTTCATGGCTTCAATATCATCTGCAGTGATTTTGGACCCCAAGAAAATAAAGTCAGCCACTGTTTCCCCATCTATTTGCCATGAAGTGATGGAAATGGGTGCCATGATCTTCGTTTTCTGAATGTTGAGCTTTAAGCCAACTTTTTCACTCTCCTTTTTCACTTTCATCAAGAGGCTCTTTAGTTCTATTTCACTTTCTGCCATAAGGGTGGTATCATCTGCATATCTGAGGTTATTGATATTTCTCCCAGCAATCTTGATTCCAGCTGTGCTTCATCCAGGGCAGCATTCCCCATGATGTACTCTGCATATAAGTTAAAAAAGCAGGGTGACAATATACAGCCTTGATGTGCTCCTTTCCTGATCTGGAACCAGTCTGTTGTTCCATGTCCAGTTCTAACTGTTGCTTCCTGACCTGCAGATAGGTTTCTCAAGAGGCAGGTCAGGTGGTCTGATATTCCCATCTCTTTCAGAATTTACCACAGTTTATTGTGGTCCACACAGTCAAAGGCTTTGGCATAGTCAATAAAGCAGAAATAGATGCTTTTCTGGAACTCTCTTGCTTTTTCCATGATCCAGCAGATGTTGGCAATTTGATCTCTGGTTCCTCTGCCTTTTCTAAAACCAGCTTGAACATCTGGAAGTTCGTGGTTCACATATTGCTAAAGCCTGGCTTGGAGAATTTTGAGCATTACTTTACCAGCGTGTGAGATGAGTGCAGTTGTGCAGTAGTTTGAACATTCTTTGGCATTGCCTTTCTTTGGGATTGGAATGAAAACTGACCTTTTCCAGTCCTGTGGCCACTGATGAGTTTTCCAAATTTGCTGGCACATTGAGTTCAGCACTTTCACAGCATCATCTTTCAGGATTTGAAATAGCTCAGCTGAAACTCCATCACCTCCACTAGCTTTGTTCATAGTGATGCTTTCTAAGGCCCACTTGACTTCACATTCCAGGATGTCTGGCTCTAAGTGAGTGATCACACCATCGTGATTATCTGGGTTATGAAGCTCTTTTTTGTATAGTTCTTCTGTGTATTCTTGCCACCTCTTCTTGATATCTTCTGCTTCTCTTAGGGCCATATCATTTCTGTCCTTTATTGAGTCCATCTTTGCATGAAATATTCCCTTGGTATCTCTAATTTTCTTGAAGAGATCTCTAGTCTTTCCAATTCTATTGTTTTCCTCTATTTCTTGGCACCGATCCTTGAGCAAGGCTTTCTTATCTCTCTTTGATATTTTTTAGAATTTTGAATTCAAATGGGTATATCTTCCCTTTTCTCCTTTGCTTTCAGCTTCTCTCTTTTCACAGCTATTTGCAAGGCCTCCTCAGACATCCATGTTGCTTTTTTGCATTTGTTTCTCTTGGGGATGGTCTTGATCCCTGTCTCCTGTACAATGTCACGAATCTCCATCCATAATTCATCAGGCACTCTGTCTATCAGGTCTAGTCCCTTAAGACTGTTTTTCACTTCCACTGTGTAATCATAAGCAATTTGATTTAGGTCATACCTGAATGGTCTAGTGGTTTTCCCTACTTTCTTCAATTTGAGTCTGAATTTGGCAATAAGGGGTTCATGATCTGAGCCACAGTCAGCTCCTGGTCTTGTTTTTGTTGACTGTATAGAGCTTCTCCATCTTTGGCTGCAAAGAATATAATCAACCTGATTTTGGTGTTAACCATCTGGTGATGTCCTTGTGTAGAGTCTTTTCTTGCGTTTTTGAAGAGGGTGTTTGTTATGACAAGTGTGTTATCTTTGCAGAACTCTATTAGCCTTTGCCCTGCTTAATTCTGTATTGCAAGGCCAAATTAGCCTGTTACTCCAGGTATTTCTTGACTTCCTACTTTTGCATTCCAGTCCCCTATAATGAAAAGGACATATTTTTTGGGTGTTAGTTCTAAAAGGTCTTGTAGGTCTTTATAGAATAGTTCAACTTCAGCTTATTCAGAGTTACTGGGTGGGGCATAGACTTGGATTACTGTGATATTGAATGGTTTGCCTTGAAAACGAACAGAGATCATTCTGTCATGTTTCAGATTGCATCCAAGTACTGCATTTCAGAATGGGAAAGACTAGAGATCTCTTCAAGAAAATTAGAGATACCAAGGGAATATTTCATGCAAAGATGGACTCAATAAAGGACAGAAAAGGTATGGACCTAACAGAAGCAGAAGATATCAAGAAGAGGTGGCAAGAATACACAGAAGAACTGTACAAAAAAGACCTTCACAAACCAGATAATCACGATGGTGTGATCACTCATCTAGAGCCAGACATCCTGGAATGTGAAGTCAAGTAGGCCTTAGAAAGCATCACTACGAACAAAGCTAGTGGAGGTGATGGAGTTTCAGCTGAGCTATTTCAAATCCTGAAAGATGATGCTGTGAAAGAGCTGAACTCAATGTGCCAGCAAATTTGGAAAACTCATCAGTGGCCACAGGACTGGAAAAGGTCAGTTTTCATTCCAATCCCAAAGAAAGGCAATGCCAAAGAATGTTCAAACTACTGCACAACTGCACTCATCTCAAATGCTAGTAAAGTAATGCTCAAAATTCTCCAAGCCAGGGTCAGCAATATGTGAACCGTGAACTTCCAGATGTTCAAGCTGGTTTTAGAAAAGGCAGAGGAACAAGAGATCAAATGCCAACATCTGCTGGGTCATGGAAAAAGCAAGAGATTTCCAGAAAAACATCCATTTCTGCTTTATTGCCTATGCCAAAGTCTTTGTGTGGATCACAATAAACTGGGAAATTCTTCAAGAGATGGGAATACCAGACCACCTGACCTGCCTTTTGAGAAATCTGTATGCAAGTCAGGAAGCAACAGTTAGAACTGGACATGGAACAACAGACTGGTTCCAAATAGGAAAAGGAGTACATCAAGGCTGTATGTTGTCACCCTGCTTATTTAACTTCTATGCAGAGTACATCATGAGAAACGCTGGACTGGAAGAAACACAAGCTGGAATCAAGATTGCCGGGAGAAATATCAATAGCCTCAGATATGCAGATGACACCACCCTTATGGCAGAAAGTGAAGAGGAACTCAAAAGCCTCTTGATGAAAGTGAAAGTGGAGAGTGAAAAAGTTGGCTTAAAGCTCAGCATTCAGAAAACAAAGATCATGGTATCTGGTCCCATCACTTCATGGCAAATAGATGGGGAAACAGTGGAAACAGTGTCAGACTTTATTTTTGGGGGCTCCAAAATCACTGCAGATGGTGACTGCAGCCATGAAATTAAAAGACTCTTACTCCTTGGAAGGAAAGTTATGTCCAACCTAGACAGCATATTCAAAATCAGAGACATTACTTTGCCAAGAAAGGTCCGGCTAGTCAAGGCTATGGTTTTTCCTGTGGTCATGTATGGATGTGAGAGTTGGACTGTGAAGAAGGCTGAGAGCCGAAGAATTGATGCTTTTGAACTGTGGTGTTGGAGAAGACTCTTGAGAGTCCCTTGAACTGCAAGGAGATCCAACCAGTCCATTCTGAAGGAGATCAGCCCTAGGATTTCTTTGGAAGGAATGATGCTGAAGCTGAAACTCCAGTCCTTTGGCCACCTCATTTGAAGAGTTGACTCATTGGAAAAAACTCTGATGCTGGGAGGAATTGGGGGCAAGAGGAGCAGGGTACGACAGAGGATGAGATGGCTGGATGGCATCACTGACTCGATGGACGTGAGTCTGAGTGAACTCCAGGAGTTGGTGACGGACAGGGAAGCCTGGCGTGCTGCGATTCATGGGGTCAAAAAGAGTCGGACACGACTGAGCGACTGAAGTGAACTAAACTGAACTGCATTTCAGAATCTATTGTTGACTATGATGGCTACTCCATTTCTTCTAAGGGATTCCTGCCCACAGTAGTAGATATAATGGTCATCTGAGTTAAATTCACCCATTCCAGTCCATCTTAGTTCACTGATTCCTAGAATGTCGAAGTTCACTCTTGCCATCTCCTGTTTGACCAGGAGTATAAGGTTAATGTGACACAGAAAAGCACTCTGAGAATTACCTTGGCTCCTGTCTTACCTCTTTCCTCTGTTCTCATTATACAGTAACAATCTTATTTCCTGGATTATCACAATCAATCACCTCAAGCCAAGGTAATCAGTTGTGCTGCCTGCTTATGTTTTCTTTGAGAAGCTCCAAAGGGCCAAACAAGGAGACTAAACTCCCAGTTCTGTGGGTGGTCCTCTGGTGGAAGTAGTCTCCTTTAGATAACCAAAAACAGACAGACATAAAGCCTCCCTATATAGTAAGCTTCATGAGTCACATGATTGGAGATAAATGTAGGTCACATAATTACTTGAGCTCATGTGTCTGTTGGCTTTTTTGGATAGATGTGTGAGCTGCCGTCTATGGGGTCTCATAGAGCCGGACATGACTGAAGCAACTTAATAGCAGCAGCAGTAGCAGCAGCAGTATTTTTAATAATTCAGTATATTTATTCTTTACCTCTGCATCTCCCAACCCTTACCCACTACCCACTTGCTTTCTCTTTCCACATATATGTTAGTCAGACTCACCTGCAGAAAGAGAGTCAACAGGAGTGTGATGGGACAGGAAGAAAGAAGTTATGTAATTAAACGTCTAGAGTGGGAGGTTATAGTTTCAGAGAAGAGATCATCAAGCAATAAATTAATCAGCTCTTGAAATAGGTCACCATTGTAGGAGCTTGTGGAGAGGACTATGGGTATGTCAGTATAGGTACTGCCTTTGTGGATTCACAAACAACTGTCTTGTTTTGGAGGAGCTGGACAAAAGGTAGAGGAGAGTGAGGCAAAGCAGAAGATTGCCAAGTACCCTGTGCCTGTCATCATGGCAGAATTTCAGAGAGGAATTTCAGAGGAGAATGACTGCTATTTTACTTCTGCTTTCTAAATTTGCCTAAGTTCTTCTTTTATCAAACACTTAACTGGAACCATATACTTCCCAACTTAGTCAAGTTGACACAACACAGTCCATCACACTGTGTGTGTATAAAATTGTTACCAAATTAGATCAGTATAGTAACTATAACTTTGTATACATCTTTATTTTAACACATAAATTACAAGCATTTACCTATGCCATCAAATTCTACACGATTCTATCAAGAAAAAAAAAATCCAAGAAAAAGCACACTGGAGCAGAAAAGTGTAAATAACATTTTAATTGTCCCTTGATGGGTGGAGGGTTGGGGAGTAAAACAGAAAGTGGCATTAGGGCAGAGGAAATAACATAAACAAAGAATGAAGGGAATGGGCAATGTGTTTAGGGAACAGCTAGTAGCTGGCAGTGGAAAAGATACAGGGTAAATAAAATATTTAGAAACATAATAGGAAGCTAGATTCAACTGGACTTAAGCTGACTTTAAATTTCACATCAGAGAGTTTAGATTTAATGCCAGGGACAATGGGGAGCCAATTAATAGTTTTAAGTTTGATAGTGGTGATTGGGTTTGTTTTTCAGTTAAATCACTCATGAATAAGTGTAGGAACTGGATTAAAGGGGCCAAGGGAATCGAGCAGAGAGAATTGTTAAGAGGTAACTAACTGAAAGAGTTCAGGAGAGACATGATTCAGAATTAACCAGGGCAGTGGCTATGAGAAATGCTAGGAAAGGAGAAATCTGAAATTCACAATGGTAGCCAAATCCAATAGTTTGATAACTAAATTTAGAGACTGGTATATAAAAGTGTGTTAGAGATGATTTTGAGTATTCTATCTTGAGTTGATTGGATAGAGAGTAATTAATTAATTAGTAAGCAAATTAATTAATTTGAATTAATTTAAATTCATATTAGAGACAGTTTAGGCTTGAAATACAGTGAGCCAGAATTGCTACAGTAATTTTTAAGGAAGTCTCCCTCATCAGTGGCAAAAAGTAGTGATTTTCAGACATGGTAGACAGTCAAAGAACCAAATGACCATAAAGAAGGCTCAGCACTGAAGAACTGATGCTTTTGAACTGTGGATAAGATGCTTTCAAATTGTAGAAGATTCTTGAGAGTCCCTTGGACATCAAGGAGATCAAACTAGTCAATCCTAAAGGGAATCAACCCTGAATATTCATTGGAAGGACTGATGCTGAAGTTGAAGCTCCAATACTTTGGCCACCTGATGCAAAGAGCAGACTCACTGGAAAATACCCTAATGCTGGGAAAGATTGAAAGCAGGAGAAGAAAGGGACAATAGAGGATGAGATAGTTGGATAGCATCACTGACTCAATGGTCCTGGGTTTGAGCAAACTCTGAGAGACAGTGAAGAACAGTGAAGCCTGGCATGCTGCAGTCCATTGGGTTGTAAAGAGTCGACTGAACAACAGTGGCTCTGATGGTCTGCTAAGTTAGTGAGTTTGAATGTTGATTTGTCCAACTTTAAAGTGCCAATCATTTCCAATTTGGATTCCTTTTATTTCTTTTTCTGCTCTGATTGCTGTGGCCAAAACTTCCAAAACTATGTTGAATAGTAGTGGTGAAAGTGGGCAACCTTGTCTTGCTCTCACTGTTTGCAGATGACATGATCCTCTGCATAGAAAACCCTAAAGACCCCACCAGAAAATTACTAGAGCTAAGCAATCAATATAGTAAAGTTGTAGGATATAAAATCAATACACAGAAATCCCTTGCATCCCTATACACTAAAAATGAGAAAATAGAAAGAGAAATTAAGGAAACAATTTCATTCACCATTGCAATGAAAAGAATAAAATACTTAGGAATATATCTACCTAAGGAAACTAAAGACCTATAATAGACAACTATAAAACACTGGTGAAAGAAATCAAAGAGGACACTAATAGATGGAGAAATATACCATGTTCATGGATCAGAAGAACCAGTATCGTGAAAATGAGTATACCACCCAAAGCAATCTATAGATTCAATGCAATCCCAATCAAGCTACCAATGGTATTTTTCACAGAGCTAGAACACATAATTTCACAATTTGTATGGACATACAAAAAACCTGGAATAGCCAAAGCAGTCTTGAGAAAGAAGAATGGATCTGGAGGAATCAACCTGCCTGATTTCAGGCTCTATTTACAAAGCCACAGCCATCAAGACAGTATGGTACTGGCACAAAGACAGAAATATTGATCAATGGAACAAAATGGAAAGCCCAGAGATAAATCCACTCACCTATGGACACCTTATCTTTGACAAATGAGGCAAGAATATACAATGGAGAAAAGACAATCTCTTTAACAAGTGGTGCTGGGAAAACTGGTCAACCACTTGTAAAAGAATAAAAGTAGAACACTTTCTAACACCATACACAAAAATAAACTCAAAATGGATTAAAGATCTAAATGTAAGACCAGAAACTACAAAACTCTTAGAGGAGAACATAGGCAAAACACTCTGTGACATACATCACAGCAGGATCCTCTATGACTCACCTCCCAGAATATTGGAAATAAAAGCAAAAATAAACAAATGGGGCCTAATTAAAATTAAAAGCTTCTACACAACAAAGGAAACTATAAGTAAGGTGAAAAGACAGCCTTCAGAATGGGAGAAAATAATAGCAAATGAAGCAACTGACAAACAACTAATCTCAAAAATATAGAAGCAACTCTTGCAGCTCAATTCCAGAAAAATAAATGACCCAATCAAAAAATGGGCCAAAGAACTAAATAGACATTTCTCCAAAGAAGACATACAGATAGCTAACAAACACATGAAAAGATGCTCAACATCACTCATTATCAGAGAAATGCAAATCAAAACCACAATGAGGTACCATTTCACGCCAGTCAGAATGGCTGCGATCCAAAAGTCTACAAGCAATAAATGTTGGAGAGGGTGTGGAGGAAAGGGAACCCTCTTACACTGTTGGTGGGAATGCAAACTAGTATAGCCACTATGGAGAACAGTGTGGAGATTCCTTAAACAACTGGAAATAGAACTGCCTTATGATCCAGCCCACTGCTGGGCATACACACCTAGGAAACCAGAATTGAAAGAGACATGTGTACCCCAATGTTCATCGCAGCGCTGTTTATAATAGCCAGGACATGGAAGCAACCTAGATGTCCATCAGCAGATGAATGGATAAGAAAGCAGTGGTACATATACACAATGGAGTATTACTCAGCCATTAAAAAGAATACATTTGAATCAGTTCTAATGAGGTGGGTGAAACTGGAGCCTATTATACAGAGTGAAGTAAGCCAGAAAGAAAAACACCAATACAGTATACTAACGCATATATATGGAATTTAGAAAGATGGTAACGATAACCCTGTATACGAGACAGCAAAAGAGACACAGATGTATAGAACAGTTTTTTGGACTCTGTGGGAGAAGGCAAGGGTGGGATGATTTGGGAGAATGGCATTGAAACATGTATATCATATAAGAAATGAATCACCAGTCCAGGTTTGATGCAGGATACAGGATGCTTGGGGCTGGTGCACTGGGATGACCCAAAGGGACGGTATGGGGAGGGAGGTGAGAGCGGGGTTCAGGATGAGGAACACATGTACACCTGTGGCAGATTCATGTTGATGTATGGCAAAACCAATACAATATTGTAAAGTAAAAAAAAAAAAAAAAGCCACTAAAAAAAAACCCAAGTATATTCAATAAAAATTAGATAAAAATTTTATACAAAAGAAAAAAAAATAAAGTGCCAATCATGGCAACCATCTTTGTGAATGTAAAGTGCACAATGTGTATGGCAGTAAGCAGCTGCCCTGCTTATGCCTCAAGACACTTCCTACTGAGAAAATAACCAAAGGCAATTCATAAAACAGAACAATATGAAGATTAAACAAACCCAGATTAAAATAATAAAAATCAAAATGTTTCTAGGGATGATCATAGGGCAGTTCACAAATATTGAAATAGTAGCAGAGGAAATATTTGGCTGCTTTGTGAATTTGCAAACTTGCCTCTATAATTTCTGAACACTAGAGTGAAAGACCCACGAGGGAGGAAACTTTGATTTTCTTCACTGTTGTATTCCAAACACCTTATACAGAGACTGATGTATAATAAGTGCTCAATAGATGAATTCAGTCATTTATCCAACACATGTTATCAAGCTTCATGTATTCTTTTATACTTTGTGCTAAAATAACTTTGTGATCACAGATGCTTGCATGTTGCTTTGCAGGGACGGTAGAGAATTCAGCATGACTGAAGGGTAGATTGCAAGGAGAGGAAGGCTAGAGGCATGGATAGGGGTCAGACTTATGCTTTGTTTGTTACTCTGCCCTCTAAATCTAGGGAAGTGCCTAAACAGAATAAATGTATACTTTATTCAAAATAAATTAATAGGCCAAAGCATTGCAGAAAATACTTTGTAATTTATTTAGGAGGAAATGGAAAACTACCAAAGGATATAAAGTAGATGAATCACATGAGAAAGTTTTTATTTTATAAAGGTAAGTTACGCGGCATTGTGATATGTTGTGCCATTGAATGTAAGAAGAGCAATTAGGTGATTATCACAATTGTCCAAACAAGAGTAATTTAGAGTCTCAGAAAAGAAGAGCAGTTGAAATAGGAGAAAGAAGCAATAGGAAAGCAGGAGTACATGATTCAGGCGAACTAAGTACCTAATTCTATGTATCCATGGCTGAAGAGGAGTTGCTATTTTGAAAGGCAGAACTGTTGACAAAATTAATCAAACCTGTTTGCCACATGTTATGCCAAAAATTAACATGATTATATAACAAAGTACCAGTTAAGTAAAAGTTTATGTGTAATTTCTCTTACAACTGCTTGGTCTTCTTAAATAATCTTTTTTATTGTTTTCCTAAATTTGTGAGTAAAAAGACCCCTTGAGATAGTTTAAATTAAAAATGCCTAAAATTTTAGATGTTGAAATAACTGTCTGAACTTTACCAAAAAAGTGCCTTCTTCAGGACTCTTATGTAACTGGAGACCTTTCAGAATTACTTGGACAAATGATATTGCTGTTTCCAAGGATGACTATGATTGCATTTGTCAAGCGTACATTCTATAAATACAGGGGCTTGTACACAACAGTTGCTCTGCAAATATCATGGTAAGAAAAGAATTGTACTAGCACAGAATCTCAGATGTTGATATTTTGAGTTATGATATGAATAAAAGTAAGAGTCTTGACATTAGTTATAATCAGAATCATAAGATCAGGCAATTTGAACTTCCCTCTCACCATTGGACTTTAAAGAAAGATGACTCTTAATGGACATATCTGCATAATGGCTTTTCTATGTTACTTTCACTTAGAGCTAATTGACTGTAGATTGAGAAAGATCAAAAATGAGTGTTTGTGGCCTGGGCTGCCAAGGAATCTGACTATGCCTCTAAGGGATATCAAACTTCCCAGGTAAAGCCTGTAAAAGCATGTCACCTACTAATTATTTTAACATTTATACAAAACTATGTTATTCTAATTATGTAGCGAGACAGAAAAACAATGAAACTTTATTATAAGTTGAAAAATTATAAAAATCTTTGTGGAATTCTCTCACTCTGTGTCAGGTATGGAAAAGAATATTATTTGTCTCCCAAGAATTACAGTCTTCCATGTAGCAGACAAATTCCCTCAGCTTTTGACTAGCAAAGGGCCTTAGAGACTAGAATATTTTGTAACTGGTTCCTAGAGGTAATAACCAGTAGGGTAAAGCATTTTGGTACTTTTAGTAAATGGCATGAACATTAAATAGGAAATATCTGGTAACTTGATCAGAGACACTTATTGGGACTATATATTGGATTAGAACTTAAAACTCCAATCTCTACAAATAATGCTTCCTATTTATATGTTTATTTGTTTAGACTAATCTGTGCTGCTGTTGACAGCCAAAATCAAAAGCACCAGAGGACACTTGTTATGAAATAATTTTGATAACTGAAGATCGACCTCCCCATACCAAGTCAAAACAGTTTTCTAATACAAATTCAGATTGTGATAAACCTAAGTTAAAAAGAGACATAATTGGTTGCACACACACTAATACATCATTGAGTTCCCACTAATCTTTTAATCTATTTAATTCAGAGACCTTAAATTAGATGTAGAAGAAACTCAGGCTATTAACCACAACAGTGGAACAACCCATTAGCAATGGACCATGAAGTTACAGCTCTTTCCCCTATTACAATAAAGAGCCATCCAGGGCTTTGATTGATTGGGAAATTTTAGATGTTTTCTAATTGCACCAAGAGGCTGCATTTAATAATTTATGAAAATCACATTAAAACTCTCTGATGAAAATACTTCCTGTAGATCAGACTACCTTGTAATGTGTTACAGGATTAGAATTGATTATCTTGAATAGTTTTAAATGGCTTAGAGTGGAAATGGAGAAAGCATCCTTCTATTTCAAGCCATTTGCTGATCAGTCATAGTCTATTATTTATTACTTTCCACATCCTAGTGGCTCAGATGGTAAAGAATCTGCCTACTATGCAAGAGATCTGGGTTCAATCCCTGGGTCAGGAATGGCTATCCACTCTAGTATTCTTGCCTGAAGAATTCCATGAATAGAGGATAGAGGAACCTGATGGGATATAAATACCTATGTATATTAAATACATGTGTGTATATATATATATATATATGTACGTGTGTACTAAATCGCTTCAGTCATATCAGACTCTTTGGAACCCTATGGACCATAGCCTTCCAGGCTCCTCTGTCCATGGGATTCTCCAGGCAAAATACTGAAGTGGGTTACCATGTCTTCCTCCAGCGGATCTTCCTAATCCAGGAATGAAACCTGTGTCTCTTATGTCTCCTGCATTGGCAGGAGGGTTCTTTACTACTAAGGCCATTTGGGAAGCCCATATACAAAATGTTTACATATTTTTATTCATATGATAATAAAGAAGATTGATAGACACATATCTATATATCTACACACATATATACATAAAGACATTTATATACACACACACATATATGTATGTATATGTATCTTTTCTTTTCTCCCAGATAGACACATAGTTGTATCTTCTGAATTCTTTTAGATTTCTATTCAAATATCATCCTTTCCAAAAGTCCTTCAGTGACTAATATAGCAATCCCAAACATTATTACCCAATTTTCTTTTATTAATTGCAATAACTCTTAAAAAAAATCCTTATATGGTTATTTGCCTTTTTAAAATCATTTGCATAATTAAAATAGAAGCTCTTTCTGTCCAGTGGTCTTGCTTATCTTAGTCATTCTGAGTTGCCTGTACCTAGAACTGTATTTCGGAGAAGGCAATGGCACCCCACTCCAGTACTCTTGCCTGAAAATCCCATGGATGGAGGAGCCTGGTGGGCTGCAGTCCATGGGGTAGCTAAGAGTCAGACATGACTGAGCGACTTCACTTTCACTTTTCACTTTCATGCATTGGAGAAGGAAATGGCAACCCACTCCAGTGTTCTTGCCTAGAGAATCCCAGGGATGGGGGAGCCTGGTGGGCTGCTGTCTATGGGGTCACACAGAGTCAGACACAACTGAAGTGACTTAGCAGCAGCAGCAGAATTGTATTTGCTAAAAGAAAGAAAAAGAAACTCAATAAATATTTATTATACATTCATTAAATGACTGAATGAATGAGCTAACTTTATTATAACGATATTGTCAAAGTGTTCTAAAATTAATGGTTCATAGTTATACCATGACTAAAGCCAGGCTTTCAAATTCAAAGTATTGTTTTTAAAATCAAGTAAAAGTCTTTTGACAGATGAGGAAGTAGAAGCTCAGGAACTAAAGAAACACAAATACTTTAACAAGTATGAACATCAGCAAAATCAGGGAAAAGGATCAAGTACCTTATCTTTCACTGAAAACATTAATCCAGTGCATTATTTGGTATAGATATTAAATCGACAATTGATATAGGTGAGCATTATTTCTGTCCCTTTTTCCAGTTGTATACAGAGATTCAACTGAATGTGTGTTATTTAAATATTTGTCTGTCTACCTCTAATCCTTATCTATATCCCATTCAGGAAAAAAAAAAAAAAAAAACTTTTCAAATAGACAAATACTTCTCTGAGCATGTTCCTCAAGCAATAAGAATGGCACAGGAGTCCCTCAGAGAAAATAAAATAATGCTCTTAAAAGCATTTGGAAGAAGTTTGAGTGTGGAGAGAGTGAGGGTTGGAAGGCTTTCTGATTTCCTCTTATGATCCTGAGAGCTGGAAAGAGCATCACTTCCACCCACATAAAGAAACAATAAAGCTGGACAAATGCAAGATCATGGATTTCCTTGAACCTGAGCTGAGACTACTGTCAGCTAACCAGGTCTAAAATCCATGGAGAGGCAGCCACCAAACTCTAGGGAGATATAACATGCACACTGATGAGCAACTGATAACAAGAGTCCCTTTAGAAAGGATAGGATATTTGATGGAGGCTCAATCAAGGCTTGTGTACTGGCAAGAGAATGTGAGCCCTTGGGAGCTACAAACCTTGAGGAATCTGAGCCCTTAATAGAGTTATTCTCCACAAACAGTACTGGACACTCACAAAAGACTGGAAAAAGTTTTAAGAAAATATTCCTGGTGGTACAGTCCTGGGAGAGAGGTGCTGCATGAGTAGGGGTGAAGGCAGGGCACAATGTGCACCCAGCTCCTTCTCCTCCATCTTCCTCTGGCACTTTCATCTGTGGGGTCAAACACAATCGCCCTAAGGACACTTGTGAAAACCCAAGACCCACCACATCTGGAAACAGGGAAAAGAGGAGGGGGTAGAAATCTACTCCCTATGAGCAGAAGGGCTAACCTGGAGGCCCAGTGGTAAAGAACCCACTGCCAATGCAGGAGACATGGGCTTGATCCCTGGGTTGGGAAAATCCTCTGGAGAAGGAAAGGGCAACACACTCCAGCATTCTTGCCTGGGAAATCCCATGGACTGAGGAGCCTGGTGGGCCCCAGACCATGGGGTTGCAAAAAGAGACAGATACAACAACAACATGAGCAGGAGAGGATTTTGTGTGGGGCCAGGGTGTTACCGACCAGGATTCTTGCCCTCCTTAATCAACAGAAATTGATCGGAAGCCATACAAATAATTCAGGCAAGGCTTTATGGCAGGGGGCGGTGGGCAAGAAAAAGTAGTAGGTTCCCTTGTTTGCTTGTTCCCAACTGGAGGCTCCGAGCTGGTTCCTTACATGGGATGAGGATAGGGGTGTGTCCACGGCTTGGGCCAGAAGGGTGGCTTAAGCAGTCTGCCCATGCCTCAAGTTGCTCCCAACCTCCTGCTTTTGTTTCAGCTCTTCAGAAGTGGCAGTAGGGCTTTTTGGTCTTTTTTTGTGTTTTGTTGTTCATAATTTGCCTCAACTGCACATGTGTGGAGTTATTTTTAGTTCCTTACAGTCTCCTTGTATTTTGCTGCTCGAGGATACATTTGTTTAAATGCAAGCACTGCAGTAAAGGGTCCCTGGTCCTAAGTCCCAGCCTGTCTTAAGAGGAATCACTTGGAGAGGAACAAAAGAATGGAGTAGAACATATTCTTGAGACCTATGGACGAGGCATCTACCTAATCCCCCACATACCTTCAGGTTAACCAGTGTTAACTGACAAATAACTGTGGAAAAAGGGAAAGTAAAAGTGTTAGTTGCTCAGTCATGTTCAACCCCATGGACTATAGCATGCCAGACTCCTCTGTCCATGGAATAAGGGACACGAGCATAAAAAGAAACTCTGTCTGGGATACAGCACCTAAAGCTGAGGGTGGAACAGAAGTTAAGGTTAAAAGTCTTTGGCAAACTAGCTTACCGGTCTAAATACTAGGTATCAATAGAAGAATTTGAAGATTGTGGTGAACAATAACCTCAGATATGCAGATGACACCACTGTTATGGCAGAAAGTGAAGAGGAACTAAAAAGCCTCTTGATGAAAGTGAAAGAGGAGAGTGAAAAAGTTGGCTTAAAGCTCAACATTCAGAAAATTAAGATCATGGCATCTGGTCGTGGGAAATAGATGGGGAAACAGTGGAAACAGCATCAGACTTTATTTTTTGGGGCTCCAAAATCCCTGCAGATGGTGACTGCAGCCATGAAATTAAAAGATGCTTACTCCTTGGAAGGAAAGTTATGACCAATCTAGACAGCATATTAAAAAGCAGAGATATTACTTTGCCAACAAAGGTCTGTCTAGTCAAGGCTATGGTTTTTCCAGTGGTCATGTATGGATGTGAGAATTGGACTGTGAAGAAAGCTGAGCGCCAAAGAATTGGTGCTTTTGAACTGTGGTGTTGGAGAAGACTCTTGAGAGCCCCTTGGACTGCAAGGAGATCCAACCAGTCCATTCTAAAGGAGATCAGTCCTTGGTGTTCATTGGCGGGACTGATGCTGAAGCTGAAACTCCAATACTTTGGCCACCTCATGCGAAGAGTTGACTCACTGGAAAAGACCCTGATGCTGGGAGGGATTGGGGGCATGAGGAGAAGGGTACGACAGAGGATGAGATGGCTGGATGGCATCACCGACTCAATGCACATGAGTCTGAGTGAACTCTGGGAGTTGGTGATGGACAGGGAGGCCTGGAGTGCTGCAATTCATGGGGTCGCAAAAAGTCAGACACGACTGAGCGACTGAACTGAACTGAACTGAGAGTAAACATAGCAACACTGCATCTCAAACAGCTCCACTCCTAACTAATTCAGTAGACTGTACTTAAGGCTCAGAAGGACAAGCACACTCATTTCCAGGAGTAAAAGCTGCCTCAGTGTCTGCTGAACTGCACAAAATGTCTGACGTTCAGAAATACATGTATAATAAACTCTCCTGAGCCAGCCAACCAAACAACCAGAACTGTTTCTCAATGACAAAGTAATCATCAGGGCAAGATTTCTGTATGACATACATACTGAAAGTTTCTAACATGGAATTAAAGTAGCTATAAATGATACATTAAAGGCTCTAGTGGAAAAGGTGGGAAATCTGTAAGATCAGATATGTAATTTCAGTAGAAAAATGGAAACTATAGGAAAGATTCAAATGGAAATGCTAGAAATTAAAAAGCATTAGAAATGTAGAATGACTTTGATATGTGCATTGTAAATGCAATAAAATCTGGAAAAGAAACATGAACTTAAAGTTGGGTCAATAGAAATTACCCAAATTAAGACACTAAAGAAGAAAAAAGGGAAGGGAAGAGGTAAATAATAGAATATCTAGGATTTGTTGAACAGTATAAAATACTCCAATATATTCATAATAGGTAATCTGAGAAAGAGAGGAGTAAGAATTAAGAGGGAGGGAAAAGAAATCTTTTAAGAAATAGTAGCCAGTAATTTTCCAAAATTGTATAATTTATGTGATCTTCGACTAATGGCTAAACTACAGACGAAAAAAATGATCTGAGATAGCAAGAGATTTGAGAGGAGGTGGGTGTAGGGGTTGATTACAAAGGGTAGCATGAAGGATTTTAGTGGAAAAGTATCCATGTCATAAGTAACTATATGTCACTTGAGGCATTTGTCAGAAGGTATAGGATTCAGCAACACAAAAAGAAGTTTTACTCTATGTAAGTTGTTCTTAAATCCACCAAGATGTTGGAGAAAACCCAGGGTAGAAGGCAGACAAATGAATCCAACTGTATCACAAACCAATCATATAATCACACTGAAAGGAACAGGGAGGAAGGAACTTGCCTGGGTGCTATAAGGTCCCCAAGGGCACTGTAGGCAAACACAATTTGTTACATAAATATGTTCATCATAGGAGTAAGAATTGCCAATTCTACAAGTACATATTTATTAGGGTTGAAGAAAACAGTTAATATATGAGAGCAATATTCTCACTGTTGTAGAAGAAAAAAATCTATAAATAAAGGAAGAGGGGAGGCTGTAATGAGCCCTATAGTGATATATAAATAGATGCAGATATGGATATAGATCCCTAATATAGATTAGAGTCAGTATTCTGTATGAACTGATGTTTTAGATAGAAAAATATAAATACATGTGTATGTGTGTATATATATATATATATGCTTGGGTTAACATGGCTACACATATTTCCTAGTTCTATGTCCTGCTGCTACTGCTAAGTCGCTTCAGTCGTGTCCGACTCTGTGCGACCCCATAGATGGCAGCCCACCAGGCTCCCCGTCCCTGGGATTCTCCAGGCAAGAACACTGGAGTGGGTTGCCATTTCCTTCTCCAATGCATGAAAGTGAAAAGTGAAAGTGAAGTCGCTCAGTCCTGTCTGATTCTTAGCGACCCATGGACTGCTGCCTACCAGGCTCCTCCGTCCATGGGATTTTCCAGGCAAGAGTACTGGAGTGGGGTGCCATTGCCTTCTCCGTTCTATGTCCTAAGAAGGAATAAAAGCACTGTCTGCTGAAGGACTGAGCAATGAGCATGCTTAGCAATCAGATTCTGGTTTTTAAATATAATTTTCCATCAACAGTAACAGGATTCCTTGGTGAAGTGGCTGATTTCAAATTGGGGTCACATAAAATTACAAGTTGAGTCTGCAATACTTTGTGTTGACAGAAAGTATGGAAGAGTTCAAGAAACAACAGAATGCTGTGTCAAAAAGCACAGGAGCCGGCTTGAAAGAGCTCCCAACAGCCAAAGTCAGAATAATCTGGGAAATAGAATAAGCAACAGTAGTAATTGAATGTACTCCCCACTCTAAATAAAGGAAATTATGTTGGTCCATATTGATAAAAATACATAAATGAATATAAAAGTAAATGAGAAAGAAAAGATAACTGTTCCTTAAAAAGGATTCAGATTAATAAATGTACAAGAAATGCATGCAACATTAGAACATCACAGTAATTACTGAACGATGAACTGAATGGATGAGTGCTAAAATCAGCAAAAGGAAAATTTAAGGAGAAACAAGATATTTGTGCAGTCTCAAAGCATCTCCAAAATAAATAATCACAAAAAGGATAAATTATAAATTCACAGTCAAGTAAACAGACAGACACTATTCTAACCAAGTGGTCAAGTTAGTATCACCAGTAATAAAACATATGGAGATCATGTACCTCCAAGTGTGGAGTACTGATGTGTGATACTCACTTTGGTGATATTGTACCCAGAAATGCAAAACTTGAATTTTTGGTGAGGGGATTACGTAGAAATATATGTTAAACACTTAAAATACCTATGGCACAAAGGGAACAATCTATGAGTTTTAATTATTTGAATAGCAGTCACTATTATTTTACCCATTTTACAATATGTTGATGAGCCAATAAATTCATATACGCATGTTGTTGCTGTTCAGTCAACACGTCGCACCCAACTCTTCACCACCCCATGGACTGCAGCATGCCAGGTTTCCCTGTCCCTCACCATCTCCCAGTGTTTGCCCAAGTTCATGTCCATTGAATTGATGATGCAATCCAACCATGCATTCTTTGACCAAAAACAAGAATTCACTGATAAATTGCAGTCAAAGGAAACTTGCTATTAAAAAAAAAAAAATGACCATGTCTTTTGAGAATTCTTAATATCAAAGGAAGGGAATGCTTCTCCTATTCAGGGGCACTATCTGCGAATTTAGAAAAATAAATGTCAAGATTCTCAGAGCAAAAGAAGGTGTAATCCTCTGTAGAAACTTTATAAGGGGCTAAGTCTCAAGAGAAATGTGTTGCACTGTAGTGGGGAAAAACATAAAACCATAAAGCAAATGATGTAACCACAAATGAGGGAAAAAGTGGAACTAAAAAAAAAAACTATTTTTGCCACAGAAAAAGCTTTCCGGTGTGTTACGACTTCCAAAGGAAAGGATATCAAACAACAAGAAAAAAACAGAAAATAGTGCTGTAGAACTGTAAAAGTAGGTGAAGAGGATTAAATCCCAGAATGGACTGTGGCACAATAGACTAAGAACAATAAAAAAAGCTTATGAAGCTGTGTTTAGGAAAAAATGAACAAGAAAGTAATAACGCCAGAGCTTGATGTGCAATGTAAATGGTCAACAGATTTCAGAGAGACAGGGCTTCTATTTTGCACCTCTTTTCCTTTGCAAGGAGAATAAACTTTAATATGAAAGTTTCCCTTAACTGCAGAAGTTGTAAAGAATATTTAAAGCCTCTGGAAAGACAACAGGAAAAAGAACAAGATACCTGCAGATGGATGAATTCTCAGCCTCCTAAAATGTAAACACTAGGGAAAGCCAAAATGATAGCACCTAATGTAAACTCCCCAAAATGTCTAGTCCAGATTACAAAACAGATGGTTTGTGAATGCTTGCAAAGAAAGCGCTTAACATTTGGGCTCAGCATGATCTCTATAAATGAAACATGACAAACTAAATTTATTCCCTTTTTTAATACAGCTACCAGACTATTAGATGAGGAAAAATACCCTAGACATAAGGCATCTGGATTTCAGAAATACATGTGATGATTTTCTCAGCTGTCCCTGTGAACAAGTTGGAGCAATGTGAGCCACTGGATGGTCTTGAGCCCGCTTGTGTGCCTGTACTAAGGGTGGTGATTCATGGATCAGTGTCAGGCAGGTGGAAACCATCTAGTGCCATGTGCCAACACTCTGTTCTTGGCTTTCTTTCATTCAACCAATTTATCAATATCTGTTTGAGCTCTCACTGCAGCTCTTGGTAAGTTATGTTAAAGCAGAAGCAAAATTTACTAATTTATTCATCAGCCACTGTATGTTTATCATAGTGCATACATTATTTAAACTTATCCTTTCAACATCCCATTAAGGTGGTTGTGGTTTAGTCACTAAGTCATGTCTGACTCTTGCAAACCCATGGGCTGTAGCCCACCAGGCTCCTCTTTCCATGGGATTTTCCTGGCAAAAATACTGAAATGGGTTGCCATTTTCTTCTCAAGGGGGTCTTCCCAACCCAGGGATCGAACTCAGGTCTCCTACATTGTAGGCAGATTCCTTACTGACTGAGTCACCAGGGAAGCCCTTCAAGGTATGGGATATTACTCCCATTTTACTGAGAAGAATATAAAACTTAGCTAAAATACTTGTTCCATAGCTAGCATGTAACAGAACAAGGAAACAGGCTAATATAATGCCAAAGTTTATGGCCTTAACACTGTATTATGCTATCTCCAAATGAAGATCAATTGCAGAATGTGATTATCATAAAAATTATTGCTGGCTTCTGCTACATTAATAGGCATTTAGTGACCAGATTAATGGAGGCAATTATTCTACTGTGCTCTGCAGTGGTTTGGCTATACCTAGAGTTACTTTGTGAGGAGCTGTTGCACATTAAGAGAGACACAGACAAAATGCAGGGGTTTAAAACACAGCCTGGGTTTGGAAACCAATTATATGACTAGTTGTCTGACCAACAGAAGACATTTAAAGTTATGATAGATGTTTAAAAAAAATAGAGGATCTATGAAGGAAAGGAAATATTCTGCAGAGTTTAAGTCATCAGATACAGAATCAATAGGTAGTGCCTACAAGGACAGATTACTATAAGTGCTTCATAAATAATAGGTCACTGCACAAAGTGAATAGTTTACCTTGTGAGGGAACAAGCTTCCTACCATTGACCGAGAAATAAGGATGACCCAGAATGAGTATTGTGGGAAATGCTGTCACTTAACCCTCTTTTTTACACCCCTGTTGACTCACAACATGTGACACACAAACATCAGTATACTGTATTAAATGAAACATAAATAATTAGGGATAAAATAGACTTAAACTCTTGTATCACACAATAAATATGTCTATTTTATCCATTAATCATACAGGTAGGACCTAACTGCCTCTAAGAGCTTACAATTTAGAGTTTGAAAAAATATATTAGCTCCAAATTACAAAAAGAAAATGCCACTGTAAAAATTAAAAAATGTTTAATTAAGAATTGAAAATATATCAGGAAATGAATTTTAATCTATGTAATTATTTATAGAGGAAAACATTGAGGCAGTTATTGTGATTGATTCTATACACTACCAAAACTAAATAACACATAGAAAATATTTTTTAAAAAAAAGCCAAATTCAATTTTTATAGATGGAAACTAAAAACTGTGAGATGAAAATGATATTTTATGGAATTAGCAACAAATTAGATATTGAATAAGAAAAGATTACTGAACCCAGAGACATGGCAATAGAAAATATTCACAAAGAAACAGAGCACAGAAGTAAAATTTTTAAAAATGAAAGTAAGCAGTCCATCAGTGAATAGTGATACAAGTGATCCAATAAACATGGAGGAAGGCAAAATGTATTTGAAGAAATATTTCCCCAATTTAATAAAAACTGTAATAAAAGAAAAACAGTGTCATTTTACAAAGGCTGAAGTAAGTAAGTGATTACCAGCAGGCCCATACAACAGAAAATGTTAAAGGACATCTTTTAGGCATGAGAAAAGTGCTACCACGTGGACCCATGAACCTGCATAGAAGAAAAACGGTCACAAAGTGACGGTAACTGCATGTGTAGTCCACTCCAATCCTGAACTTGGAAGAAAGCACTGGAAAGATTCTTTCTTCACAGAAGAGCAGTGTCTTTGATGTTCTGGGCACACTCCAGCCTCTGAACCTTTGTACTTGCTCTTCCCTCCTTTACTCTAGATTCAAGAATGAATTGCTCCATCTCTTCATGCAGGTATCCTTTGCTTCAGCAGTATATTCTTAGAGAGACTTTCCCCATCAAATTAGAATAACACCCCCTATAATCTTCAAGCCTTCATTCTGTTCTGCTTTAAATTACTTACCACTTCAACAAATTGTATGCAAGCTAAAACTCTCCATTCCATTTTTGGACCTGGCTAGTGGTGATTTGTTCACTTTATGAAAGTTCTTCCAGCTGCGGCTTTATCGTTGTATTTTCTACGTGTATGCTATACACCAATAAAAATATTTTTAAACACAAAAGAAAAACACAATGAGACACCATCACATATCTACTGCTCTTGTTCAGTCACTAAGCTGTGTCTGACTCTGCAACCCCATGAACGGCAGCATGCCAGGCTTACCTTTCCTTCACTGTCTCCCTGAGTTTGCCCAGGTTCGTGTCCACTGAATTGGTGATGCTATCCAACCATCTCATCCTCTGTCAATCCCTTCTCCTCTTACCCTCAGTATTTCCCAGCATCAGGATCTTTTCCAATAAGTCACACATATATTAGAATGAATGAAATATAAACATTGAGTTCACCAAGTATAGGCTTCCTTGGTGGCTCAGACAGTAAAGAATCTGCCTGCAGTGTGGGAGACCTGGGTTCAATCCCTGGGTTGGGAAGATCCGCTGGAGAAGGGAATGGCTATCTACTCCAGTATTCTGGCTTGGAGAATCCCATGGACTGTATAGCCCATGGGGTCGCAAAGAGACACAACTGAGTGACTTTCACTTCACCAAGTATAGATATGGATATTAAGCAATCAACATTCTTAGTCATTGTTGAAAGGAATTTTTAATTGTTCAAAATCTTGAGTTTTTAAAAAGACTTTTAAATTGTTTTAAAACTATAAGGCATTTTCTTAAAAATTTTAAATTTACTATAATATAGCTATTTTATACCTAGGCATTTCCCCTAGTAAATTAAAACATATTCACAAAAAGACTCATATACAAATGCTCCCTGTAGTTATACTCATGAGAGCTAAGAACTAGGAATAAGTCATCAAATGGAGAATATTCATTAAGAATTGAGTGAAAAATAATACACATAATAATATCTACATGGTGAATTCTACTCAGTAATAAAAAGGAACAAACTTCTACTGACACAACAATTTGAATAAACCTCAAAATTATTATGCTGAGTGGAAGAGGTAACACAAGATGATGTAAACTATGTGACTCCACTTACATAAAATTATGCAAACCACCAGGCAAGTTATAGTAAAAAAAAAAGCAGATTGACAGTTTCAGAGAAAATGGATTGCAAAAAATAAGATGGTTTACAAAAGAGTATGGAAAAACTTTTGAGATGATATAAACTATTATGTATCTTGATAGCTCCATGGATATATACATCTTTCAGAACTCACAAACTACCATTTAAATGAATGACTTTACGATACATGAATCAAATCTCATTGAAGTTCATTCAAAATTTAGTTTTCCTTGGTACTCTCTCTTTCAGAGAGTTCTTATCTTCTGCACTTTTCCTTTTCTTCCATGATTTTACCTATTCCTGGCACTAGACAGACACAATAAATTATGCATAGAACTCTTTCATATTTGGCTTCAAAGTATGTACTAGTCCAGGTTAAACTTAAATGTATCTTAGTCAAGTTATTTTTCTCTCAAAACTTCTACTATGCTAAGAAATTTATTTCTGTAGCTTCCAATATGTGACACTGTCTGTATTTAGCTTTCCTACTTTACTGGGGAAATGAAGTAGCAATATGCTAGGAATGGCTATTCATGGCCTGTGTGCAATTACCATTCAGAATCTCACAGATCAGACTGAATTCCATCACCTGAAGCCTTCCTTCTGCCATGTA
Source organism: Bos mutus (assembly GCF_027580195.1). Classification (NCBI taxonomy): domain Eukaryota; kingdom Metazoa; phylum Chordata; class Mammalia; order Artiodactyla; family Bovidae; genus Bos; species Bos mutus. Next base: position 78,386,831 of record NC_091618.1, read on the forward strand.
TGAGAAACCCATAAAAATGGTAATTGGAGAAAAGGCAGGGTTTAGTAAATTTTGGAAACAGGGCCTGCTCTCAGGGCATTATTACATAATGAGAGTTTGTTCTTGCAAAATAAGGCTTTTAACTAGAAGCTTCATTTCCTAAATGCGGTCAGAAAGCTCAGCTGACACCACAATGCAATCCTGCAGTTTTCAGTAAGATGAAAGGTGTTGCATGGAGGCAAACAGATTTTTTTCTATCTCATGCAATTCCATAAGTAGCCTAATTAATTTGGTTCTTCCTCTTAATCTATTGGTAGTTTCCTTGTGACTGAAAGAATCTTTAATATGTTGACAAACAAAACAAAACAAAACAAAAACAATAAAAAATTAGAGGTCTTTTTCATTGAACTGTAGCCTCATTTTCAAAAAAAATTAGTTCATTTATTTTAATTAGAGGCTAATTACTTTACAATATTGTAGTGGTTTGTGCCATACATTGACATGAATCAGCCATGGGTGTACATGTGTCCCGAATCCTGAAGCCCCTTCCCACCTCCTTCCCCATCCCACCGTCAGGGTTATCCCAGTGCACCATCTCTGAGCACCCTGTCTCATGCATCGAACCTGGACTGGTGATCTGTTTCACATATGGTAATATACATGTTTCAACACTATTCTCTCAAATCATCCCACCCTCGCCTTCTCCACAGAGTCCAAAAGTCTGTTCTTTACATCTGTGTCTCTTTTGCTGTCTCACATATAGGGTCACTGTTACCATCTTTCTAAATTCCATATATATGCATTAATATACTGTATTAGTGTTTTTCTTTCTGACTTACTTCACTCTGTATAATAGGCTCCAGTTTCATCCACCTCATTAGAACTGATTCAAATACAAAGACCAAGTCACAAAGAGACTGTGTGAAGGACAGGGAAAGCAAGTTTGGAGCAGTCAGATGCGGATTTGAATCCTAGATCCACTAGTTTGCAGGGTGACTAGGAGTGAGTCACAGTCTATTAGAGCTTCATGCATTTTCCTCAGTAAAGTGCTGACAGGCAGCACACCATTGTAGTCATAAGGATAAGTATAATGTGCACAAAGTGCTCGATACAGCTTTTGTTTTTCTCCAAGATGTAGTCTATATTATGCAGGACATAGTCTATACACATCAATTATATCTTATATGGGAGAAACAGACATAGAGAACAGACTTTTGGACACGGGGAGACGAGAGGACAGGATGAGATCTATGGAGAGAGTAACATGGAAACTTACTACCTTATGTAAAATAGATAGCCGATGGAAATTTGCTGTATGTCTCAGGGAACTCAAACCGGGGTTCTGTATCAACCTAGAGGGGTGGGATGGGGTAGGAGATGGGGGGAAGGTTCAAGATGGAGGAGCATATGTATACCTATGGCTGATTCATGTTGAGGTTTGACAGAAAACAAGATTTTGTAAAGTAATTATCCTTCAATTAAAAATAAATTAATTAAAATTATATTTTATGTTAATTGTATCATAAAGAACAAATTTCAAATTAAGAGTTAAACATATTAGATATCAATACATATATGGAATCTACAAAATGGTACGGTGAACCTATCTGCAGGGCAGGGATAGAGAGGTAGATGTAGAGAATGGGCTTGTGGACACAAGGGAAGAAGGGAAGGGTGGGAAGAACTGAGAGAACAGCATTGACATATATATACATGGTCATGTGTAAAATACATAGCTAGTGGGATGCTGCTCTATAGCATAGAGAGCTTAGCTCTGTGATGATCTGGAGGGGTGGGATGGGGTGAGGTGGGAGGGAGGGGATATAAGTATACAGAGAGCTGATTCACTTTATTGTACAGCAGACACTAACATTGTAAAGCAATTATACTCCAATTAAAAAAAAAAAACAGGTTTATTATGTTCCCACGTAAGGAAAAAGTATCATACTGAAAAGATCAGGAGATAACTGACTGTTTTGAAAGAAAAGACTTAGTACCCCTATGAATAGTGCCAACTGCTGTGTGTGAGGAAAGCCAAATAGCTGCCAGGAGAATGGTAAAGCATGACATTTTTAAGATAAACATAAATGCAACCCAACCTCAAAAATTCAAATACCTTAGACTTACTTAAAGCAATTGTAAATTGACAGAAACTAATGATTGCAATAACCCTTAAAATTAATGAGTGTTACCCAGAGTTCATTCTCTGATTCAGCACGAACTTTGCAGAACCTTCTTTTGTACTACGGTGAGAGGTAAACCTTTGCTTACTTACAGTCTTACATCTCAGAAGTGATGGCTAGGACATCACTTTGGCAGCAGATTGAATTCCTTTGAACCTAATTTAGCACATGGGGAAATCTTATACCGGATAATTTTGTTTTATACTGGTGTGATAATCCTTCATTTTTTATCAAAAAAAAAAAACAACAATATATCTTATATAATTTCAGAGTGTCTCCTACAATTAGGCCAATTTTTCTGTTGTATTTAGAGGGATATTATAGGTAAAACTTCCAAAGCAGCATAAAATATTCAAAAGCATTCACAATCTGTGAACTCAGATAGATGATGACTTGATTCCCAACCCTAACATGTACTTAGTGTATGATCACTTAAGTGTATCTACCTTGTTTCTTTACCTGTTAGGTACTTACCTCAAAGGGCTATTGCAGAATTAAGATAATATTTGGGAACTGTCTATATATTTAGCAGGCACTCAACAATAATAGCTCTCCTTTTAGGACATCAAGGGGAAAATAAACCAGTTACCTTCTAAATGCTTCCTTTTCCCAATACTGTTTTGCTGATACTATATTAATATATTTATGCCCACTAATTTGTTATAAATATTGATTACTGTTGACAAGATAAATAAATCCCCTAGAGCTCTGAGAAATATCCACAGAAAAGAATAGTAACTACTGGTCCTCATGTTTCTAAGGACACAAAACTCACAAAGTTGTCGACAGGTAATTTAGTGCCCAGTGAGGTAATCCAGACTTGTCACCTTCAGCACTTCTTTCACGGGATGGATTGTGCTTTGCAGAATCAGCAAAATTGCTTGGCAAACTACTAGGGTTACATTACTCCTTCAACTCTCAAGCCGCTCTAAATGTTTTACGAAGCAAAGTCTTGAGGCTTTAATAGAACAGTGAATGCACTCTCTCAGCAAGACACAACAGAAATCTTAGAAAGATAATGCTAGAAATAGACAGTGACTTCTGAAGTGTGTTCCTTTTCAGAAATTCAGCCACAGAAAAGGAAATAAAAACTCTTCTCCTTCCACCTCTTCCTTTCTTCCTTCCTTCTTTCAACCAATATTTTTAAAGAATATATGTACTTAGCACTCTTCTGGACACTGAGGATGTAGAAATACAACAGATGGAAACTGATGTATCATAGGGGAGTCTGTGCATGCTCAGTTGCTCAGTCCTGTCCAACTCTTTGCGACCCCATGGACTGTAGCCCACCATGCTCCTCTGTCCATGGAATTTTTCCAGGAAATAATATTGGAGTGGATTGCCATTTCCTCCTCCAGGGGAAATTCCTGACCAAGGATAGAACCTATGTCTCCTGAGTTTCCTGCATTGGCAGGCAGATTCTTTACCACTGAGCTACCTGGGAGAACCCCTTCTATTATAGGGGAATCAGATTGTAAATAAACAAACAACGAACTATTATTTCACACGGTGACAAGTGCAGTGGAAAAAAAATAAAGTAAGATCAAGAGGATAGGAACTCCTGAACAGGAGTGGCTTGACATAATCTATGTTTTAATAATAATAAATATATATTATGGGACCAAATTATGAAATTTCTAAAATCACTTTAGGGTGTAATTTCCAAGTGCATTTTACCTTTTCTATAAGATCTGCTTTTTTCATAAGAGAAGAAATAAAACTAATACTGAGCTCTTACTATGTGGCTGGCAGTTTACAAATTTGACTACCTTCAATTTTCACAAACTCTATGAGAAAGGAATTATTATTTCTATTTGAAAGACAAGGAAGCAACCCTCAACTAACTAAAAGCTTTATCCAAAGATACCTTGATAGCAAAAATAGAGCTAAGCTTCCAATTCAAAGTCCTCTGTAACTTTTCCCACCATGTCATTAAAATCTTTTCCACTTGGCTGTGCAAAGGGTGATGAAACTAGCTATGAAGAGTAAAAATTAATAAAGCACTTGTATTAAATTGAGAGTGTTATTATGTGTAAAATAGATAACTAGCAGGAAGCTGCTATGTAACACAGGAAGCCCAGCCTAGCACTCTGTGATGACCTAGAGGGGTGGGATGGGTGGGGTGAGGCTCAGGAGAGAGGGGAGATTATATATATATATATATATATATATATATATATATATATATATATTATGACTGATTCATGTTAATGTATTATGGAGACCACCACAACATTGTAAAGCAGTTATCCTTTAATAAAAAATAAATAAAATAAAAATAAATAGAAAGTATTGGTATTGAGCAGGAGTTAACATGCAACACTTTCTTTTCCTTATTCCTTTTAGTTCAGGCTTGCTGAAAGATTAGACTTTGTCTATTACAGAACTCTGTTATTATGAAACCAGATTCAGACAGGTTTCCATCTACTATTTACAGACAATTTACTTTATATATTCAAGATTTGCTCCACAGAGAATTTCTCCCAGTTCTTCCCTTTTCCCACAGGACTCTTAATTGCTCTGGCACCTCCATGTGGTGCTTCCCCAGCCATGACTCAAAGACTTTAAATGACTGTATTTATTTTAAGAAAAACTTCAGTGCCTATAAAAACAGCATGTTCTCCTGTCGCACATCTGTTCTCTCTCTGAGTTTTATGTCACCTCTTTGCCAGAGGTTTTACCTGCTACTTTAAGGGAGCTTGGTGTGTTCTGATTCCACTAGATTCTCATTTGTACTGAGTATAATTAGCTGAATATGTGGGGCATACTGATATAATTGCATGATCTTTGCCAGTTACTAGACTCTTGTGATTCTGAAGGTCTTCATCTGTGAAAAGAAAACAGTGGTGTCTTCTTTGAAAGGTTTTCATATCTGTTTACTTTGCAAAAGCTTTTCCTTCCCTTTGGGTTAGCAGTGCCTTTTCCTGGCATTTTCTTTTAACTACACTTTGGATTCAGTTCAGTTCAGTCACTCAGTCATGTCTGACTCTTTGCGACCCCACGGACCGCAGCACACCAGGCCTCCCTGTCCATCACCAACTCCCAGAGTTTACTCACACTCATGTCCATTGAGTCAGTGATGTCATCGAACTATCTCATCCTCTGTCGTCCCCTTCTCCTCCCACCCTCAATCTTTCCCAGTACCAGGGTCTTTTCAAATGAGTCAGTTCTTCACATCAGGTGGCCAAAGTATTGGAGTTTCAGATTCATCATCAGTCCTTCCAATGAATATTCAGGATTGATTTCCTTTAGGATGGACATTTTGGATTAGTGACACATTATTATTTTTTCTCCATTTATATCTGTACCCAAATCTGTGTACCGTATTACTTTCTTATATTTCCTTTGTTCAGGACTCTTAATGACTTAGGGCATTAAACATGGAGAAGACAGCTGAATAGTTTTTGGTTTGGTATGTGTATTTGCATAAGATTTGACTCCATCTTGCCTTAAATGTGTTTTTCTAGTCAAATATCTTGGCAGAGCTTTGGTTCAACTTAATGACTGTGTCACCACAATAATATGTTCCATTTGCAGTAAATAATAGCCAAAATAATATTAATTCTAAAGCACGGATGTATTGGGTCAGGTTTAGTCTGCTGTAGAGTCAAATAAGCCCCTAAAGTATGCTAAAGATTAGCCAGTTTTTCTCCATCTTGTAATTTTGCCATCTGATGCCTGTTGCCTCCAAAGTTATGATAACAGGGAGAAAAAGACATAGGAGTTTCTTAAAAACACCTACCATGATATGTTCATTCTGGTAACAATTCACTGACCAGGAGTCATAATATGGCTCCAATTTAATTGCAAGAAAATTCAGTGAGTACCACATTTCTACTTCTCCTCAATAATGCATATCATTTCCCCTATATGCTATCTGGATTCTACTGCTTCAAAGAAGACAAATCTCAGCCTAGCAGTTCTGTGTCTTATGGAATTTTATAGCAAACAATAAAATCCTAACAAACAAATTCATGACCGGAACACAGAATATTGGCAAAAGTTAGCCTATTTTAGACTAATAAGAGTACAAAAATATAAATGAGCTTATGTTTAATGACAAGAAACATATTATCCTTCTTACTAATAAGTATGCAGAAAAGTAACAATGATTTTTGTAATGGTGCACTATGGCGTTTGCTTTCTTTAGTAAATAACAACTCTCAGCTAATTCATTAACCTCCATTAACTCTCAGCTACAATGCAGTGATAGTATTCTTCAAGATGAGAGTTTTAGTTACCAGAGTAACAACAGTGCTTGCAAAATCCATACAGGCACTTAACAGTTTTAAAATTAGACAATCTCTTAAATCCACAGAAACGAATTTCTGAAATCTCAGAACTGTGGAGCTTCAATTTATGAACAATAACATCTAGACACCAAGTCAGGCTTTCCTTTGCTTCTTTTTTATCTTTAAAATAGACACAATTCACTGATTACCTCTAAACATTTAGAATCTTCTAAAATAAAACAGATTTAACAAGGATTGTCACAAAGTAATTGAACAATATTTGAATGGGAAAGAAAAGATAAAAGAGAAAACTGGCAAATATCTTTTAATGTAGAGTCAATAATTTAGAATTTTAATGTAGAGTGAATTCACTATAGAGATGTTTTTTCACTGGCATTACACACCAAAGAGGTCACAGTGAAAGTGAGAGATAGAGCAATTTCTGTAAAATTGCAGAAAACAGCCCAGATGATATGTATGTCTATGAAAATATATTTCATACAGTATGAATAAGCAAGCATTATTCATCTACTAAGGCCCAACAGATTATGACTGAATATTTTCAGTGTTTTAACTAATGGTTTATATTTTTCTCATTTTATTTTAAAATTGCAGTTGAATTTTTTCTGGTAGCTAAAATATTATATGTTTACAACAGAAAATTGGGAAATAAAAGCAGGAAAATAAAAACTCCAAGTAAAGTTTCAACAGCATACAATGTTTTGATTTACTTACTTTTGACTTTATTCCAAAGGATCTATTAATTATATCAAAATTTAAGTCATACTATATATGTCTGATATATGATACACAGTTTTCAAAGCATAAATTTTAGTGGTTATTTGACATGCACCAACATAAATTCATATGTAGTGGTATTTAATAGGTCCTATTTTGGATGTTTGAGCTATATCTAAAAATTTTACTATATAATGAACTGTACTGAACATATAAACACATAAGCCTGTACTCATATATCTCATTTATTTCTTGGGCTTATATTGCTTCAAAAGGCAGTATTTTTGACTCTTAATAAGTATTGCCAAGCAGCAGTGACATTCTATAAAACAACCAAAATGAAGGTATCATTCTTTAAAATTAATGAAATGTACTCATAGAATTTTGTTTATTGGCACTGAGAAATGAATGCTTTAATTTATAAAGAAAGTGTTACGGAGAAAGAATCTCACTGCATGGAGAAATGTAAGCTGTTTCTTAAATAAAAAGGCATTCCAAGATACAGCATGAAATAAGTGGACCGGGGAATGTGAAAACTGACGAGTAGAAAATTGCTTTAGGATGGTAATGTATTCCCTCCAGAAGACAACTGTGAATAACTTCAATGGTAAGGTGAGGAAAAACCTCTGATTTATAGGATATGGAGACCTATCAGCATTTTAAGGAAGGTGATAAGTGAAGATTGTTTTGAGGAACAAGAAAAGATATTGCAGAAGTGTTTAGACTTCTTAACATAACAGAAATATACAGTTTAAGAAGCATTTTAAAGAAAATTTATTCTTTTCCTTAGAATTAGTTAATGAAGCCACCCAATCAATACTGACTGAGAAACGAGCAGAGCATTAGGAACATAAAGTAGTATACCAAAACTATAAATGGGCTCAGCTTATTCAGTCCAATTTCATACATCTTGCCATTTTTTAGCCAGGTGCTGTGTGAGGCACTAACAAAGATGATTCCCATGTTGTGAGAACTCAGAGTAAAGAGAGAAGAATAAGCAATTATTTACAAAGATTACAGTATAAAATAACAGATTTTATACTGTAATTGTAATTACAGTATAATTGTAATTGTAATAATAATGGGATATGACAGCATAAAATAACAGATAAATAATATGATACCATAATGGAGATCTCAGATGGAACACATCAGAGGACGTGACAAACTATGAGGTGACATCAAGCTTCGTGAAGAGAGTCAATGCAGGTGACATTACACGATTAACCTGAAAGGTATCAAGGAGTCCATCAAGAGGAAAGTTTTGCAGCAGGCATTCTGGGCTGCAAGGCAGGCACATTCAGAGTCATGGAGGGGTAGAAGTGCATGTGCATCCAGGGAAGGACCATTATTTCAATAGGACTGTTCCGGATTCACACAAACTCAGATGGAAAGTTCTACCAGATTCAGACAGAAAATTCTACCAGATTTTTGAAAACAAAGAGTTTACATTTTAACACATTGTGTCAAAAAGTCAATAAAAATGTTAAGCAGGAATTAATGAGACACACTGGCCTTGTCCTGTCCTATGTGTCACATAGGCACTTCATATATACTCATAGGTAAGTAGCTTATCTGAGCTCTGACCCTAGAATTACTTTGTAAAGACAGTCTCCTTGATTTTCTGCCTAAATATATTTATCTCCTGAATTTTGAGAGAAATATTTTAAGTGACAACATAGAAGTACTACCTTCTAAGTAGCTTGGGTTAGATGCTCCCCACCCCTTACTCTATAGTAGATGATTATGGAATAAAATATAATAAAAGTCTATTGAACTATAAAAAGAATAATGCTTGTGTTCAGTTCAGTTCAGTCGCTCAGTCGTGTCCGACTCTTTGCGACCCCATGAATCGCAGCACGCCAGGCCTCCCTGTCCATCACCAACTCCCGGAGTTCACTCAGACTCACGTCCATCGAGTCAGTGATGCCATCCAGCCATATCGTCCTCTGTCGTCCCCTTTTCCTCCTGCTCCCAATCCCTCCCAGCATCAAAGTCTTTTCCAATGAGTCAACTCTTCGCATGAGGTGGCCAAAATATTGGAGTTTCAGCATTGGAGTTCAGTATTGGAGTTCCTTCCAAAGAACACCCAGGACTGATCTCCTTTAGAATGGACTGGTTGGATCTCCTTGCAGTCCAAGGGACTCTCAAAAGTCTTCTCCAACACCACAGTTCAAAAGCATCAATTCTTCGGCGATCAGCTTTCTTCACAGTCCAACTCTCACATCCATACATGACCACTGGAAAAACCATAGCCTTGACTAAACGGACTTTTGTTGGCAAAGTAACGTCTCTGCTTTTGAATATGCTATCTAGGTTGGTCATAACTATGTGTGTTTAAACACATATATATAAAACATACTGTGAAACTTACTTTTTTCTTCTAAGATATAACATATCTTGAAATATCAACATGTATATAAGTGAATAATATATATAATATATACACATATAATTATATTAGATACATTCTACCTTAGGTGAAAAAAAATAATCATTTGTATAATATTGCTCATTGTATAAAAAATAGGAAAGTCAATAAAAATATGTCTTATATCACTTCTCATTGCATCCAGTATTTTGCATTTCTGAAAGAATATACCAGGAATTACTAATATTAGTTACCACTGAGGAGTGGCAGTAAATAATCAGAATTTAAGATTCAGGAAATATTACAACTGACATTTTACTTGTCTATACTTCATTTTATATTTTGACCAGATAAATACAGTTAAAAATTGTTTTACTTCATTATTATTATTACTCAGTGTTTAGATTGGAAGTATGTGAATGGAATGCCTCAAGTTCAAAATTCAAGATGTGCTTGAGAAGAATGTGTATGGCAATATTTCAGTAACAGGATTTTACATATGTCTATTAACCAAACTTGTGAATCATGTTATCCATATTTGCTATTTTGTTGTCATTCAGTCACTTGATCGTGTCCTGCTCTTTGCGACCCCATTGACTGCATCACACCAGGTTTCCCTGTCCTTCACCATCTCCCAGAGCTTGCTCAAACTCACATCCACTGAGTCGGTGATTCCATCCAACCATCTCCTCCTTTGTTATCTCCTTCTCCTCCTGCCTTCAATCTTTCGCAGCATCAGGGTCTTTTCAAATAAGTCGGCTCTTCGCATCAGGTAGCCAAAATATTGAAGCTTCAGTTTCAGCATCAGTTCTTCCAATGAATATTCAGGATTGATTTCCTTTAGAATTGACTGCTTTGATCTCCTTGTAGTCCAAGGGACTTTTAAGAGTCTTTTCCAACACCACAGTTCAATCAGCATCAATTCTTTGGTGCTCAGCCTTCTTTATGGTTCAACTCTCACATTCATACATGACTACTTGAAAAATCATAGCATTGACTAGACAGACCTTTGTCAGCAAAGTGATGGCTCTGCTTTTTAAAATGCTGTCTAGGTTGGTCATAGCTTTTCTTCCAAGGAGCAAGCAGCTTTAAATTTCATGGCTTCAGTCACCATCTGCAGTGATTTTGGAGCCCAAGAAAATAGTCTGTCACTGTTTCCATTGTTCCCCATCTAATTGCCATGAAGTGATGGGACTGGATGCCATGATCTTCATTCTTTGTTGAGTTTTAAAGCCAACTTTTTCACTCTCCTCTTTCACTTTCAGCAAGAGCTTCTTTAGTTCCTCTTGGTTTTCTGCCATAAAGATGGTGTCATCTACATATGTGAGATTATTGATACTTCTCCTTGCAACCTTGATTCCAGCTTGTGCTTCATCCAGCCTGACATTTCTCATGATATACTCTGCATATAAGCTAAATAAGCAAGGTGATAATATATAGTCTTGATGTATCCCTTTCCCAGTTTTGAACCAGTCTGTTGTTTCATGTCCAGTTCTAACTGTTGCTTCTTGACCTGTATACAGGTTTCTCAGGAGGCAGGTAAGTTGGCCTGGTATTCCCATTTCTTGAAGAATTTTCCACAGTTTGTTGTGATCCACACAGTCAAAGTTATACTTCTATTCAATTTTTTAGGCTCTGTAATCTATTAGTTCGTGAATGATATGTTAAAATATCATCATATGGTGGCTAATTTATCATTTCTATTAATTCTGCCAACTTTTGTTATTAAGACTATATTGTTGGGCACTGCATATACAGGATAAATATATATACTGGACCCTTTTCCAAGAAATTGCTGAATAATCCTTTTTTCTCCTGTCATTTTAATTTTAAAACTCATACGTGATTTAACAATGTCAAGTTTTTCTGTGGACATGAAGCAGTTGGAATTCTCATAAATCACTGATGGGAATGTAAATTTTACAGCCACCCTGGGACACTACAAATTTGAATATATCGGGTACATTGAATATAAGTGTTTTTCATATCAGGAAATTCTACTCCCAGATGTATACTCAACATGGACATGTTCACTAAAGCAATGTAAAGAAGAATATTCATGTTGGCATTTTTATAATATCTACAAATTAAAAACATCCCAAATATCCATCGACAGTAAGTATGGTATACGAACTGTAGTAAATCTATACAATCAATATGATAGAGTGATAAAAATGAACTCAGCCACATGAATGAATCCTGTGTACTTCATGTCAAGTGAAAGAAGTAAACCCTAAAAACTACTTACAAGGAATACTTAATCACACTGAAGTAGAACATTCCTCAGCTTTAGGAATAAAGGAGGAGCAGTGTTGGAGAGACTGTATGAATAGTGGTTTTAAGAGTTGGCAATTACTTTTCCTTTGACCTTGCTGATAGTTATATAGGTTTTGTTTTTCGGTAATTTATTTACTAGTACTTATGTTTTTATGTACTTTCTTATATGGTTGTAACACTCAGTAGCAAAAAAACAAAGATTTTTGAGAAATAGAAACAGATGAATCCTTCCCAAACCATAAAATACATTTAACTCATCTGCTAAACCAACATGCTTAATAAAAAAAAAAAGAAAGAGAGAATATTTCCTATTAAATTAGAAAAACAGGAAAAGTAGACCCTAACATTATTTTATAACCTTACCAATGATGTTACACAATGCATTCAGGCAGGAAAATAAAACTGGACATTAAAAACAAATGTAGAGGGACTTCCCTGATGGTTCAGTGGTTAAGACTTCCCTGGTCAGGGACCTAAGATCCTACATGCCTCAAGGCCAAAGAACCAGAACATAAACAACAGAGGCAATGTTATAACCAATTCAATTTAGACTAAAAAAAAGGTCCACATTAAAAAAAAAAATTTAATGTGGAAATGAAGAGTTAAATTTTCTATTTTCATAGACTATAATCATATATGTGTGACATTTAAGAAGAAAACCTAAAAATTCAACAAACTAGTCACTAGGTATCAAATTGACAGACATCAATAGCTTTCATATATAACATTTAGATGACAAAATCAAAAAGAAGCTGCCATTTATCATAACAACAGAAACAAAAATAAAATTTCTAGAAATGTAGTAAATAAGTAAATATATATATATATAATGTTTTTTATTTTAAAAGCACTATCAAAAAGCACACAATACTTTTTAAACAAATAGAATAAATATAATATTCTTGGATAAGAAGATTTACCATTGTAAAATTTTCAGTTTACCTTTTTTATTTTATGCTTAATGAGATCCCAATAAAATACTATTTTTGTTCTTTCAAGTCTATAGTTCATAAGGGAAAAGAGACTAATAAGAAAAACTTGGGAAAATCTCAAGTAGAAGAGAAATAAGGAAGAGACTGCTAATTATATATATATATATGCTTATATATATGCTTTAAAAATTAAAACACAGTGTGCAGAGTTATTAGTAAACTGAAAAGCCAACATAAGAAAACAGAAATTCCAAAAATAGATTAGAATGGAATCTGTACAGTTATTTATTTTATAAAAGCGGCAACTCAAGTCAGGCAGGAAAATGTAGTAATTATCTAACAGTTTTGAGAAAAGTGGAATAGCCATTTTTGAAACTAATTTTGATGTATGCTTCACATTGCATAGAAGGATAAATTCTAAATAGACTAAAGATTTAAATGTAGAAACAATAAATCTTTTAAAATACTAGAATGAAACATGAAGAGATTCTTTGAAAATTTCAGGGAAGTCTTTCTATGTCTCAAAATCCAGGAAACATTATAATAAATTAATAAATGTACTGAGAGCATGATTTTTTAAAACAATTAAAAAATAGATATGCTACCAATATCATATTTTAAGCCCATCAGAAAACACATCTAGAAAGGGGACTAGACAAGTTAAAATTCAACCTGTTAGGAAAATGTCAATAATCAACCACTTTCTTACTATTTATCAATTCTGAGCATGGACCCAGGATGAGGCATGACCTCGTTAGAGGAACTCCACTAGGGAAAAGAGATAGAAGGATTTGTGATGGTCGAGAAAGCTGGCACGACAGATTGTTAAGGAGAGGAGCCCTTTCCTTGTGAGAAATTTGCTGAGATTTGTAACCGAGCACAAAGCTGGAGAGCTGAAGCATGTAGAAGGGCAGAGTGTAGTCTTGTGAACTTGTGGGGCTTCCCAGGTTGCGCTAGAGGTAAAGAACCTGCCTGCCAATGCACGAGACATAAGAGATGCTGGTTTGACCCCTGGGTCAGGAAGATTCCCCGGAGAAGGAAATGGCTACCCACTCCAGTATTCTTGCCTGGAGAATTCCATGGACAGAGGAGTTTGGCAGACTACAGTACTTTGTGGTCTTAAAGAGTGAGACATGACGGAATGACTAACACTTTCACTTTTTTGATAGCACCTATTTACAAAGAATCCAAAGGACACAGTACAATACATATTAAAACTATCAGTATGCTTTTTTTTTTTTTTGGAGCCTCATATAAAAGAGATCAAGAATGCTGAGCTAATTTTAATGCATTTGGAAAAAATGTCAAATGAACAAATATGATATATATTTTTAGAAGACAGTTTAGCTGCTCTAAGATGAAATATATAACATATTTGCTGTTTTGAATTATCAAGGCCGTTGCCGTCCTCTCTGGCTCAGAAAACTGAAAACTTTCTGCAAGAGATATGAGGACCAGACTTTCAGAAATGAGTTGTTGAAGGTGAGCGAGGTAGTAAGCAGTCTACTCACATCATATCTGTCAGAACTCAATTCCCACTACAATATAATTGAATAGCTCTAACCTTCCTGACGAAAATTCCCTTGGAGCTTAACTCCATAATGTTCATTTTCTCCCACCATCTGTTGATAGCAATGTACTACCAGTCTCTGAGGCTACTAGCCTGCAATCAGTAGTTTCTGCCTTTCAGAACTGCATGAAAACATTTCCAGAGTCCTGGTCTTGGTCTCAGGAGATACACAGACACAGCGATGCAGACATGCCAGTCACCCATAAATAAAGAATCTGTACAACTACTCTAGAAATCCTTGTCCACTAGTTCTTGCTAAGCATACTTCATCAACTATAGCAATAGGTAAACCATCATTAATTTAAACAGTAAGCTAACACACAGGTTCAGGCTGTCAACTGAGATACAAATCAGAAGTATGCATTAAGCTTTACTTAAAAAATGTCAAAATACTGACGGACGAAAAGGCTCACACAAAGCAGAAAGAAACCTTGAATTTTCAAGGCAGATCCCCAGATTTTTCCTTCCTGTGTCAGACATGTGCTTCAGGTCCACATAAAAGGAGATCTCTAAGTGTGACTCACGGATTTCCTTAGACAGCAGAAAGCACTTAAAAGAGGGCTGTGGATCTCTTACAACATTCTCATTGGAGCCTTGCCCCCATGGTTCCTGCTTACTATTACTACAGGCAATAAGTAGCCAGAAACATCCTATTAAGAGCTTTTCCTACATAAATATCTTTTCCCTAGCAAATATCTTTGGTCAATTTACCTGAAGTCCCAGTTGATAAGGAGCTTAAATTTGATCACCTGCATTCTTTGTCTCATGGGAACATGTCCTTGGCTGCCACCTACCTAAAGGGCATGAATGTTCCAAGGGTAACTGCCTCAATACCATCTTCCTGTGAATAAAAGATGTAAGAATGTGGGGAAAGAAAGAATTAAATCCAAAGGAAATGGCTGATAAGGGAAGAGAAACAGATCATAAAGAAATATAAAGGAAGACTGAATTCATTGACTATCAGAGGGACAGTGGTTTATTCAAAAGATATAGAACCTGGGGAAATAGATGGGGAAACAGTGGAAACAGTGAGAGACTTTATTTTTGAGGGCTCCAAAATCACTGTAGATGGTGACTGCAGCCATGAAATTAAAAGATCCTTGCTCCTTGGAATAAAAGTTATGACCAACCTAGACAGCATATTAAAAAACAGAGATATTACTTTGCCAACAATGGTCCATCTAGTCAAAGCTATGGTTTTTCCAGTAGTCATGTATGGATGAGAGTTGGACTATAAACAAAACTGAGCGCCAAAGAATTGATGCTTTTGAACTGTGGTGTTGGACAAGACTCTTGAGAGTCCCTTGAACTGCAAGGAGATCCAACCAGTCCATCATAAAGGAAATCAGTCCTGAATATTCATTGGAAGGACTGATGTTGAAGCTGAAACTCCAATCCTTTAGCCATCTGATATGAAGAACAGACTCATTTGAAAAGACCCTGGTGCTGCGAAAGATTTAGGGCAGGAGGAGAAGGGGACGACAGAGGATGAGATGGTTGGATGGCATCACCAACTCAGTGGACATGAGTTTGAGTAAACTCTGGGAGTTGGTGATGGACAGGGAGGCCTGGCGTGCTGCAGTCCATGAGGTCACAAAGAGTCGGACATGACTGAGCAACTGAACTGAACTGATAGAACCTGGACTTCATGGTTAGGCTCTGTTGTTCAGTTGTCAAGTCTTGTCCTCCTCTTCGAGACCCCATGGACTGCAGCACTCCAGGCTCTTCCCTGTCCCTCACCATCTTCTGGAGTTTGCCCAAGTTCCTGTCCATTGAATCGGTGATGCCATCCAAACATCTCATCCTCTGTCACCATCTCCTTCTGCCTTCAGTCTTCCAGTATCAGGGTCTTTTCCAATGAGTCAGTTGTTCTCATCAGGTTAGGCTCTAGTTTCCATCTTAGTATTATCATTATCATCATTATTATTTATTTTTCTCATGCAGTTTAACCTCTCTGGGCTTGAGCTTCCTCAATAATAAAGTGGTGATGATATTTTTCCACAAGATGGTTATGAGGATCTGCTGCTAAGTCGCTTCAGTCGTGTCCAACTCTGTGTGACCCCATAGATGGTAGCCCACCAGCCTCCTCTGTCCCTGGGATTCTCCAGGCAAGAATACTGGAGTGGGTTCCCATTTCCTTGTCCAATGCATGCCTGCATGCTAAATCACTTCAGTTGTGTCTGACTCTGTGACCCTATGGACTGCAGCCGACTAGGCTCCTCTGTCCATGGGATTTTCTAAGCAAGAATACTGTAATGGGTTGCCATTTCCTTCTCTATATGAAACCTTATGTGAAGGTGCCAGTTATCAGGTAGGAGCACATTAAAAAAAGTGTTTGTCACTCAATCGTGTTCAACTCTTTGGGGCCCCATGGGCTGTAGCCTGCTAGGCTCCTCGGTCCATGGAATTCTCCAAGCAAGAATACTGGAGTAGGTAGCCATTCCTTTCTCTAGGGGATCTTCCTGAACCAGGGATCAAACCTGGGTGTCCTGCATTGCAGGCAGATTCTTTACTGTCTGAGCCACCAGGGAAGCCCCATAATTTTTCTTAATTTACTCTTTAAAAAAGCAGAAGATAATACTTTTTTGGAACTTTTTTTTCCCTTTTTAATGGACATAACACAAACGTCCCAAATATCTGCCAACTATTTTTGTATGCTTTACCTGTTCTCAAAATACATGTTATATTCCTTTAGGGAAATGCAATTGTGTAGATTTTTATACTCTAAAGAGGTTAGATGTCAACTCCACTGCAGACTATTTCTATAAAAGTTACATTTATATATTGTTTTTAACTAATGCTACCTCTCTGAACACTAGAAAAGCATCAAGAAGGTCAAAATTTATAAATTAGGGGTTGGGGAAAGGCCAACCAATTAATTAGCTTTATTCTAGTTCTTCCCTCTTCCTTACAGATGATAGACATTTGTGTAACTTACAGCCCATGCTAGAGCTATATCTAAGAAGGTTCCTCTCTCAGAATATGCAGCTTTCTTGCTAAATCCCAAAGTCTGATTCCTTTTGAATGAAGTGAAAAAGAATCTCATGCTCTATCACTGATGGACAGAAGTCAGGCGCTAATGTAACTCAGTGCATTGTGGCAATTCTCCTACATGACAGTTGTTCTCATGCCTTAGGGAACAGTAAAAAAAGCAGTGCATGAGCTTGTTATCAAATTGTTGCTGTTTTCCAGACATGCTTCCCAGGTTGGGTCACATTGAAAAGCAAGTGGTCTCTCTAGGTATGTGGATTTTTATGTGCATACAAATCTATTTTGAATCTTGTAACACAGCTCATCTAATTAAACTTCATATCAGGGTAGTAGGGATGTCATCCTGAAGACAGGGAACTAACAGCATAGGTTGCACTGCTCTCACCTAGGCTCTCCAGGACACAGCTCTCCAGTGCTGTGATTCAGTCTGTCTACAGAAAGAGTTTGTCTTTGGACCAGTCCAGCCACCAATAATTTGGCACTAATTTCAAGCTACAGTGGACTTGAAATTACTTCCTTGCCTTATTAGATTTTAAATCTTTTAAAAATGAAGATTCTTTCATGGCAGGAACCTCACAAAAATGAAAATCTTATAATTTCTTTTTTCTGGTCAGGGTTCTTGCATACTCTACTGACTTCAAATTATCATTCTCCCATTAAGTGATGCCCTTCGGATGAGCATAGCATCAGACTATTGATTAACTGTAGTAATTGAATGCCATGATGAGGAAGTCATGTTCTGCAGAAGAAATGAGACTAGGATGTGTTCACAACTCAGGCCCTTGGTTGGATCCCTGTGCTTTTTAAAAAGAAAAACAAAACTAATAGTCTATTTTTTTTAGCAGTTTTAGTTTTACAATAAAATTGAACAAATAGTACAAAGAGTTCTTGTATACCCCTTCTTTCCCCTCTCACATTCTCCCTTATTAATATCTACTTAATAACTAATGATAGGTCTTTTCTCACATATATATTTTGCAAATATTTTCCCCCAGTCTTTGGTTTGCCTATGTATTGTCAGAACCATGTCTTTTACAGAACAGACGTTTTCATTTTAATGACGTGTAACTGATTATTTTATTCATAGATCATGCTTTAGGTATTGTATCAAAAAAGTCATTGCCAAACCAAGGTTACCTAGATTTTTTCCTATGTTATCTTGTAAAAGTTTTATATTTTTCTGTTTTATATCTAGAACTAGGATCTGTTATGAGTCAATTTTGGGGAAGGGTAAAATGTCTGTGTCAAGATTTTTTTTTTTTTTTTGCATGAAGATATCCAGTTGTTCCAGCAATATTTGTTTAAAAAAATATCTTTTTCTCATTTAATTATCTTTGCTTCTTTGACAAAGATCAACTGACTGTATTTGTGTTGATTTGTTTCTGAATTCTCTATTCTGTTCCATTGACCTGTTTATTCTTTATCAGTACCATATTATCTTGATTATTGTAGCTTTACAGCAAACCTTGGAACCAGGTAGTGTCAGTTCTCTGATTTCGTTATTCTTCTTCTATATTATGTTGACAATTTTGAGCCTTTTGTCTTCTACAAATGAATTCCTGAATTAGGTAAAATCCACAAAATAACTTGGTGAGATTTTTAGTAAGATTGCACTGTATAGATAAAACAAGTTGGGAATAACTGATTTCTTGACAGTATTGTTTTTTTATCCTTGAACACAGGATATCTATTTATTTAATTCCTTGATTTCTCTCATCAGAGTTTTGTAGGTTTCCTCACGTAGATATCGTACCTATTTTGTTAGAGTCTTGCCTACGTATTTCATTTGGGAGGATATGCTAATATAAATAAAAACACAGTTTTGATATAATTGGTGGTATGTATGCATGCATGCCAACTCACTTCAGTTATGTTCAGTTCAGCTCAGTCATGTCCAACTCTTTGCGACCCCATGAGCTGCAGCACGTCAGGCCTCCCTGTCCATCACCAACTCCCAGAGTTTACTCAAACTCATGTCCACTGAGTTGGTGATGCCATCCAACCATCTCATCCTCTGTCGTCCCCTTCTCCTGCCCTAAATCTTTCCCAGCATCAGGCTCTTTCAAATGAGTCAGCTGTTTGCATGAGGTGGCCAAAATACTGGAGTTTCAGGTTCAACATCAGTCCTTCCAATGAACACCCAGGACTGATTTCCTTTAGGATGGACTGGTTGGATCTCCTTGCAGTCCAAGAGATTCTCAAGAGTCTTCTCCAACACTACAGTTCAAAAGGATCAATTCTTCAGTGCTTTGTTTTCTTTATAGTCCAACTCTCATATCCATACATAACTACTGGAAAAACCATAGCCTTGACTAGATGGACCTTTGTTGACAAAGTAATGTCTCTGCTTTTCAATATGCTGTCTAGGTTGGTCATAACTTTCTTTCCAAGGAGTAAGTGTTTTTTAATTTCATGGCTACAATCACCGTCTGCAGTGATTTGGGAGCCCAGAAAAATAAAGTCTGACACTGTTTTCACTGTTTCCCCATCTGTTTGCCATGAAGTGATGGGACCAGATGCCACGATCTTACTTTTCTGAATGTTGAGCTTTAAGCCAACTTTTTCACTCTCCACTTTCACTTTCATCAAGAGGCTCTTTAATTCCTCTTCACTTTCTACCATAAGGGTGGTGTCATCTACATATCTGAGGTTATTGATATTTCTCCCAGCAATCTTGACTCCAGCTTGTGCTTCCCCCAGCCCAGCGCTTCTCATGATGTACTCTGCATATAAGTTAAATAAGCAGGATGATAATATATAGCCTTGATGTACTCCTTTTCCTATTTGGAATCAGTCTGTTGTTCCATGTGCAGTTCTGTTGCTTCCTGACCTGCATATAGGTTTCTCAAGAGGCAGGTAAGATGGTCTGGTATTCCCATCTCTTGAAGAATTTTCCACAGTTTATTGTGATCCACACAGTCAAAGACTTTGGCATAGTCAATAAAGCAGAAATAGATATTTTTCTGGAACTCTCTTGCTTTTTCAATGATCCAGCAGATGTTGGCAATTTGATCTCTGGTTCCTCTGCCTTTTCTAAAACCAGCTTGAACATCTGGAAGTTCATGGTTCACATATTGCTGAAGCCTGGCTTGGAGAATTTTGAGCATTACTTTACTAGTGTGTGAGATGAGTGCAATTGTGCAGTAGTTCGAGCATTCTTTGGCATTGCCTTTCTTTGGGATTGGTATGAAAACTGACTTTTTTCCAGTCCTGTGGCCACTGCTGAGTTTTCTAAATTTGCTGTGGCATATTGAGTGCAGCACTTTCACTTCAGTCGTGTTCAAGTCTTTGCGATTCTATGGGCCATTATCCTCCAGGCTGTCTTTCATTGGCAAGCAGGTTCTTTACCACTAGAGCCACCCAGAAAGCCCCATAATCAGTGGTATATAGGATATCAATCAACTTCTGAATATTAAATTTGTATCCTGAAACATCATTATAATTATAATATACTGGTTTCCGGAGATTTTGGTCAATAGTCCTTTCCTCCAGATTTTCTACATAGGCCATTATGTGATTTGTAAAGAAAGGTGGTTTTGTTTATTTTTTCTGAATATATATGTCTTTTATTTCCTTTTCTTTTCTTACTGCATTAGCTAGATAGCCACTAAAATGATGAACAAGAGTGTGAAAAGGAACATCCTTGATTTGTTTCCAATTTGAGAGAGAAAGCATCTCATTTTGTATCACTAGGCATAAAAATAGCTGTAAATTTTTTGTAGGTGTTCATTATGAGGTTGAGAAAGTTACCCTCTATGTCCAGTTTGCTGAGAGTTTTATCATAAATAGGTGCTTTTTCTGCATCGAATGATATGATTATATGATACTCTTTTTTAACCTGTTGATACAATGGGTTACATTACAGTTGACCCTAAAACAACATGTATTTAAACTGCATGGATCCCCTTACATGAGGATATTTTCCAATAAATACATTGAAAACATATTTTGAAGATTTGTCATAGTTTGAAAAAAAAACTTACAAAGAACTCAGTAGTCTAGAAATATCAAAAAATAAGGAGCTATTTATGTCATGGAAGCATAAAATATATGTAGATACTAGTCTATTTTGTCATTTACTACTTTTATATACATGAAAGTCTACCATATAAAGCTGCTGCTGCTGCTAAGTCACTTTAGTCGTGTCCTACTCTGTGTGACCCCATAGATGGCAGCCCACTAGGCTCCCCTGTCCTTGGGATTCTCCAGGCAAGAACACTGGAGTGGGTTGCCATTTCCTTCTCCAAGGCATGAAAGTGAAAAGTGGAAGTGAAGTCGCTCAGTTGTGTCCGACCCTCAACGACCCCATGGACTGCAGCCTTCCAGGCTCCTCCGTCCATGGGATTTTCCAGGCAAGAGTACTGGAGTGGGGTGCCATTGCCTTCTCCACCATATAAAGCTAACATCTATCAAAACTTACATAAACACTTACAGACCATACATGACAGCATTCACAGTTGAGATAAATGTAAATAGATAAATATGAAGCATTAAATCATAACTGCATAAAATTAATCATAGTATCTACTTTACTACTGTAATAATTTTGTAACCACTTCCTGTTTCTGTTGTGATGAGCTCAAATGTTGCAAGTATTCTATTAAAACACCCTGTGGCCCTAATCATCTCTGTGTGAGCATTTTCCCTCCAGTAAATGCTATATTGCAGTAAAACATGATCTCTCACTGTTCTCACATATTTTTCATTATGTTTAATGCCATATCAGGGGCTTCTGTGGTAGCTCAGGTGGTAAAGAATCCACCTGCAATGCAAGAGACCCCAGTTCAATTCCTGGGTCAGGAAGATCTCCTGGAGAAGGGATAGGCTACCCACTCCAGTATTCTTGGGCTTCCCTAGTGACTCAGATGGAAAGAATCCACCTGCAATGTGGGAGACCTGGGTTAGAAACAGTATCGGCTTAAAAATGTGATGGTAACAGAAGAAGCAGCTTCTGCCCTCCAAGAGGCAGCAGATGCATTCTTAGACAACATTAAGAAAACCATTAAGAAGGAGATCTGCTTGAACAGGTTCTTAATGCAGATGAAAGTGCCCTATTCTTGAAAAAAATACCACAGTGAACATTTATTATTAGGAAGAGCAGTGAGCCCCAGGATTTAGAGCAGGAAAGGATATTCTAAATACAGTTTTGTAGTCAGGCTTATGCTCAGGACTGCCCTTATCTACAAAGCTGCTATCTTTCTAGGTTTTTGTAGGGAAAACATAACAGCAATCACTGTCTTCCACTTGTACAAGAAGTCCTGGTCAGGACTTTTTCTGGATTGTTTCCATCAATGGTTTAACCTTCCATCAACCTTTAAAGGGAGATACCTTGCCAGTAAAAAAGTTTAATTGTCAAAGTTTTAAAGTTCTTTTGATATTGGACAATGCCTTTGGCCACCCAGCACTACATGAATTCAGTACCAAAGGTGTCAAAGTGGTCTACTTGCTCTAAAACACAATGTCTCTAATTCAGCCTCTTGAATCAGGGGATCATGAAGGCCTTTAAGGCTCACTGCTGTGCCATTCTATGGAAAGGATTGTTAACGCTATGGAGAAGAACCCCAATAGAGAGAACATCATGAAAGTCTAGCAGGATTACACCATTGAAGATGCTATAATTGTTATAGACAATGCCTTGGAAGCCATCAAGCCCCAAACAATAAATTCCTACTGGAGAAAACTGTACAGATGTTGAACATGACTTCACAGGATTACAGCTGAGCCAATTTAGGAAATCATGAAAGAGATTATGGATATGGAAAAAAAAATGTTGGGCATAGAATTTTGACTGCACAGGTGGTCAGCATCCCTAATCCCGCATTGTTCAAGGGTCAACTTTAATTGATTTTCAATTATTTAACCAGCCTTGTATATCTGAGATAAAGCCCACTTGGTCATGGTGTATAATTCTTTTTACCCATTGTTGAATTCAGTATGCTATTATTTCATTGCAAATTTTTGCATCTATGGTCATGATTTCCTATTAATGGATTTTTATTAAGTTAGATTATTAGCTATCAGATTTTCTGTATATAGATTTCCTTTATATTATGCCCATATCTTCTTTTGAGATTAGAGTAAGGCTGGCCTCATAGAATGAGATAGGAAGTATTTCCTCCTCCTATTTTCTGCAAGAGATTTTAGACTGTGGTAGAATTTCATCCTTAAATGTTTGGCAGAATTCACCAGTGAACCTATCTGGGCCTAGTTCTTTCTGTCTCAAAGTTTGTTAGTTATTTTTTCCATTTCTCTAATAGATATGGTCCTACTATTTAGATTGTCTATTTTTTTGTGTGTGAATTTTGATAGGTTGTGTCTTTCTTGGAACTTGTTCATCAAGTTGTCAAATTTGGAGGCATATAGTTTTTCATAATATTTCTTTATCAGCCTTTTAATGTATGTTGAATAAGTAGTGATGGCTCATCTTTCATTTCTGATATGAATAATTTGTATCTTTTTTTCTAGTTAGGTGGTTATTTTATCTTAGGGCTTTTTTTCCTTAGGGCTTTTTTTTCACAGTTATATATTTTTTTCCCATTCTCAAGAGTGAGGGATAAAAATTTGTGTTGTGGAAAGATACTGGTACTTTTATCACTGTTGGTGAACAATGTGAACAACAGACGAGAAGGAACCTAATCACTGTCACCAAACCCAGGTGTACACTATGCGGAAATTGTGTGTGTGTGCACCAGGCTCCTCTGTCCACGGGATTTTTCAGACAAGAACACTGGAGTAGGTTGCCTTTTCCTCCTCCAGGGGATCTTCCCAATTCAGGGAGAACCCATGTCTCCTGTGTCTCCTGCATTGGCAGGTGGATTCTTTATCACTGAGTCACCTGGGAATCCTGTATGGAAATTAAGGTAATAATATTAGCTAGTGGGTTTTTGATGGCCTACTAAGTGCCCACAACAATAAATGGAATGTAATTTTCTTTCCCATAAAATTCAACAACTATCAACAATGAGTATTAAGCTTATTTTAGAGAAAAAACTCATACTCAGATAAATTAAAAAATACTTTCTAACTTACAAAAGAAGACTATAGTGGTAAGGCAAAATTTTGAACCCACATCTTTCAGGCTTCATAACTTATCCTCTTTCAGTGCTGTTTTGTTTCCTGGGGTGATTCAACCTCTATTGTCCTGAGCCCTGAGGAAAAAAGTAAAAGCAAATCTGTATCATTTAGCATAATATAAAACAGATGATATACTTTATATTATGAAAAATATAGCTGTTTCTTTACCTATTAAGTTATTTTAATACTTCTGCTTACTCCCAGGGCTAAAGTTTTGGTGAAAGAAAAAGCAACCTGTCAGTAAATTGCAAGTATATTTATAAAGTTTATTTGAGAGTATAAGTCATTATTACCAAAAAGTGGCATGTATTACCAAGAAATCAATAAACAAATAAGTTTGATAAAATATATTGATGATATGTCTAGAATTCTCCCTAGTTATGTGCAATTTCATGTCATTAGTGCAGCCAGTAATCATAAATTAAGCACAGAAAAAAAACCCAGGTGTCTTAGGGTCATTCTTTTTACTGATGTATCATTATTATTTTGGTTTGTGACAGCTACAGTGTTGGTGACTATTAGATACATCCACTTAAGTCATTTCTAGAAACACAATTCTTTCAGTAGATATGGTTTTAGGGTACTTTTTTTTAAAAAAAAAAACCTCTGCAATAAATTTGAAGAAGGAATAGACTAAAGACCACAGAATACATGTTGAGCACATAGAGTACAGGATGAAAAAAAGATTTCTGATAATAACAAAGTACTTATGATTTATTTTCATTTGTATAAATCTTTTCATACATTTGAAGTGCTTTACCTGGTGGCTCAGAGGGTAAAGCATCTGCCTGCAATGCAGGGAACCTGGGTTGGATCCCTGGGTCGGGAAAATCCCCTGGAGAAGGAAATGGCAACCCGCTCCAGTACTCTTGCCTGGAGAATCCCGTGGACAGAGGAGCCTGGCGGGCTACAGTCCACTTCACTTTCACTTTATGATTAATTTTCATTTGTATAAATCTTTTCATACATTTGAAGTGCTTTACCTAAGTTCTTTTATCAACTTCTATTAATTTCCCTTTACATGGATGTCTGAGAAACAGCAGGCATGAGGGCCCAAGGCCTACAGTCTAAGACATTATTCCTCATCACCATGCCTGTCAAGAGAGCAGCTAAGAGAGAGTTAACAGAAGTCAGAAATACACGCTGGGAGGAAAGTAGAGAGACAGGAAGCAGAGAGAGAGAAAAAAGGAAGAAAAATAAACAAAAAAGATGGCTTTAGAAGCTATGACTTTTTCCTCAGAGAGTAGAACCAAATTTTCCATCTGATTGTTTTCAGGCTTTTCTTGTATGAAATAGGCGCAATGCTGGTAAAAGGGGTGCATGAGGAAGTATGGTAACTTCCTCATCTAGTTATTTCCACATGTAACTAGATGACTGGGAGAGGGAACCA
This sequence comes from Bos mutus, assembly GCF_027580195.1. Lineage (NCBI taxonomy): Eukaryota > Metazoa > Chordata > Mammalia > Artiodactyla > Bovidae > Bos > Bos mutus. The sequence continues at coordinate 78,412,568 of NC_091618.1, forward strand.
ATCTCGTGAATGAGGCATTGTAGATCTATATCATTTACCACACAAAGTACTACTTGATTTGATTTTTTAACTCTGATAAAAAAGCTTGTAATTTCTATACTGTCATAGGAAAACTTCCCATGGCATTTTTTAAATCCCAATTTACATAGCTGATTTCATGTTTTCAACAGTCTGTCAAGCTTCTGACAGCTGGAATTCTGCCCCTCTGGAACACTGGAAAAACATCGTGTTGGAATATTATGTTGGGAAATTAGTGAGCCAGTTTAGGATTCGGAGAGGCATGAGAGCAGATTTCCTCTACAGCTGCACATACAGGGATGATGGTTAAGGGCCTGACTCCCAGGGTTAAGATGTCTGGGAATAAATGTTTCTCAGTGTCAGAGTGGTCTAACTAGGCTTAAGCAAGAAGAGTTTAAAAATTCCAGTGCCTGAGGGTCTTCACTAGAATAATAAAATTAGTATCTCTGAGATGAGGCCTAGACCTTCACACACACATACACACATAGATGCATACATATATATAGTTATTACATATAATCATACGTTCATGCTAAGTCGCTTCAGTGGTGTCAAATCTACATGACCCTATGGACTGTAGCCTGCCAGGCTCCTCTGTCCATGGGATTCCCTAGGCAAGAATACTGGAGAGGGTTGCCATGCCCTCCTCCAGGGGATCTTCTTGACCCAGAGACTGAACCCACATTTCTTATGTCTCTTGCATTGGCAGTCAGGTTCTCTACTAGTGCTACCTTGGAAGCCTGTGTATTTGACTTTAATATATAAGCAAGACTTTGAACAATATTTCTGAGACATTAACAAGAAAACAATATCAGTTTGATATGGGCTGATGAAAATTGGGAGCTGGGCCCAAGGTTTATCAAATACTTGTTGAGGTCTATCTCCAATCAGATATTTTCTGGACTCTTAGCAAGGGTTCATATATTGTTTCTTGGGGTGATTCAATGATAAATTGTGTTTTGAGGTGCGCAGCATCTCCAAGGAGGAAAGAGAATCAGTCATTCAAACCAGCTTTCAGAGTGGGTATAATCTGCATTCCTGGTACTCCCCCCTCACCCCTCGCCCCACGTAGTCAGTGTTCTATTTCACTCTGGAACAGGTGTTCTACAAACTACAGCCTGTATGCCTAATCTGTCCTGCTGCTTGTTTCTGCATGGCCCAGGAGCCCAAGGATAGTGTTTACATTTTTACTGTTAAAAAAAAAAAATCAAAAGAGGAATACTATTAATACTTTGTGACAAAGAAAGATTCAATATTCATAGATCAAGTTTTATTGGATCATGGCCAAGCTCATCTGTTTGCACATTGACTGTGACTATTTTCAAATTGTCTGTGGCTGTTTTCACACTACATTGCAGAATTCAATAGTTGCACAGTGTTCAAGAGACTGTATGGTTCATCAAATTTAAAATATTTACTATTCAGGTCTTTCATTAGGTTTCTATCACTACTGTAACAAATGATCACAAAGTTCAGCAGCATGAAATAACAGAAATCTATCCTCTCAATGTTCTGGAAGCTAAAAAGGCCAAACTCAAGGTTTTGGGAGAGCTATGCTACCTCCAGAGGCTTTAAGACTCCATTCTCTGCTACTTCCAGCTTCTGGTGGCTGCAAGTGTTCCTTGGCTTTTGGCTGCATCACTCCAACCTCAGCTTTGGTTTTTACATGGTCTGTCTCCTAGGCATTTCCCTTAAGAATAGACACCTGTCATTGGACTGAGGGGATAATTCAGGATGATCTCTTCTCGAGTCTCTTAATTACAAATGCAAAAAAATTTTTCTTTCCAAAGAATATCACATGCACTTTCCAATTAGACATAGCTTTGCAGGGGGACATTATCTAACACATGAGATCCCTTTATAGAAAAAGTTCGATTGTCCTGGTCTAGAATTTTAACTCTCAGTTATGGGAAATGAGAATGCAGGAGGAAGGGATGGTAAATGGTTAGAACATTTACATTTTTCCAGTGTGGGCATCTTTTTATCCAGAAGGGACAAGGAAGACTGGTGGAAGCTAGATGGTCTTTGCAGACAGTGAAGAGGATGCTTTGGGGGAAAATAGGGACTCATACCATCCAAATATAATTCCTTATATTCCAACAGCTATTTTTTTAAGTATACCATATATCAGTTTACTGACAACTAATCTAGAGACTAGATTATAAAAGTAATGTCATGTTTCAGAAACACCAGTAAATATAATCAGTACCATGTTAAACAGAAACTGGATCTAAGTAACTGATCTGGCCCAGTTAAGATAACCCACTGACAGCCACATCCTTTTTTTACTTTTCTTTATATGACTTTATACAACTGAATCATTGATAAAATTAGAAGAAGTCAAGGGGGACACGGCTGAGTCTCTCAGAACACCCAGCAGGGATCCTATTGACTATCTTGGAGTGTGAAGGTTGGGGTAGTATCAGAATCTGGTGGCAAGTCTTCATCTTGTACCCTGAGCCTGTAGTTCTTTCTTTAAAGGCCCCTTTAAGGGAGGAAACAAAGTGAGTGTTCGATTATGATTACAACACTTCAAATACAGTGAGAGCTTAGCCTGGATTTGTGGTAGCACTTCAGGCATCTGTTTAGCCATAATCCAGGAAACCTGCAGGTGCAAAACAAAAAAAGCAAAAGATAGCCTTGGGCCAAGAGAAATGGCTGGACCAGCACTCAGAATTCTAAACAAAGGAATCAGGCAGTTCGGATGTCTGCCTCCCCTGCAGATCTGTGATTAAGAGGGTGGGAGGACATTTGGCTTTCTGGTTGATTGCTGGGTGAGAATAGGAGGCAGAAATGCCATCTTTTCATGGTGTCACTGCAGACACCAGAGAAGCTATAGCCTTAGGACTAGAGGCTGTATGAAGGAGTGCCCATAGTAAGGGAACCTATGAATAATGAATATGAGACAAACATGATCTTCTTCTGTGGGAATAACTTCAATAGAGGAGAAAAGAATTTAACTTGAGATATTTCTTTGTTAGTGATATGATCTAAATAATATTTGAAACATAACTAAGAGCTTTATAATATATCCTTAAAAAGATGACAATTTTATGTAACTATGTATTGATATTGAATGTTTCGCCTTGGAAACAAACAGAGATCATTCTGTCATTTTTGAGATTGCATGCAAGTACTGCATTATGGACTCTTGTTGACCATGATGGCCACTCCATTTCTTCTGAGGGATTCCTGCCTGCAGTAGTAGATATAATGGTTATCTGAGTTAAATTCATCCATTCCAGTCCCTTTTAGTTCACTGATTCCTAGAATGTTGAGATTCACTCTTGCCATCTCTTGTTTGACCACTTCCAATTTGCCTTGATTCATGGACCTGACATTCCAGGTTCCTATGCAATATTGCTCTTTATAGTATCGGACCTTGCTTCTATCACCAGTCACATCCACAGCTGGGTATTCTTTTTGAATTGGCTCCATCCCTTCATTCTTTCTGGAGTTATTTCTCCACTGATCTCCAGTAGCATATTGGGCCCGTACTGACCTGGGGAGTTCCTCTTTCAGTATCCTATCATTTTGCCTTTTCATACTGTTCATGGGACTGTTCATGGAATGTGAAGTCAAGTGGGCCTTAGAAAGCATCACTACGAACAAAGCTAGTGGAGGTGATGGAATTCCAGTTGAGCTATTTCAAATCCTGAAAGATGATGCTGGGAAAGTGCTGCACTCAATGTGCCAGCTAATTTGGAAAACTCAGCAGTGGCCACAGGACTGGAAAAGGTCAGTTTTCATTTCAATCCCAAAGAAAGGCAATGCCAAAGAATGCTCAAAGTACCGCACAATTGCACTCATCTCACACGCTAGTAAAGTAATGCTCAAAATTCTCCAAGCCAGGCTTCAGCAATATGTGAACCGTGAACTTCCTGATGTTCAAGCTGGTTTTAGAAAAGGCAGGGGAACCAGAGATCAAATTGCCAACATCCGCTGGATCATGGAAAAAGCAAGAGAGTTCCAGAAAAGTATCTATTTCTGCTTTGTTGACTATGCCAAAGCCTTTGACTGTGTGGATCACAATAAACTGGAAAATTCTGAAAGAGATGGGAATGCCAGACCACCTGATCTGCCTCTTGAGAAATCTGTATGCAGGTCAGGAAGCAACAGTTAGAACTGGACATGGAACAACAGACTGGTTCCAAATAGGAAAAGGAGTACGTCAAGGCTGTATATTGTCACCCTGCTTATTTAACTTATATGCAGAACATCATGAGAAATGCTGGACTGGAAGAAACACAAGCTGGAATCGAGATTTCCGGGAGAAATATCAATAGCCTCAGATATGCAGATGACACCACCCTTATGGCAGAAAGTGAAGAGGAACTCAAAAGCCTCTTGATGAAAGTGAAAGTGGAGAGTGAAAAAGTTGGCTGAAAGCTCAACATTCAGAAAACGAAGATCATGGCATCCGGTCCCACCACTTCATGGGAAATAGATGGGAAAACAGTGGAAACAGTGTCAGACTTCATTTTTTGGGGCTCCAAAATCACTGCAGATGGTGACTGCAGCCATGAAATTAAAAGACACTTACTCCTTGGAAGGAAAGTTATGACCAACCTAGATAGCATATTGAAAAGCAGAGACATTACTTTGCCAACAAAGGTCCGTCTAGTCAAGGCTATGGTTTTTCCTGTGGTCATGTATGGATGTGAGAGTCGGACTATGAAGAAGGCTGAGAGCAGAAGAATTGATGCTTTTGAACTGTGGTGTTGGAGAAGACTCTTGAGAGTCCCTTGGACTGCAAGGAGATCCAACCAGTCCATTCTGAAGGAGATCAGCCTTGGGATTACTTTGGAAGGAATGATGCTAAAGCTGAAACTCCAGTCCTTTGGCCACCTCATGCAAAGAGTTGACTCACTGGAAAAGACTCTGATGCTGGGAGGGATTGGGGGCAGGAGGAGAAGGGGATGACAGAGGATGAGATGGCTGGATGGCATCACTGACTTGATGGACGTGAGTCTGGGTGAACTCCTGGAGTTGGTGATGGACAGGGAGGCCTGGTGTGCTGTGATTCATGGGGTCGCAAAGAGTCAGACACGACTGAGCGACTGAACTGAACTGAACTGATGTATTGATAATATATATAGGTATGCTCATAAATATGTATTGATGAATGAACATGTGTATATGTATATGGTTATACATCATGTATACATATGTACATACATGTAGTCACTATGTAAGTATAACTAACTGTATAAGCATATCATGAAACTAACAGTTCATATATATAACTATGTAATCAACAGGATGGAAGAAAATCATAACTGTTATGAGATTGTTTGGATGAGGGAGTCAGTAAAGCACTGATGTCTGATGAAACTCATGGACTCAGTGAACATCCAAGGCACAGGGAATGCTGACCAACTGGTATTACATGTTTTGGTGTTTCTTTTGTTGTCTAGGGTCCGTCACATTAACAGGATCTGTACATGTAAAGGTGAAAACAAGTATTTACTGTTTTCATGCCTAAGACAAAAGTGCAATAAATAAATCTGCTGCTGCTGCTGCTAAGTCACTTTAGTTGTGTCTGACTCTGTGTGACCTCGTAGACGGCAGCCACCAGGCTCCCCCATTCCTGGGATTCTCCAGGCAAGAACACTGGAATGGGTTGCCATTTCCTTCTCCAATGCATTAAAATAAAAAGTGAAAGGGAAGTCGCTCAGTCGTGTCCGACTCTTAAGGACCCCATGGACTGCAGCCTACCAGGCTCCTCCATCCATGGGATTTTCCAGGCAAAGTACTGGAGTGGGGTGAATAAATAAATCTAAAATGAGATAAATGTAATTTTACATAGGAAATCTACATAAGAAAATAAAAAAGTTAATTTTAGTGGGAATATATTTGTTTAAGTTAAATAATTTTTTTCTTCTAGATCTATATTTTTTTCTCCCCCCAAAAATTTTTTTACAAGACAGATACCCTTATTTTCTTAATTATGGTGGATTTAGGATTTGCCTAAGTTTGCCTGCTACAAAACAAAACAACAAAATATTTTTACAAATTAGAGTAGAAATACCTCAGAGAATGGGGATACATAAAGAACAAATTATCTTTCTTAGAAGAAAATAAGAATAGGGCATCATTCCTCCAATAAAGGAAAAGCATTAACTTCTCTTTTATAAATAAAGTGAAAAAAAAAGCAGCAGAACCCCCAAAGTTTATGTGGAATAAATAGCAGTATCCAACCTGTCAATAACTGCATGGATGGGTGATGAGTAATTATTGTCTAAGAAAGAAAGACATTGAAAATTCAAAAGTAAATAGATGAGGAGGTACATAATACAAAGTACTTTTGTCTTAAACATAATAAACAGACACACTGAGATCTGAATACTTCTTTCTATCTTTTCAAATCTCAGAAAGAGGTTTCTGAATTGATAAGAATGTTTATCCTAAACATGAGCCAAATAATAGCAACAGTTGGCAAAGGACTATGTATGAAAAATAAGGCTGGGGAATGAGGGACATATGTTTTTTGGTGAGAAAATGTTATTGCCGATGCACAAGGCTTTCCCCAGAGGGATCTGAAAAAGTGAACAAATCAGTCACATGGTAGATTCCCTCCCCCACCATTTTTATATAGCTGAACATGGATTGAACTGAACATCTTTTCTGAAAATAAAAAAGAGAGGGGGAAAAAAAACCCAGAGCCACAGAAAAGTAACTCATAACTGGAGGAGTAGCAGGGTGGTAGGGAAGAATTTAAAAACTGATGGTAACAAACAACATTTATTGATTACACATGCCAGGCAATGTAGTAAGCACTCTATATGTATTGTTTAGCTTAATTTTCATAACAAATTTGTAAGCGGGTAATAGCAATATCCTTATTTCCTAGAAAAAGAAATAGGAATGGAGAAGTAAAACTACTTAGCATAACTACGAGGTTACTATTATTAGTAATACTAATATCATTAAATTTATTAAACAGTTACTATATGCCAATCACTCTTCTAAGATTCCTCATACTTTGTCTTATATAATTCTCATCTAACTATCAAAAGTAATATTATTTCCATTTCCTGGTGGCTCAGTGGTAAAAAAATCAGCCTGCTAATGCAGGAGACACAGGTTATATTCCTGGTCTGGGAAGATCCCACATGCCTCGCAACAACTGAGCCTGTGCCCTAGAGTCCATGCTTCAGAGCAAGAGGAGCCACTGCAATGAGAAGCCCGCACACTGCAATGAAGCTCACCGCAACTAGGGAAAAGCCCATGCAGCACAGTCAAAAATTAAAGAAATAAATGTTGGTATGGAATGGCTGAGCTTGGTTCTAAATCCAATTAACAGACCCGAGAGCCATATATTTAACTTTTGGACTGTTGTTGTTCAGTCACATCCATGGACTGCAGCACACCAGGCTGCTGTTGCAAAAAATAATAATAATGAACAGCAACGTCAATTAAATAAACTCAGGAAATCCGAATGAGGAGCACTTACATCCTGCAACAATAGCAGAGCCCAACGGGAAAAAGACTCTTCTTTCCGTGCAATGACTCAGTCAGTGAAAACCTATGGACTCTTTACTGACTAGAAAGGAAACCGTCTTTTTCTCTCTACAAAAGATTTCTCCTTCCTTTGCATATGAGGACTTGCATGTGGCTCTCCATGGTTTATATCCTGAATTGCAACTCTCTGCTGATCCTAAATAAGCCTGTCATTGCTGAAGAAATACGCAGCAGTCTATTTGTTTTAGATCAACATTTTGGTGGCACATACAGGGACCAGAAAGGATTCCAGACAGCTCCAGTGCTGATGAGCACAAACAGGTCCAGTACTCACAATCGAGCCCATTGTTGGTCACTGCTTGGCTCACATACCCTGGAATTTGAAGGCTTGCTTTTGTCTTGGACCCATGGTCTTGCCTGCTTTGCATTTGAAGTTCTCCAGGCTTTATTCAGGATCTATTTTAAGATTCTGCTCTTTCTGATTAAGTTCTTATTCTGTGTGTGAGTACGAGTGTCTCAGATGGTAAAGAATCTGCCTCCAAAGCAGGAGACCCAGGTTCCATCCCTGGGTCAGGAAGATCCCCTGGAAAAAGGAATGGCTACCCACTCCAGTATTCCTGCCTGGAAAATTCCATGGACAGAAGAGCCTGGAGGGCTACAGTCTATGAAGTTGAAAAGAGTCAGACATGACTGAGTGACTAACAATTTCACTTTTATCACATATTTGGACCTCTGGTCTGGATTTGAGATCAGGTTTTTATCAATAGAAGCTGATTGAGATGCCTTTGGTCTATTGGTTTCTATCTTGAAAGTATAGAGTTTAAAAAAAAAAAAAAGGAAGCATAGAGTTTAATATAAAATATGACCATAAGGTTATGATAAACAATATAAAAATTAAGTATAGTTTATAAAATATATCAGATCAGATCAGATCAGTCGCTCAGTCGTGTCCTACTCTTTGTGACCCCATGAATCGCAGCACGCCAGGCCTCCCTGTTCATCACCAACTCCCGGAGTTCACTCAGACTCACGTCCATCGAGTCAGTGATGCCATCCAGCCATCTCATCCTCTGTCGTCCCCTTCTCCTCCTGCCCCCAATCCCTCCCAGCATCAAAGTCTTTTCCAATGAGTCAACTCTTTGCATGAGGTGGCCAAAGTACTGCAGTTTCAGCTTTAACATCATTCCTTCCAAAGAAATCCCAGGGCTAATCTCCTTCAGAATGGACTGGTTGGATATCCTTGCAGTCCAAGGGACTCTCAAGAGTCTTTTCCAACACCACAGTTCAAAAGCATCAAATATATAGAAAGTTATTTTTCTTAATGAGAGGCAAGAATTTGTGGTACTCATACTTCACTTTGAATTTTTTTTAAGTTCCTCCCATCCAAAAGGACATAATAAAAAATAAGGAAAATGAACTTTACATGAAGTTCAAAGTATCAAAATTAAGTTTACTAAGCTTTTGTGTGCTTGTGCATAGTCACTCAGTCATGTCTAACTCTTGGGCACCCTTTGGACTGTAGCCCTCCAGGTTTCTCTGTCCATGGGATTTTTCAGGCAAGAAAAATGGAGTGGGTTGCCATTCCCTCCCAAATCAGGGATCGAACTTATTTGTGTCCAACAGGGGAACAAAAGAAAGTCTATAAGGGAGTTATGGTTTGGGGTAAGATAGTGAATATTTTTAAATGTTGCATTTCCTGTTCCAAGTTCTAAGAAAAAAGAAGAGCGATGAATAAAAATGATTTTAGGAAATGAAGGCATAAACTTCTCGACATTTACAGACATGAGAATGTCTTTAAGGTGTTTGCAAGGCAAACTTCAGAAACAGTACATTTTAATTACTTATATTTGTTATAATTTATCTGTACATTATAGATGACAATTATCTATCTAATTTTTCAACAGATTAATAAGTATCTGTTTTTTTAACAGGTTCATTTATTTCTCTAAGGATTCCAGTCTTAATGAAAGCATAAACTGTTGGCATAGATACATAAAATCTTTAACTATCATTCCAGGTATATAATTAATACTTGTAAAATTGTACCAATACGTGAAAGTTTTCCTAGATATTACCAAAATCCTGAAGATTTCTTCAAAAGATACTCCAGAGGAATTTTTCTCCTTATTTAATTCAAAACCGTAACTTTTCTTGACACCACTAGAGAAGTAATCTAGTGAAAATTCAGACACAAGGCAGAAAAGCACACCTCACCATCATTTTTTTGCCTTGTTTTGGACAACTGTTCAGTATGCTTATATTCCCCGACAAATACCCACTCTCCTACTATATCCTAGGTATGAGTGAGTATTTATCAAATATCACTGGACAATATTTATTAATACAGAAATCAGTCCCTTTGCTTATTTGCTCATCTAAGAATGAGTTACTATGGGAACAATGGTAGATCTGTGAGTAGTCTAGTAAAAATATTCCTCTTAACAGGGATTCTTAGCACTTCATTTCTAAGAACAAGTTTGCTTAGCAACCTGACAGTTTCAAAACCAAACATTTAAAAAGTCATCCAAAACCTGTGCTTTAAAAAGTATATCTCAAAAAAAAAAATTTCTCAAAGTTAAAAAAATCTCTGACTAGGAGGCCTACAAAATTCTGATTAATATGTAGCATACCCTATTTAGATATTCTGGTCCATATTTAATTTGGAAGGAGTATAAAATGAAGTATCTATGGAGAATCTGTAAAGATGAATGCAATTACAAATATATATATTTTTCAGAATTAGCAACTAATTGACATAGAAATATATAAGCAATGCACAACAGTTTTGCTTGCACTTGTTAATAATTGACTTGATCATAAAGGATAGTCATTTCAAATACCTGAGGCTTCTGTCTACATCTGGATAGTGTTTTCTGGGGCCTGTCTCATCTATAACATTCTATTTTCTAATAAGTCCCTTTTTCTCGCATAGAGAACACAGACTACCTAGAATAATTAATCTACAGAACTACTTAGCAGCAACAATACACTTCACAATGCATTGTTCCCAAACCATCACATTTCCAGTCAGGAATAACAAAATAGCTGATTCAGGTAATTAAAAATTGTATTTAAATGACATCAAGCAAATGGTTTTCATTAATAAACATCCCTATAATAATTTTGGTGTATTGAATCATCACTGACAAATACTACAATTATAAAAGAATATCAGACTCCATTAAGTTTCAACATCTGTGTTCCTTTTCACAGTGTGGATGTCAGTTTGGTTGGCAGATGCTATGAAAAATTTCCTTTTGCTCACTACTGTAGCTCAAGTATCTGCAGAGTCCTTGATACGTAGGCTCTATCAGTAAATACTTGCTAAATTGATAAATGAGTAAATCTTCACATTAGATGGAAGAAATTGAAGCAAAACCAATAAAAGAGAAATAATACATTTTTAGTGTCTTTTTTGTGATGCCAAGTGTTATGCTTTGCATTGTATATCTCACCTATTCTCAGCAAGAGTTTAGGAAATAGAACTTGAGGAATAAGGAATTGCATAATGAACAGTTAACAATAAGAATTCAACATGTCATTTTAAATAAAGCAACAACAGAGAAAATTTCATTTTTATGTCGAATTCTTTTACCTTTATTACATTTAGAAAAGTATTCTTATCTTACATAAAATTATTTTCTTTCACTGACTATTAAAACCCGTTTATAACTACTGTCACCATTTCACTAATTTGTGTAGCATTTAAGTACCAGAATCAATGATAAATACTTTGTCAGGAAAAGAAAGGAAAATGCCTGATGGATTTGAGAAGGTTATAATCTTTAAATGTAATGATGACATATCAGAAGGCATTTAAGGATTTGATAAAAAGAAAATTTTAATTATAATTATTGATTACCTTATTCTGCTTCTCTCTCTAAGAATGAAAAAGGGAGAGGTAATGACAAAAGGTTTTTTTCTTGCCAGTAATCTCAACTAAACATACATCTTCCAGTGTTGTCTTCCTAGAGAAATAACAAAATGAACTAAGGTGTTTTGATTCTCATGCCCAGAGGACTACATTATGATGTAAATTAATTTCTGTTGTTTCTCCTACTGAGAATGTATATCTCCAGTGCAGTTACTCGTAGATAATTTAATTAACGAGTCTGAATCAAACGTATTCAGAGTTCACTCAAGATTAGTGAATTTGAGTAATATTTACAAGCTATTTGAAATGATTCTTAACCTGGCTGCTGATTGTAAATATCAAGTTTTATACCATGTTGGAGACTTGGGCAAAAAAATAACATAAAAACTAGTTTACCCAGATTTGTGGAATAAGTCAGAAATCAACTTTTTAATGACCCAACACTGAACTGTGATTTTCTCTGAGCCTGTACAACATGCCCTTCCAACTGCATTTGAGTCTGGTTCAATATGTATACCTGTGGTGGATTCATTTTGATATTTGGCAAAACCAATACAATACTGTAAAGTTTAAAAAAAAAGCCACTCTCTGGCTCTAACTTCACAAAAATAGTATCTAGTGCTAGAAAACCCTATGAAGCCTGATTAGTCAAAAATGTGTAAATATTTTCTTAAAATACTGCATATATCTATTATGCAAACAAAAAACATAGCACCTATCTTTTACCATTATGCTTTCAGTTCATTTCAGTTCAGCAAACATCATATAGTGCCTGTGCTAGGAAAGCAGAATTCAAAGACAAGGCATATAACCCCATTTCTTCCAAGAGCTTATGTTAGCTGTGCTGGTGTTGCTAAGTCGCTTCAGTTTAGTTCAGTTCAGTTCAGTTGCTCAGTCGTGTCTGACTCTTTGCGACCCCATGAATTGCAGCATGTCAGGCCTCCCTGTCCATCACCAACTCCCGGAGTTCACTTATGTCCATCAAGTCAGTGATGCCATCTAGCAATCTCATCCTCTGTCGTCCCCTTCTCCTACTGCCCCCAATCCCTCCCAGCATCAGAGTCTTTTCCAAAGAGTCAACTCTTCGCCTGAGATGGCCAAAGTATTGGAGTTTCAGCTTCAACATCAGTCCTTCCAATGAACACCCAGGACTGATTTCCTTTAGAAAGGACTGGTTGGATCTCCTTGCAGTCCAAGAGACTCTCAAGAGTCTTCTCCAACACCACAGTTCAAAATCATCAATTCCTCAGCACTCAGCTTTCTTTATAGTCCAACTCACATCCATACATGACTACTGGAAAAACCATAGCCTTGACAAGATGGACCTTTGTTGGCAAAGTAACGTCTCTGCTTTTCAATATGCTATCTAGGTTGGTCATAACTTTCCTTCCAAGGAGTAAGCGTCTCTTAATTTCATGGTTGCAATCACCACCTTCAGTGATTTTGGAGCCCAAGAAAATAAAGTCTGACACTGTTTCCACTGTTTTCCCATCTATTTCCCATGAAGTGATGGGACCGGATGCCATGATCTTAGTTTTCTGAATGTTGAGCTTTAAATGAACTTTTTCACTTTCACTTTCATCAGGAGGCTTTTCAGTTCTCCTTCACTTTCTGCCATAAGGGTGGTTTCATCTGCATACCTGAGGTTCTTGATATTTCTCCCAGCAGTCTTGATTCCAGCTTGTTCTTCCTCCAGCTCAGCGTTTCGCATGATGTACTCTGCATATAATTTAAATAAGCAGGGTGACAAAATACAGCCTTGACATACTCCTTTTCCTATTTGAACCAGTCTGTTGTTCCATGTCCAGATCTAACTGTTGCTTCCTGACCTGCAGATAGGTTTCTTAAGAGGCAGATCAGGTGGTCTGGTATTCCCATCTCTTGAAGAATTTCCCACAGTTTATTGTGATCCACACAGTCAAAGGCTTTGGCATAGGCAATAAAGCAGAAATAGATGTTTTTCTGGAACTCTCTTGCTTTTTACATGATTCAGCAGATGTTGGCAATTTGATCTCTGGTTCCTCTGCCTTTTCTAAAACCAGCTTGAACATCTGGAAGTCCATGGTTCATATATTGCTGAAGCCTGGCTTGGAGAATTTTGAGCATTACTTTACTAGCATGTGAGATGAGTGCAATTGTACAGTAATTTGAGCATTCTTTGGCATTGCCTTTCATTGGAATGAAAACTGACCTTTTCCAATCCTGTGGCCACTGCTGAGTTTTCTAAATTTGCTGGCATATTGACTGAAGCACTTTCCCAGCATCGTCTTTTAGGATTTGAAATAGCTCAACTGGAATTCCCTCACCTCCACTAGCTTTGTTCATATTGATGCTTTCTAAGGCTCACTTGACTTCACATTCCAGGATGTCTGGCTCTAGGTGAGTGATCACATCATCGTGATTATCTTGGTCGTGAAGATCTTTTTTGTACAGTTCTTCTGTGTATTCTTGTCACTTCTTCTTAATATCTTCTGCTTCTGTTAGGTCCATACCATTTATGTTCTTTATAGAGCCCATCTTTGCATGAAATATTCCCTTAGTATCTCTAACTTTCTTAAAGAGATCTCTAGTCTTTCCCATTCTGTTGTTTTCCTCTATTTCTTTGCATTGATTGCTGAGGAAGGCTTTCTTATCCCTTCTTGCTATTCTTTGGAACTCTGCATTCAGATGCTTATATCTTTCCTTTTCTCCTTTGCTTTTCACTTCTCTTCTTTTCACAGCTATTTGTAAGACCTCCCCAGACAGCCATTTTGCTTTTTTGCATTTCTTTTCCATGGGTATGTTCTTCATCCCTGTCTCCTGTACAATATCATGAACCTCTGTCCATAGTTGATCAGGCACTCTATGTATCAGATCTAGGCCCTTAAATCTATTTCTCACTTCCACTGTATAATCATAAGTGATTTGATTTAGGTCATACCTGAATGATCTAGTGTTCATCTCTTCAAGTCGCTTCAGTCGTGTTCAACTCTTTATTCAAGTCTATAGCCCTCCAGGCTCCTCTGTCCATTGGATTCTCCAGGCAAGAATACTAGAATGGGTTGCCACACCCTGCTCCAGGGGATCTTCCTAACACAGGGGTGGAACCTACACCTCTTAAGTATCCTGCATTGACAGGGCATTTTTTTTTTTTTTTTTACCACTAGCACCACCTGGGTTGGCTGCTACTCATTTTGAAGATCCGTTACATTTTATTCACTAGAGAAAGCCATTGGCTGTTAGATTGATTGATGTTTGTACTGCATTATTTTTCACTGCAGTGTGCCTCACTGCATTTAAAATGTAAGCTCCTTGAAGATTATGTTTAGCCCGGTGCCTAATAAGGACCTCACACATAGTAAGTTTTAAGCACATGCATTGAAAAAATGTCTTTTGTAGAATGAGAGCAGAATTTTTTCTCTAGGTGTTATCATTCCTGGAGTGGAAAAACCAAAGCATTCATGAAATATAGAATGGCTTATGTCTTCGCTTTGAGATTTTTAGTGTATTCTGAGCAACAATATAATTACCTTTAAAAAATGTTCTATTTATTTGTGTTTGTTCTAATCCATTGTCTAAAATATTTTTGTTTGGTTTCTGTCCCCTTCAAATTGTGTGCTGTGAATCAATGTGTTGATCATTCTGTCCTAGGAGTTCTTCCTACTACTTAAGCATGTAACAAATAGAAGAAGGAGAAAGTATATTGTCATATTGGAACAGCTTTTAAAATGTTAATGAAAGCGTTCAGAAACAGAAACACTCAACAAGTCTGCCTGGCCAGGATGATAAGCTATGGCTTCATATTCCCAAGCATGAATTAAAACATTAATTCCAATAGCTTTGTTGTAACCATAGTTTATCACAAATCCTCAGTGTTCAATTTTTCTGCATTTGCCAAATGTCTTGCCTATACACATGGTAATGATTCTTTTTGAATATTCAAATGTTTGCATTCATTTGTTCAAGTGTTTCCACTGCATTTTATAATTAAAATAATAACAATATAATTTTGGTTTCTGTTAGCAGTTTCCCTATACCCATGTGATAACTCTTTGGGGGGTCTTCACACTTTTGATAAAGGTGGAAAATGGTCTTCTCTGTGAGCCTGTCATTTCAGGTTATTACAGAGATCCAAATTTGAAATAGCATGTCTTTGCCACCTATGAATCTTAAAAAATCTAACAAACAAAATAGCCTTTGTATGAGAGGCAGGGGATAGATGGGCCCCAGGCTGAACAGCTGTAGTTCTCCCCTGTGGATAGATATTCCAAGTTGAAGAAAAGAGAGGCTGAGCCTTGCCCAGATGAAAGATAGAGACCACCTATTTCTCATTTTCAAAGTCAAGAAAACATTCCTAACTATACATGTACAGAAAGGCTCCTTGGAGGTCAAAAGGGGATAATGTCAATATACTCACAGGCCTCTTCCCTGAAATACTACTTGACTAAGAGATGCATGCTTACACATGGGAGGATCCTGAGATACGCCAAATAGAGAGTCAGAACCAGGCAAAGTGAAAAGACTGCCAAAGGAAACCTGGAAAAATGCCTCATATATGTGATTCAAACTACCACGAAGGCATGACTTCCTCCCTGAGACTGCCTGTGTGTCTATCCACACGTACTCTTTTTTCCGCCTAATAAAAACTTTTCTGGTTCCACTACTTTTCTGACTTTGAAAAATTCATTTCTGTAAAGTCAAGGGGCCAGGGCCTTGTCACTGACCAGTGGTCTAGTGGCTAGGATTAAACACTCTCACTGCCATGGCCTGATCTCAGTCTTTAGCTGAAAACTAAAATCATGCTTCAAGCCACTGCAGGCTGAGGCCTGCCGATATAAGATGAATATGTATTTTGTTATTCTGTTCAGAAGGAAACTTGCCTCTCTATATTGCTCAAGACAATCTTTACATGGGTTATATCAGAGATCAGATCAGATCAGTCACTCGGTCGTGTCCGACTCTTTGTGACCCCATTAATCGCAGCACGCCAGGCCTCCCTGTCCATCACCAACTCCCGGAGTTCACCCAGACTCGCGTCCATCGAGTCAGTGATGCCATCCAGCCATCTCATCCTCTGTCGTCCCCTTCTCCTCCTGCCCCCAATCCCTCCCAGCATCAGAGTCTTTTCCAATGAGTCAACTCTTCGCATGAGGTGGCCAAAGTACTGGAGTTTCAGCTTTAGGGTTATATAACCTCCACTTAAAACTTAACAGCAATAAATTTTGTTAAAACAAAACAAAAAAAATTGTTTAAAAATAGTCAAAGCTGTCTAAAGGGAATTTACTTATCTAATGAGTAGTAGACTTATATTACTTATTCTAATGGTCTGAGTAGATCTGTATTGTAACTGGTCTTCCCTGACAGTTTAACTGGTAAAGAATCTGCCTGCAAGGCAGGAGACGCCAATTTGATTCCTGGGTTGGGAAGATGCCCTGGAGAAGGGAAAGGCTACCCACTCCAGTATTCTGGTTTGGAGAATCCCATGGACATATAGTCCATGGGATCACAAAGAGTCTGACATGACGGGGTGACTTTCACTTTCAGTTCAGTTCACTTCAGTTCAGTCACTCAGTCGTGTCCAACTCTTTTTGACCCCATGAACCACAGCATGCCAGGCCTTCCTGTCAATCACCAACTCCTGCAGTCCACCCAAACCCATGTCCATCGAGTCGGAGATGCCATCCAACCATCTCATCCTCTGCAGTCCCCTTCTCCTCCTGCCCTCAGTCTGTCCAAGCATCAGGGTCTTTTCAAAAGAGTCAGCTCTTTGCATCAGGTGGCCAAACTATTGGAGTTTCAGCTTCAACATCAGTCCCTCTAATGAACACCCAGGGCTGATCTCCTTTAGAATGGACTGGTTGGATCTCCTTGCAGTCCAAGGGACTCTCAAGAGTCTTCTCCAACACCACAGTTCAAAAGCATCAACTCTTCTGCCCTCAGCTTTCTTTATAATCCAACTCTGACATCCATACATGACCACTGGAAAAACCATAGCCTTGACTAGATGGACCTTTGTTGGCAAAGTAATGTCTCTGCTTTTCAATATGCTATCTAGGTTGGTCATAACTTTCTTTCCAAGGAGTAAGCATCTTAATTTCATGGTTGCAATCACCATCTGCAGTGATTTTGGAGCCCAGAAAAATAAAGTCAGCCACTGTTTCCAATGTGTCCCCATCTATTTCCCATTAAGTGATAGGACCAGATGCCATGATCTTCGTTTTCTGAATGTTGAGCTTTAAGCCAACTTTTTCACTCTCTTCTTTCACTTTCATCAAGAGGCTTTTCAGTTCTTCTTCACTTTCTGCCATAAGGGTGATTTCATCTGCATATCTGAGGTTCTTGATATTTCTCCCTGCAATCTTGATTCCAGCTTGTGCTTCTTCCAGCCCAGCATTTCTCATGATGTACACTGCATATAAGTTAAATAAGCAGGGTGCCAATATACAGCCTTGATGTACTCCTTTCCCTATTTGGAACCAGTCTGTTGTTCCATGTCCAGTTCTAACTGTTGCTTCCTGACCTGCATATAGGTTTCTCAAGAGGCAGGTCAGGTGGTCTGGTATTCCCATCTCTCAGAATTTTCCACAGTTTATTGTGATCCACACAGTCAATGGCTTTGGCATAGTCAATAAAGCAGAAATAGATGCTTTTCTGGAACTCTCTTGCTTTTTCCATGATCCAGCGGATGTTGGCAATTTGATCTCTGGTTCCTCTGCCTTTTCTAAAACCAGCTAGAACATCTGGAAGTTCATGGTTCACATATTGCTGCAGCCTGGCTTGGAGAATTTTGAGCATTACTTTACTAGCATGTGAGATGAGTGCAATTTTGCGGTAGTTTGAGCATTCTTTGGCATTGCCTTTCTCTGGCATTGGAATGAAAACTGACCCCTCCAGTCCTTTCACTTTCACTTGCCCACTTTTTTTGGCAACTTTCTTCAACTTTTCTATTTCTCACCATCATTAGCTAATGGGATTTAAAAATTCAAGAAATGTTTGGAATATGAATAGTAGACAGCCCATCTACCAGAAATCTCCTTTAATTCAAAGTATCTGACTTACTAACCAGGCTGAGTTGATCGCATTTCAAATGTAGCTTCAGAAACAATTTTCTTACATACAAGTACATTATAAAGGGGCTTCCCTGGTAGCTCAGACAAGTAAAGAAGCTGCCTGCAATGAAGGAGACCTGAGTTAGATCCCTGGGTAGGGAAGATTCCCTGGAGAAAGGGAATGGCTATCCATGCCAGTATTCTTGTCTGGAGAATTACATGGACAGAGGAGCAAGGCTGGCTACAGTCTGTGCAGTTGCAGAGTGGTACACAACCAAATGACTAATATACACATTATAAAGAGGAAATGAAAAACATAAAGCCTTACTAGGGTTACCATAATAAATAGATGCAATCTGTTTGTAATTTTTTTGAAAAACATATTAATCCACACTATTTTATTAGACAATCCAAATACTGTTTTGCTTATATTATGTTCTTCAAATTGTGAAATTACATTATTCCCAACTTTTTGAAATAGTTTGTGAAGATCTAGAAGACAACAAAATCTGCTATATTTCCTTCTCCCTAAAGATATTTTGCAATAAAAATAAATATTCTTACTCTGTAAATAAATCAATTATTTTGTGGATGTATTGGTTTCTATGAATTTAGTTCAGTGTGGCACATTTTTTTCATTCGCCATAAGGGAGCTTTCTGCATTCCATCCAATAAATGTACATATTGAGTCAAGTTGTTTAGGAGGCAAATAGTGACTTCTGTCTTCCCTATATAAGCTATAAATCAGCCATGCTAGTTATTAATGAAGTGCTTAGAAAAATCACCACAGTAAAACTGGTCAGTGAGAGAAAAAAAAAATATCTAGAGCCTATAATTCTTTAAATGACTTTGTTAATGATGTCAAGGACAGGAATTTTATACTCAGAGCAATGAATTTTTCTCATTGCTCTTTTTTTAGAAAGAACCTCAGAGCGCAACCCAACTCAAGCCAACTCAAACTAAGGTATAACAAAGAGGAAAGGAAAATTCAGAATATATGTATCCTTTTGAAATTATTTCTATAGTAAAAAAACAAACTCAAATAATGCTGTATTGATACAAGATGAGCGAGCATTTTTATCTTTTATGAAGAAGAACATTTTAAAAGAAAAGTTGCCCTAAACTTCTGGTTTGATAAGAAATTGTGTTGGTAAAATAATTCATTGGAAATAATGGTGAAAAATACATTTTACTATTAAGTGAAAGACAATAACTTTGGTACACAGGATGCAAAAAGTGACACAGAAAGATAGGAAATTTCCCATTTTTTACTGATGAAAGCACTGAATTAGATGACCACAAAGATTTTTTGTAATGTGAAAATCCCATGAGGAGTTATGTAAGTTATTAAAGAAGCATAATTGGATAGCTCACAAAAGTTACAAAGATACAAATAACTTACAGTAACATCTGACTTTTCTTCTATACATATTATGGTATGTAATGTAGATGGTAGTATATCAAGAGGCGTTGTTGTAAGTTGGAAGAGAAAAATAGTTGCAAAGGAGTTAAATGATTGACAACTTATAGGTCACTCATTAAGGTCCTAGATTGAATTAAATCCATGCATTTAAAAATCCAACTTTAAATATAGATTTAATTAGATTTAAAGATATAATTATAGATTGCAATGAAGAGAATTTGACCCCCAAAATAAAAAGAATCCAAGTGCTATCTGCCTTCAGCCAATCATATAACAGGCAGAAGCATCAACTGTTTCTTTTCACAGTAGCTTTGTCAACATAGGTACCATGAACAATCACATACGATTTTGCACTCTCATGCTTGTGAAATCAGTCCTACTATTTACAGAAGTGGCTTCCTAGAGGAGAAAGAAGGACACTACATCTTTAGGGACAATAAAAATATGTAAGAAGTTTCGCTTTTAAAAAATATCCATTGCTACTTTTCTTTATCTCTCACACTCTCCCTCTGCACCATACGAGTGACTGCCAAACACATGCCAGGATGTGAGCTCTCCGGATGACCTACTTAAAGTCGGCCTGCACTTCATCAGTTCCGAATCAAAGACTCGTGAGGCTGAGCGAGGACTCCGGAGGTCGTTTATCTCAGACCCCTGCCTGGAGGAGTCACTATTCTAACCCATCTCAGACTGAGGTTGGATGAGGACTTGTTTCCAAAGGACCCCAGGGTGCTATAGAAGCTGTGCTGGTGACTCAGTTCTGTGCATTCTCCTTCGCAGTCAGGGACCAATCAAAGTTCCTGAGAGGTGGAAAGGCCAGCGCGCGTTTAGATGTTCTGCCTTTCAAATGTACTCGAAATGAGTCACTCACAATGAGCGACCATTTAAAACTTCCTAGGATATGTGAAAGCTACAGCTCTAGCAGTTCTTTTAAAGAACTTTCATTTGACGTATAAAGTCTTCTTTCTTTTCCTTACAGTGTCAGTTCACTTACTAATCTTCTGCTTTCTCTCCATGTTGAACATTTAGTGAAAACCTGGGCATCATGTAGTCATTTATTTTCCCTGGAAGTGAGGATTATTCTACACATGAGTAAATTGTTTGTGAGTTAGTCATAAATAAAAGTCATAGAGGCCCTAAAGTATATTTCACTTAAATATTTTAGGCAAATAAAAATAAAAAGACTCTGTAATTCATGAATAAGACAGAGTGCATCAATTACTGGCAAGTGACATCTTCATTTGATTGTCATCTGTATTTGTGCTTGAAACCTTGGTGACAAGACGGTCATGGTTAAATTTTGCGTTTAGAATGTGTCTAAATTACTGTGGACCCAAGGCCATGGATCAATCATATATTCTTTAGATATACTGTAGTCTCCTAGTAACCAGAAATGGTGACATAACATTTTCTGAAGCATCTAATGAGAAATATCTTTGCATTGAGAAAAATGATCATCTATCACAGACTATCTCCAAATCAGGTATTCAAGTCAGAGTCATCAGTAGATGCCATGGATATTAAGAGGAGTGAGAGAGAGGCCCCCTAAAAATTCTTTACTGATCTAATCAAACTAATGACAAAATAAAAGTGCTTTCTTAAAGGATAGTGTTTCCTAATTGTTGCTCAGTCCTCTCAATTCAGAGATAAAGCCAAGGATGATATGTATTAAGCCAGACAGGTTGTGTATGAGAGGTAATGTTTCAATTGTATATGTGCTGCACATAAATTCAGCATTCCCCTACTTATGGGATGAAGGAAAATATGACTCCATGACAGTCATTTGGGATCTGACTAACACAGAAAAAGGAATCAGTAAAACGTGACTTTTTTCACATTCTTTGGCACTCAGGCCAGAGTCCCTCGCTGGAAGGAAAGACTAGGGACTCATTCACATAAGAGAAAACAAGGGAGCCATTTGAACAGACTTTCTGAAATGTAGTTGTTTATGAATAGCCTGCTTGCCTTCCATTTTTAAAGATCTTTGAAGAATTAGTACATTACAAAGCTAGCTTTCAAACAAGTAGTTAAAAGGTGAAATAGTGTTTAACTCAAATATGTATATGTGTGTATGTATATACATATATATATATAATATTTTATATAACTTATTTTAGGAGTTAGCAAACTTTTTTTTTTTTGAAAAGGCCAAATTGTCAATTTTGGCTTTGCAGATTTCTGTCACTCAATTCTACCATTGTAGTGTGAAAGCAGCTGTGGATAGTTCATAAATTAATTGGCATGGCTGAATCTGTCTTATTGTGAGGTACATGTGGCTCATGGTTGAAGTTTTCCAATCCCTTCCTTAGACCATAAAAATTGCTAGAAATATCAAAGCCTTAAATGCAAAATAATAAAACCATAAAAGTACTAGAAGAAAACTTGAGAGAAAAATCTACTCTTGATGATGCAAAAAAATACTTTTTAAGTATCATCCTAAACTCAGATATCAATGAAAAGAATAATAAACTTGTCTACATATAATTAAAAGGAAAAAAGGCATGACAACACACACAAATAAAAACCAAAAAAATATAACAAACTACATAGAAAATGTGTTTGTAATACATCATAGAGAGTAGACTAATATCTTTACTATATAAAAATTTCTTCTCTAAAAAGGGACAAACTATGAGCAGATAACACAGAGAAAATACATATAAATGGATATTAAACATATTACCCATATTCTCAACTCAAATTTTCAGTAGGAAAATTTGAAGTTAAAAATGAAGCTATAAAATGAGTTATAATTTTTCACCTCTAAGATTGGCAAATATCAAAACATTTGATAATACATTATACTCAGGGGGTGGGTGTGTGTGTATAGAAACAGGACCTCTTAAATACTGCTGGTGTTGATATAAATCAATTTATTTTCTATAGAGGACAATTGATATTTCAATTAAACTTATATGAAAAGATTTCAAAACAATGTAAAATTCATGTATATATTTTTCTACTGACATTTTAAAACTTGTTCTGATTGAAGTTTAAAATGTATTTGATTAAAATCTAATAAAGCAATAAAAATCTTTACATGAATTACTGCATTAAGCAGCTGTGGGCAATTAATTCATTCTCATTTACTTTCTCATAAATTACTATAGGTTCAGAAAGATAAAACTAAAAGATAAAACTATTTAAAATGTTGTCAAACCCATCATTTGGATGTCTTCCAACTTGCATTTTAAATGACAGCTTTGCAGAATTCTTTGACTTCACCTATTTCATGTAGCATCACTTAATTCACAAAGAATGTCTAATTTTATGGCTTCCCTGATGGCTCACTGGTAAAGAAGCTGCCTGCCAATGCAGGAGACATGGGTTTGATCCCTGGTCCAGGAAGATGCCACATACCACAGAGCAATTAAACCTGTCCACCAGAACTACTAAGCCTGTGCTCTAGAGTCCATGAGATGCAACTACTGAGCCCACGTGCAGCAACTACTGAAGCCTGTGCTCCCAGAGCCTGTTCTCCACAGTAAGAGAAGTCACTGGAATGAGAAGCCGAAGAGAGTAGCCCCTGCTCTCCACAGCTAGAGAAAAGCCTGCTCAGCAAAGAAGACCTAGCATAGCCAAAACAAAAACAAGTCTAATTTTCAAGGTATTTTTGACTGAATGCTTCAGTGGCATGTTTCTATGTTTGAAAATCTTGGGCCTTTCCCCCAAATTTTCTAATTATTTTTTGATTAATTTATTTCATTCACACATTCATCTGTGCAGCATTTATTAAGTGCCCACTATGTGCCAGGCTCAGATTAGGCACTGAGAATAGAAAGATGAAGAAGACCAGCTCTATCATTGGGGGAACTCACTACTTAGTAAGGAAAACAAACAAGTAAATAATTGATTGGAATGTTGCTGGTGTCAGCAAACCACAGCCTTAGAGCAATTAATACATCTGACTGGTTGTCTACTTTCTGATAATCCTGCCCATGACTCACTATCTATAAAAAGTCCCACATTATGATCATACAGCTCCACACGGCATTCTTCAGGAGAGTCTGTACATTTAGCTTTATTGTACTGTCCTAATATTGTTGGATGAATTATGAAGTGAATAAAGAGACTTGAAGAATCTTTAGGTATTGAAGACTGGAGAGGGTTGGAGCTACATATAAAGCTTCTTGATTTCCATATTAAAAATGTGGGATCCTATAAGGCAATCAAGCTTCCATTGAAAGTTTTTAGCACTAAAAAGATTAGATAAGATATATGATTCAGACACAATACAGGTAGACATGTGGAAGCTGAATGCAAAGCAGAGATTGTAGGTAGAAAGTTCAATTAGAAGGCTATTCCAATAGCCCACATACAAGGAAAGAAGAGAATGACTGAAAACAGGAGTTACCAGGACATTGTTAAATTAATTCATAAGGCCATGTGAGTGTATAAGAAGAGTGTTTACTTATGTGGGGTTTCATTTTGCCCACTCATTCTAATATCTGTTACAAAGGAGCATAGTTACCACTGATAGAATCTGTACATAATTTCTCGAGAAGAGTTGTAAGTAAAGACACATTCCCATCCGGTTTCTGTAACACAGCTGTCATCTCCTTAGCTTCAAGGCTCTTTTCTATGATACAAAATTGTAAACACTAATACCACATGTTTGTCTACAGATAGTACCATATTCCTGATAATTTACAGGTGACCTCACATTTCAGATACTTCTTAAGGTTTTACCATTTATACTTGCCCTCTGAAAATCAGAGTTTTCACTAAATCTTTTAATGAAAGTGTTGCTACAGACTGCACCAATGCCACCAGAGGCATGTGGGGCCTCTCCAGTCTTGAGAATAAACAGTTTTCAGCAAAGAAGAGAAAAAGTGAAAGTGTTAGTAGCTCAGTCGTGTCCAACCCTTTGTGACCCCATGGGCTGTAGCCTGTTGGACTCCTCTATCCATGGAATTCTCCAGGCCAGAATACTGGAATGGATAACTGTTCCCTTCTTCAGCAGATCTTCCCTACCTAGGGATCAAATCCAGGTCTCCTGCATTGTAGGCATATTCTTTCCTGTCTGAGCCACCAAATAATAAATCAAAACCTTGCATCTACATGAGATATGTCATGTGGATGCAGCTCTTTAGATAGCACATTGCTGGCATTTTTTATTTCATTAGAAAAGACAGAGACCAGCAACCAGTCCACTATCTTTCTTATGCTTGCCTAAGTTAATGAGGCAGTTTAAACACAGGAAATAGTTAATTTTTTTCCAACTCTATGAAACTTCCAGATTTACCAGAAATGTCTAGAAACAGTGTATGCTTGGAGGAGTTAATATAGAAGTAATTTAAACACTAGTTATAATATTAACATTGATGATAAATAAATATCTATAGACCTTTGTCCTAAATACAATATTCAGTCTAATCAAGCGAACCTGTCATTACATATCAGATTCTGTATTAAACTTTCAGGTTTGGATTTAACTCCAACACTTAAAATTTAGTTGATTATAGACACATTATTTAACCTTTACATGCCTCAATTTTTCATATGTAAGTTGTGGGTGCCAATATTACTTCATATGATGTTTTATTCAGTGAGTAACTACATATAAGGTGCTTAAATATATCATTGCACTTAGTGAGCATTTAATAAATGTAGAATTATTGATTTTACTTTTTCCATATGGGGACAGAACTGACGGAGGCTATTAGTTGGTTAGATTACCAACTTTTGAGGTGAATCTAAATGACTTTCAGAAAAATACCAATCTCTGAAAATTTCCAATTCAGATCAGCTATGAAGTTGATCTTGTTCAGACACGTTGGTTAAAACTTCCCTCTAGGAACAGTAAAGGAAGTTCATAAGGCAAGAATCACCTTGGAGAGAATAGGCATCTGCTTCAAAAAATGATGTCCATACCTTCTAGGATATTTTTCATCCTACTTGACAAAGTTTTTTTCATATCTTCTTACATGAACCCCCAAAGAAGGATTTTCTCCATGTTGTCTCTGTACTCAGCTAGTCATGCCACCAGCTCAAAGCAAAGAAGGATTCTGACTGCTCAAGGAAAGTGCAGAAGATGAGTT
Organism: Bos mutus; assembly: GCF_027580195.1. Classification (NCBI taxonomy): domain Eukaryota; kingdom Metazoa; phylum Chordata; class Mammalia; order Artiodactyla; family Bovidae; genus Bos; species Bos mutus. The sequence goes on from NC_091618.1 coordinate 78,438,416, forward strand.
GCAAAGACTGGAACTAATAGAATTAAATAGGAAGAGCAGAAACCAAATTATATTTTGGCCCTTTGATTCACATAATTTACCATAATACCAAGTTCATTCCTTTCTTGAAAGACTTCCACAAATCTTGCCCTTCTCATTTAGTCAGAAGGGAAAAGAAACTTCTATTTCAACACCTTTTTTTATAGGTCAAATGGCACTATAAAGAATCTAAGGAAGTTTAGGAAATAATTTTAAAATGAACAGAAAAAAGAGCTCTCTGCGAAGAGCATCTGCAGGAATCTCTGGAGGTTATTCAAGGAACCACAGTTGCCTGACATATATTTTTTCTTTAGAAGATTTCTCATTCCCCAATAAGAATATTATGCTATGAATTTTGCTACTGTACTGTCTTTGTGTGACTTCAAGCACACTTGTTTTGTGTGTTTGTGAGCTTTATAGTTAACTTTGAATAGCCATGCTAGTTGAGTGAGAAGATGAGAGTATGGAAAATGAATATTTTCAAATCTCATTTCAAATAATAGATGATGTTCCATCATGGGCAGTCTGTAGCTAACGCATGCAATAACTTTATGGAAATTAAAAGGGGAAACTTTCCAGGCAGCTGTAATCCTGAATCCAGACAAATAGTAAAGTGAGCAGAACAACCACTTCCCTCTTGAATGATAGTGCTCAGTATACAATCTATACAACAAGATGTGACAGCTTGAACTTTGAATTTAAAAAAAATTTACTTGAAAACTTTACATTGTAAATTGATGGGGCAACAAAATGTGTACCACTGGGAAACTAATTAGCATTTTAGTTTAATCAACTAAGTCAAAAATATTTAAAATAAGGGAATATATATATAACATCTATAATCCTATCATCTTCTCACAACTGTATCTGTTTCATATATTATATTACACAATATTTTGTATACATTCCAAAGTACATACATTTGTTTTATTTTCCTTAATTTTATCTACATCTATGGACATGTATCATATAATCTTTTATTTATTTATTTATTTTTTAACTTTTACCAGTGACGTTTTCGTCACTGAAGAGATGCAGACTCATTCTGTCGGCCGCCGCGCGGAGCCCAGGGTGGGAAGTGCCGAGCTCCCATATAATCTTTTAAATTCTTCCTTTTGATTCATTAGTAACATTTCATTATACATACATAATTTGTGGTATTTTATAATTTTATTCTTTCTGAGTTTTCAGAATCTCATTCTCAACAATCACCTTTTACACTGTGATCTCAAATTGTTGGTATTTCAGTACGATTATCAAGATTTGTCTCTACAAATATTTCATGTGTTCTCTGTCTCATTTTGTCCCTCTGATGCTCATATTTTTCTAGCCGATCCTACTCATCCACCATGTCTTATCTTAGAGGTTCGTTCCTTTGGTGGATACTGTGAGTTACTCAGTAGCCAAATCCTACTTGATTTTACTTAAGAGTGGAAGTTCCTTGGTTTCAGAAGTGATATAAAATTTGCTAGTACTTTCCACTAGTACCGGGGTATAATCATTATGAAATTAAGCTAATCATGAAAATCCCATTGCCTTATGTCAGAACCTCACTTTAGCATCCTCTCACTGATGAGACCTAAGACATCATTCTGGCAAGTGCACTAGAGTATTCCCTTGATGAAAAGACAGAATCTGTAGAGGAAATCAGAAATCTGTGGTCTCACTCCATTCTTTTTTTCCTTAATTATTATGGCTTTGAGGCACAGCAACCATCCTTACCGGGACTGAAAAGCCAGTGTGCTGGAGATGGCAGAGTAGGAAACAGAATGATATGTTTTATATCACTGGCTTCTTGATAAGATCACTGAGCTTTGGTTCCAAATCTGGTATTGCCTACCTTTTGCTTTATTTTGTGATTAATTATGTTTATTTTAAATTGTTGTTTTATCTAATGACTAAATATCTTTGTAAAATCATTAATGTTTTTATAGTCAATTTTATTCTGATCTTTCGTTACATTTGAATAACCTACTCTGGACTCCCAGATCTGGGCTGGGTATCACTCCTACATGATTCAATGGCAGAAATTTATTCTTTATAAGGGAAGTCATCTTAGAATATTAAAATTTTCTATTTGTCTAAATGAAAGACATACTATTTCCTACATTACTATTAGAGTATTTGGAATTCATCTTTTTCAATATTCTATCCTTGAGCATCTAACCTAGTTCCTAAGCCACAAGAAATATCAATTAAAATATTGATGTGGAAAAAAAGTTGAATTATTTGGTCATTGTCTTTCATTTTTTATTGTTATAAATTATTTTATTGCTATAAATTATTTTATAATAATGATTATATATCTATAACCTAGGACAAACTTTTAGCATTAGAATTACTATATAAAAGGTTATACCCATTTGTGTACATGTTTATTGTAGGACTCTTATTTGACATCATGTGCTACCCAGAGTTAGGTCAAACTCAAATTAAGGGTATAATCCTCCAGACTGTCAAGTGTACCCAAGCCTTTAGACATCATTCACAAATGTGGGGGTTCCCATAACAACATATTTTAAAACAGACATTATGTTGCCAACAAAGGTCCTTCTAGTCAAAGGTATGGTTTTTCCAGTAGTCATGTATGGATGTGAGAATAGGACTATTCAAAAAGCTGTGCACTGAAGAACTGCTGCTTTTGAACTGTGGTGTCAGAGAAGACTCTTGAAAGTCCCTTGGACTGCAAGGAGATCCAACCGCTCCATCTTAAAGGAAATCAGTCCTGAATATTCATTGGAAGGACTGATGCTGAAGCTGAAACTCCAATACTTTGGCCACTTGATGTGAAGAACCAACTCACTGGAAAAGACCCTGATGCTGGGAAAGATTGAAGGTGGGAGGAGAAGGGGATGACAGAGGATGAGATGGTTGGATGGCATCACCAACTCAATGGACATGAGTTTGAGTAAACTCCAGGAGTTGGTGATGGACAGGGAAGACTGGTGTGCTGCAGTCCATGGGGTCACAAAGAGTCAGACATGACTGAGCGACTGAACTGAACTGAACTAAATTGGTTTCTAAATAATATGTAAAATAAAAGATATGAGTATCCAAAATTCCATGCAGTGAATGAATCACTAAATGTAAGAGCTAAGAAATTTAACATTTAAGAAAATCAAGAGACCTAACATTTACTACTATTAAAATTACTCATACTCTATGTATCTGCTATTATTTACAAATGTTTAGATAGAAGTTAAAAGTGTATTTATTAAGGGGAGCAATAGGTTTTGCTTTTGTGTCTTCTTGCATTCACAGAAGGAACTGCTGGTTTCCTTGTATTTTAATAGGAAAACCATAGCCTGTAAACAGTAGCAGAGGCTCCTTTAGTTTAGAGGTTAGTTTTGTGAAATGCTAGAATGGCTTGTTGAGGGCGATTATCCATCTCCTTTCCTAAAGGAATTTAAATATATATTTGATCCTTATTTGTCTGGAATGTGATGTTTTCACATGTTGTTCTATATGAAGATAATGCAATAGTCAATGTTTTCCTAAGTTTTGTGATTTTATCATTTAACTTTATTATTATCAATATAAGGTGATCAATATTTTCAGATGACCATCAGAGAAGGCGATGGCAACCCATTCTGGTACTCTTGCCTGGAAAATCCCATGGATGGAGGAGCCTGATAGGCTGCAGTCCATGGGCTCGCTAAGAGTCGGACATGACTGAGCAACTTCACTTTCACTTTTCACTTTCATACCTTGGAGAAGGAAATGGCAACCCACTCCAGTATTCTTGCCTGGAGAATCCCAGGGATGGGGGAGCCTGGTGGGCTGCCGTCTATGGGGTCGTACAGAGTCGGACACAACTGAAGCGACTTAGCAGCAGTGTTACCATTAGTTAAACTTCTTAAGCTTTACTATTTCACTCATAAAAAAACAATTCCAAATGCAAATAAGAGAATGACTCAACAAAGGGTAAATGGAAGAGGATCCATTCTATAAAAAGATTCTATCTCTGGATATCACCAAGATATAGCAATATTCAGCAAAGATCTACGAAAATAATGATAAGTAATTATAATAATTATTACTACTAAAATAGTGATAATGACATGACATAATATCTATTAAACTTTTCTTTGTGCTACACATTAAAATGCTTTTAAATTATCAAATTAAATTTGTATAGCAATCTGATGAGGTAGGTACTAATATTATTCCTATTATATAAGAATCTGGGCTTCCCTTGTGGCTCAGTTGGTAAAGAATCCACCTACAAGGCAGGAGACCCGGGTTCAATCCCTGGATTGGGAAGATCCCCTAGAGAAGAGAAAGGCTACCCACTCTAATATTCTGGCCTAGAGAATTCCATGAACTGTATAGTCCTTGGGTTCACAGAGTTGAACATGACTGCACAACTTTCACTATGTAAGAACCTAAAGGTTAAAGGAATTAAACAATCTTAAATCAAGAATAATAGTGGGAAAGCTGGGGTGATTGTTGGACTAGTCTTTTTGTTTCTTTTTTCTTAGGGATCATATCACTGGTTCTGCCATTGAGTGCTGAATAATTGATGCTTCTGAGCTGTGGTGTTGGAGAAGACTCTTGAGAGTTCCTTGGACTGCAAGGAGATGAAACCAGTCAATCCTCAAGAAAATCAATCCTGAATATTCATTGGAAGGACTGATGCTGAAGCTGAAACTCCAATACCTTGGCCATCTGATCTGATGCAAACAACTGACTCCTTGGAAAAGACCTTTATGAAGGCAGGAGGAGGAGGGGACAATGGAGGATTAGATGGTTGATGGCATCACCGACTTGATGGACATGAGTTTGAGCAAGCTCCCAGAGTTGGTGATGGACAGGGAAGCATGGCGTGTTGCAGTCCGTGAGGTGGCAAAGAGTCAGACACGATTGAGCAACTGAACTACTAGAATGTTTGAAAACAATGTCGTTGGTATTTTTCATTTTATATGTAGAGTGGAAGAGTAAATCAGGTTCTGGTGGGAGGGTAAACACTGTCAAAATGGATTCCAAGATTCCAACATCAGGGAGAAATTTTTTTCACTTCCCATTTAGAATCAAGAAACAGGCTAGGCTGCATCACTCTCCTGGAAAACATGGTTGATGGGACCAAAGATGACCTCACAATAATTCTGTGCCTTAGAACAAGAAGCAAGCTTGAGATTAACTCCTATGCCCTAAAACATGGCATATAACTCATGAAAGAGTGATGCAACTGCATGAATGAAGAGGTTATTTGAGCTAATACATTATTCCCAGCTGACTTCCCATCTAACCAATATTTTGGTGGCATGTAAGCCTCCATCATTCAAAACTTAGACAAAACCCTGGCAGGGAAAGATCCAAAGTTGTCTGTGGTTAAGATTCTTTTTTGCTCGAGGAATGGAAATGTGAATTATTAATTTGTGTAAGAACAAATTTTGCTTTTACTTTTTTATTTGGTGTAATTTCTAAAAATGGTAAATATAATGATGATATATGACTTGATACCTGAATACTTGCATCAGTGTGGTTTAAAGGCTAACTTAACATGTGGTGGTTAATGTAAGTAAACAGCTTAAAATGATTAAGTGGGAATTGTGATATCCTGGTTATTCTGAGGATGTGTGATTGCATACTTTAAAACCCAGTGTAAGCTCCATTGCACACAAGACTATCCTTAGCTCCTAAGAAGGTCACTGGTCATCATTTAATGCTGAGTGAATAAATAGAAAGATGAATATACAGATATATGTGCATATATATATGAAAGTGAAAGATAAGTCACTCAATTGTGTCTGACCCTTTGAGACTCCGAGGACTGTAGCCCACCAGGCTCCTCTGTTCATGGGATTCTCCAAGCAAGAATACTGGAATGGATTACCATTTCATATCAGATCAGATCAGATCAGTTGCTCAGTTGTGTTCAACTCTTTGCGACCCCATGAATCGCAGCACACCAGGCCTCCCTGTCCATCACCAACTCCCGGAGCTCACTCAGACTCACGTCCATCGAGTCAGTGATGCCATTCAGCCATCTCATCCTCTGTCGTCCCCTTCTCCTCCTGCCCCCAATCCCTCCCAGCATCAGAGTCTTTTCCAATGAGTCAACTCTTCGCATGAGGTGGCCCAAGTACTGGAATTTTAGCTTTAGCATCATTCCTTCCAAAGAAATCCCAGGGTTGATCTCCTTCAGAATGGACTGGTTGGATCTCCTTGTAGTCCAAGGGACTCTCAAGAGTCTTCTCCAACACCACAGTTCAAAAGCATCAATTCTTCGGCGCTCAGCCTTCTTCACAGTCCAACTCTGACATCCATACATGACCACAGGAAAAACCATAGCCGTGACTAGACGGACCTTTGTTGGCAAAGTAATGTCTCTGCTTTTGAATATGCTATCTAGGTTGGTAATAACTTTCCTTCCAAGGAGTAAGCGTCTTTGAATTTCATGGCTGCAGTCACCATCTGCAGTGATTTTGGAGCCGAGAAAAATAAAGTCTGACACTGTTTCCACTGTTTCCCCATCTATTTCCCATGAAGTGGTGGGACTGGATGCCATGATCTTCGTTTTCTGAATGTTGAGCTTTCAGCCAACTTTTTCACTCTCCACTTTCACTTTCATCAAGAGGCTTTTGAGTTCCTCTTCACTTTCTGCCATAAGGGTGGTGTCATCTGCATATCTGAGGTTACTGATATTTCTCCCGGCAATCTTGATTCCAGCTTGTGTTTCTTCCAGTCCATCATTTCTCATGATGTACTCTGCATATAAGTTAAATAAACAGGATGACAATATACAGCCTTGACGTACTCCTTTTCCTATTTGGAACCAGTCTGTTGTTCCATGTCCAGTTCGAACTCTTGTTGCTTCCTGACCTGCATGCAAATTTCTCAAGAGGCAGATCAGGTGGTCTGGTATTCCCATCTCTTTCAGAATTTTCCACATTTATTGTGATCCACACAGTCAAAGGCTTTGGCATAGTCAATAAAGCAGAAATAGATGTTTTTCTGGAACTCTTTTGCTTTTTCAATGATCCAGTGGATGTTGGCAATTTGATCTCTGGTTCCTCTGCCTTTTCTGAAACCAGCTTGAACATCAGGAAGTTCACAGTTCATGTATTGCTGAAGTCTGGCTTGGAGAATTTTGAGCATTACTTTACTAGCGTGTGAGATGGGTGCAATTGTGGGGTAGTTTGAACATTCTTTGGCATTGCCTTTCTTTTAGTCTGATCAGAAAAAACTTTGTGTAATGGTATAAATCAAGTTTTTCTTTATTTCTTGTTTTACCTTCTGTTTGAAATGTCCGTGGTATCAGAAAACTCACACTGGGTCTTTTTTCAAGTAAAATACTGTACTTGATAGCTCTTAAGTCATATGTCCACAGATTTTTGTATGATGAAACTGATAAAACTAATAAATTAATTTTAATATGGTTATGAATGGGTTTTTCTCCAAGTAATTTCTGAGGATTATTCTTATCTGAAAGCATTATCTCTAGTACATAGAAGGTAAGATGAACACAGTTTGGGTTAAGAAGGTTTCCCAGAGATCTTGTAATCACTCTATACGAGCAACTTTTCTCATAATCAGACAATTGGTTCCAGCTAACAAAATGAAATATATACACATTACTCTTACTAATATTTCAGCTAATGGACATTTTTCTTTTAACTGAAGTCCACCGACAAACCCCTCCATTTATGCCTGATGTTTGCAAACATAATCATCAGAACATATATCCCTCATTTCCTAAATCTTTTCAGCCTTCCTTTCACTGAGGAAAATAGTAGGTTATTTGTAGATGGGGAGACTTCTTAAATTTCTATCCCTGTAGATTTACATCTAGTGATTAAAATACTTGGCAATGAATTGGCATTTTTTTGAATTTGGAAAATACGTATTCACTTTTATGTTAAATAGTAGTTTTACAATTATACATCATCCAATCCTTGTTCTAAACGATAGGTATTTATTACCAAAGGGGAAATATTGGGGAAGGGATAAATCAAGAGCTTGGGTTTAACATACAGACATTACTATATATAAGATAGATAACTGGGAATTCCCTGGGCGTCCAGTGGTTAGGACTCCACACTTCTACTGCAGAGGGTGTGAGTTTGATCCCTGGTCAGAGAACTAAGTCCCGCATTGTAATAACCTAATGAAAAAGAATGACTACCATCACAACATTGTTAATCAACTATGTGCTCAGTGCCAGTCATTCAGTTGTGTCCTACTCTTTGACCCCCATAGATTATAGCCCACCAGGCTTCCCTGTCTATGGAATTTTCCAAGCAAGAATACTGGAGTGGGTTGCCATTTCCTATTCCAGGGTTAATTACGTATACTCTAATACAAAATAAAAAGTTAAAAATAATATATATATATATATATATATCACTTTGGTTACACCTGAAACTATTAATAACACAACACTGCAAATCAACTATAATCTCATAAAATTATCAAAAATAAATAAGTGAAATGCACTAAAAAATTAATCAAATGACTATGCACCTAGGGGTGAAAATTAAGCCCAAACACTGAAGAGTACATAGAAATAGCAGAGGAGAAACAAGAACAAAGAAAAACCTTCAACTTTCTCAGTTTAACAAAAGATTTCTACTGCACTAGAATAAAAGGATAGCTATTTCAGGTGCCAGCTGGAGTAAAATCTGAAAGACTAAAAGTAATTTTTAAATTGAGTTTTCATCAGTGACACTGACAAAATCTATCCCCCCCACCTCAAGTAAACTCATTGTGACATCTCATGGCTATAAATTATAGGCTCCTGTTTTAAACACCTGCACTTACAACAGGCAAATGACTCTCTAAGCTGTTCGCTTCCAAATCAAGTGAGGACAAAATAGGCGGAAATACAGCAATAATACCATCTGAGTGATTTAGAGCAGACATAAGGAAAAGCACGACTCCCTGGTAGTTTATATGCTCGTAGATAAGGGGCTATGTGAACAAGGTGATATACATCTGGCTCTGCCCAGAAACCGAGTAATGTAATACATCATGATTCTGGGTGTCACTAAATGAATGGATTGGCAACAAGAGACATTACTGTGTACTTTGGGTGGTGGGGAAGGGAGTAGTTGTGGAACATAGCAGTTCTAGTCTTATAAAATTGATGCAGAAATATCAGATATGGGATTTTTAATTCAGTGTCCTAAAGCAACCGTGGATGAGCTTCAGGAATTCTATAAACATATTGAAATTAAGTATATACAATTTTACTTACACATATATGTGACATTTTATAAGGGAAGATCTATTTCTTTCACAGAATTCTTTGTACAGGCTATAGTCATATATGCACACACAAATAAGATTAAACACCAAGATAACTCGGGCATAAAGAAAAGGAAGATTCACTTTTTTTCAATGTGTTGTAAACTATTAATAAAGAAAATGATTCCACCATTTCTGATTCTCATCTTCCAACTTACTTTTGCTTCTAAGCATACCCCTTATCCCTAAAGAAATTCTGACTTGGAAAAATAATTTTCTGAGTACAATTGTACTCTCCCTGCCACTGACTCTAGCCTTCCTCTCACCACAGTTTTGCCTCCCTCAGGCTCTCTGCCCAGGCCTCTTGGTCCCCTGCAATTTCCAATGTGTTTTGAGTTCTCTCTGACATCTCACCCTTTGCAGACACAGCTTTTTCTGTCTGAAATATTATCTCCACCTCTAGTCTTCAACTGATTAACCCTACTAGTCCTCCAGGATTTCTCTCTGGTGACTTTTGACCAAGTCCCTGGGCAAATATCTGTCAATGCACATATCAGACTGCATGGGAAATAATCTGCTTTTCATTATTTTCCCATTACTAAATTGCAGAGTTTCTTGAAATTCTATGTTTTTAGCAGTAAGCTTATAATCTCTCACAGTGCTTGGTACATAAAGGGTCAATAGTCTTTACTGAATGGTAATGTTCAGAAAAAGTGAATTAACCAAAAAAGTCAATAAGTTTTCTTTTTTAGGGTGTATGTGTGTTTAAACAAAGAAAAATATAGGCTAAAAGAATTAATGACTACTTTTGGAAGTGATTTCATGCAGAAAGAAGCAGTGTAGAAATACATCTGGTAATAAGGGAACTTTCCTAAAACCGCTGAAGTGATTAAATCCACATCACATAGTTGGTACCTTAAGAGACCTATGCTTTCTTGAATCATTAATCACATGTTCTGTTTGAAAGAACCTTAGAATTCACAATTTTTGTAAACACAGTATAGTTGAAGTTCATAAAGAAGGGATAGAATTTGTATTTTGTCACACAGCTATCCTAAGCAATATTCTATCCTCAAATTATACTTTAGACAAATTCCACTTACTTACTCTACTGTGATTTTCAATTGGCTGTGTTGTGTGTACAGTGATGTTCCCAGCATGTGCCCCTTCAGAACTGGAGGACTTCTATAGTTGCTGGTTGTGCTTTGATCATTTTCAGCCACCAAGCATTCCTGTATTTGCCCTCAACTGAAGACAATCTATTCATCCATGATATCACTCTGTCTCTGGAGAAAATCTACATTCAATGAATGATTGAGGAAGATAAAGGCCCTGACACTCCTCATCACCTTGGGACAACTTAGAAAGGCCATTGTAGTTTCCGAGATTCTTATGGAATTGAGTGACTTTTCTCAAGACTGCAGCACAGCCCAACTTCTCCCTTACCCAGAAAGTATTGCTCCTCACCATCCCTTGCCCCCAACAAGAGCTAATTTGGAGAGTGTTTCCTATCAAACTGTAGCTCTAGGGTTCAGATTAGATTCTAATGGACAAATCTGAGAGTAAACCAATCAGTTGGGAGGCTATTGTAATCCTGGGAAAAAAAAATTGTGGTAGTGAGACCAAAAGTTCAGCCTCTGTGCACCAGTGCCTAATCAAATCTCAGAGACAGAGCTTTGAAGTAGAAAAGAATAACTTTATTTCTTTGCCAGGCAAAGGGAGACACAGCAGGCTCCTGCCCCTGAAAACTGTGTCCCAACCTGGGAGGACCTGATGAGAGTTTTATAGCAACAGCTCAAGAGTGGGGTTGTTGACAATGTTAGGATGTGTGCAGCATCTCAGGCTGTTGGTCTTCTAATATTGATGAACTTCTCTGACCCCTTTAATTTTGCCTCATGTGGTTTCTTGACTGCTTCTTCCATGATTAACAACTGTTCAGATGTGCCCTTTGGAACTAAGGGAAGGTCATGGAGGCTGGAGTCTTGCCTGTAAGAAATGGGGGAAATAGAAAGGCTTCAGTGCCCAGAAGCCCTCCAGAGTCTTGTTCAGCTGTAGTAGCAGCGGAGGTGGTGAGAAGTGTTTGAATTTTGGATATATTTTGAAGATGGGAATAACAGATTTCCTCACAGATTGGTTGTAGGTTGGGAAAGAAAATGAAGATTTCAAGGATGAGGCCACATATGTTGGCATAAGTACTGGAAAAATGGTGAACGAGTGTCTATAACTGGAGCAAACTTGGGAAGATGTGATTGAGAATTTGTTTGGAATATGTTGAGTCTGAAATGTCAGTTGGATATCCAGCAGAGATACTAGTAGACAACCAGATTTATAGGTCTGCAAGCTAATATAGCACTTGGGTGGGAGATGTAATTTTATAAGTCTTGGCACACACTAATTTTTAAAGCTATTAGAATAGATGGGATTGACAAGAGAACAGGTGAGACTGTCAAGAAGAAGAGAAGACCAAAGACTGAGACTAGGAACAGTGCACTTTAGAGAGTGGGGAGAAGAAAAAGAACCAGAAAAGAAAGCTGGGATAAAATGGCCATTGAAATATGATAAATACCAAAAAAAAATGTACAGTTTTGGTAGAAGTGTGAGAAAGTATATAAAAGAGAAGGGTTTGGGCAACAACTTCACATCCTACTTATAGGTGAAGTAAATTGACTTGAGTCACTTAGATGGTGATATTGATAACAGTATTTTAAATAGAGTGACGAGGTAGAAAATATAATTAGAGTGGACTTGGGAGAACATGTGAGGATAGAAAATAAAAACACCTGTTTCTAGTCATTTTACTAAAAATAGGAGAAGAAAAATAGGAAGATAGGAATGTGTTCATCAACAGATGGATAAAGAAGATGTATATATATACCATAGAATATTACTCTTCCATAAAAAAGAATGAAATTCTGCCATTTTCAACAAGGATGGACTTAAAAGGTATTATGATTAGTAAAAATGTAAGACAGACAAAGACAAATACTATGTGTGTTGACATAACTGTGAAATCTAAAGAAGAAAACTATAGAGAATGGAACCTTGGTTGTCAGAGGAGAGAGGTGTACGCGGAAAGTTAAAATGGGTGAAGGGAATTAAGAAGTACTAATTACTATGTATGATATATATGGTACAAAAACGTGAGGTACAGCATAGGGAATACAGAATATTGTAAAATAACTAATAGAATATAGTCTATAAAAATATTGCATTATTATGATGTATACCTGAAACTAGTATAATATTGTAAGTCTCTGTTCAGTTCAGTTGCTCAGTCGTGTCCGACTCTTTGCAACCACACAGACTGCAGCATGCCAGGCCTCCCTGTCCATCACCAACTCCCGGAGTTTACTCAAACTCGTAGCCATTGAGGCAGTGATGCCATCCAACCGTCTCATCTTCTGTCATCCCCTTCTCCTCCCACCTTCAATCTTTCCAAACATCAGGGTCTTTTGAAATGAGTCAGCTCCTTGCATCAAGTGCCCAAAGTATTGGAGTTTCAGCTTCAACATCAGTCCTTCCAATGAATATTCAGGACTGATTTCCTTTAGGATGGACTGGTTAGATCTCCTTGCAGTCCAAGGGACTCTCAAGAGTCTCCTCCAGCACTACAGTTCAAAAGCATCAATTCTTCAGTGCTCAGCTTTGTTCACAGTCCAACTCTCACATCCATACATGACCACTGGAAAAACCATAGCCTTGATTAGATGGACCTTTGTTGGCAAAGTAATGTCTCTGATTTTTAATATGCTGTTTAAGTTGGTCATAACTTTTCTTCCAAGGAGCAAGGATCTTTTAATTTCATGGCTGCAGTTCACCATCTGCAGTGATTTTGGAGCCCCCAAAAATAAAGTCTCTCACTGTTTTCCCATCTATTTACCATAAAGTAATGAGACCAGATGCCATTTTCTTAGTTTTCTGATTGTTGAGTTTTAAGCCAACCATTTCCTCTCCTCTTTCACTTTCATCAAGAGGCTCTTTAGTTCTTTTTCACTTTTGGACATAAGTATGGTGTCATCTACATATCTGAGGTTATTGATATTTCTTGCAGCAGTCTTGATTACAGCTTGTGTTTCATCCAGTTCAGCATTTCTCATGATGTATGCTGCATATAAGATATGTAAGTAGGGTGACAATATACAGCCTTGACGTACTGCTTCCCTGATGTAGAACCAGTCTGTTGTTCCATGTCCAGTTCTAACTGTTGATTCTTGACCTACATACAAATTTCTCATCTGGCAGGTAAAGTGGTCTGGTATTACCATTTCTTTAAGAATTTTCCACAGTTTGTTGTGATCCACACAGTCAAAGTCTTTGACAGAGTCAATAAAGCAGAAATAGATGTTTTCCCTGAACTCTCTTGCTTTTTTGAAGATCCAGTGGATTTTGTCAATTTGATCTCTGGTTCATCTCTGGTTCCTCTGGTTCCTCCTTTTCTAAATCTAGCTTGAACATCTGGAAGTTCATGATTCATGTACTGTTGAAGCCTGGCTTGGAGAATTTTGAGCATTACTTTACTAGCGTGTGAGATGAGTGCAATTGTGCAGTAGTTTGAATATTCTTTGGCATTGCCTTTCTTTGGGATTGGAATGAAAACTGACCCTTTCCAGTCCTCTGACCACTGCTGAGTTTTCCAAATTTGCTGGCATATTGAGTGCAGCACTTTCCCAACATCATCTTTTAGGATTTGAAATAGCTCAACTGGAATTCCACCACTTCCACCATAGTGATGCTTCCTAAGGCCCTCTTGATTTCACATTCCAAGATGTCTGGTTCTAGGTGAGTGATCACACCACCGTGATTATCTGGGTCATGAAGATCTTTTTTGTATAGTTCTTCTGTGTATTCTTACCACCTCTTCTGAATATCTTCTGCTTCTCTTAGGTCTCTACCATTTCTGTCCTTTACTGTGCCCATTTTTGCATGAAATGTTCCCTTGATGTCTCTAATTTTCTTGAAGAAATCTCTAGTCTTTCCCATTCTATTGTTTTCCTCTATTTTCTTACACTGATCACTGAGGAAGGCTTCCTTAACTCTCCTTGCTATTCTTTGGAATGCTACATTCACATAGCTATATCTTTCCTTTCTCAGCTATTTGTAAAGCCACCTCAGACAACCATTTTGCCTTTTTGCATTTCTTTTTCTTGGGGATGGTCTTGATCACTGACTCCTATACAATGTCATGAAACACCTTCCGTAGTTCTTCAGGCACTCTGTATATCAGATGTAATGCTTTGAATCTATTTCTCACTTCCACTGTATAATTATAAGGGATTTGATTTAGGTCATACCTGAATGGCTTACTGGTTTTCCCTACTTTCTTTAATTTAAGTCTGAATTTGGCAATAAGGAGTTCATGATCTGAGCCACAGTCAGCCCCTGGTCTTGTTTTCACTGACTGTATAGAGCTTCTCATTCTTTGGCTGCAAAGGATATAATCAATCTGATTTCAGTGTTGACCATCTGGTGATGTTCATGTGTAGAGGCTTCCCTTGTGTTGTTGGAAGAGAGTGTTTGCTATGACCAGTGCGTTCTCTTGGCAAAACTCTATTAACCTTTGCCCTGCTTCCTTCTGTACTGCAAGGCCAAATTTTCCTGTTACTCCAGGTATTTCTTGATTTCCTGCTTTTGCATTCCAGTCAGTCCCCTATAATTAAAAGGACATCTTCTTTGGGTGTTAGTCTAGAAGGTCTTGTAGGTCTTCATAGAACCAATCAATTTCAGCTTCTTCAGCATTACTGGTCAGAGCATAGACTTGGATTACTGTGATATTGAATGATTTGCCTTGGAAACAGAGATCATTCTGTTGTTTTTGAGACTGCATCCAAGCACTGCATTTAGGACTCTTTTGTTGACTATGATGGCTACTCCATTTCTTCTGAGGGATTCCTGCCTGCAGTAGTAGATACAATGGTCATCTGAGTTAAATTCACCCATTCCAGTCCATTTTAGCTCACTGATTCCTAAAATGTTGATCTTCACACTTCCAATCTCCTGTTTGACCACTTCCAATTTGCCTTGATTCATGGACCTAATATTCCAGGTTCCTATGCGATATTGTTCTTACAGCATTGAACTTTACTTCCATCAACAGTCACATCCACAACTGGGTGTTGCTGTTGCTTTGGCTGCATCTCTTCATTCTCTCTGGAGTTATTTCTCCACTGATTTCTAGTAGCATATTGGGCATCTACTGACCTGGGGAGTTCATCTTTCAGTGTCCTATCTTTTTGCCTTTTCATACTGTTCATGGGGTTCTCAAGGCAAGAATACTGAAGTGGTTTTCCATTCTCTTCTCCAGTGGAGAACGTTTTGTCAGAACTCTCCACAATGACCCATCCGTCTTGAGTGGCCCTATATGGCATGGCTCATAGTTTCATTGAATTAGGCAAGGCTGTTGTCCATGTGATCACATGGTTAGTTTGGAGATCAGATTGGAGCCCACTACATAAGTGAAGAAATTGGCATTAGGTGTGATCATGATATAGTATTAATAATAAACATTTTTTCATGTGCTTCAATTAAGCCAGTGTACACGTATAAAGGACTCTTTCTGGAGCTGTGCTTATAAATTATAGGTTGAAGTTATCTCTATAATTTTATCTAGAAAAATATACAGTATATTCAGATAGACCACTATTTTTTTTAAGTATTAAGAGAAATAATTTCAAAGATTATGTGAAACTTTTTTTGTCAGTATTATAACCTTCAGTTCAGTTCAGTTGCTCAGTCATCTCTGACTCTTTGTGACCCCATGAATCACAGCACTCCAGGCCTCCTTGTCCATCACCAACTCCCGGGGTTCACCCAAACTCATGTCCATTGAGTGGGTGATGCCATCCAACCATCTCATCCTCTGTCATCCCCTTCTCCTCCCACCTTCAATGTTTCCTAACATCAGGGTCTTTTCCAGTAAGTTCTTCACATCAGGTGGCCAAAGTATTAGAGTTTCAGCTTCAACATCAGTCCTTCCAATGATCACCTGGGACTGATCTCCTTTAGCATGGACTGGTTGGATCTCCTTGCAATCCAAGGGATTCTTAAGAGTCTTCTGCAACACGACGGTTCAAAAGCATCAGTTCTTCAGTGCTCAACTTTCTTCACAGTCCAACTCTCACATCCATACATGACCACTGGAAAAACCATAGCCTTGACTAGATGGACCTTTGTTGGTAAAGTAATGTCTCTGCTTTTCAATATTCTATCTAGGTTGGTCATAACTTTCCTTCCAAAGAGTAAGTGTCTTTTAATTTCATGGCTGCAATCACCACCTGCAGTGATTTTGGAGCCTAAAAAAATAAAGTCTGACACTGTTTCCACTATTTCCCCATCTATTTCCCATGAAGTGATGGGACCAGATGCCATGATCTTAGTTTTCTGGATGTTGAGCTTTAAGCCAACTTTTCTACTCTCCTCTTTCACTTTGATCAAAAAGCTTTTTAGTTCCTCTCTACTTTCTGCCTTAAGGGTGGTGTCATCTGCATATCTGAGGTTTTTGATATTTCTCCCGGCAATCTTGAGTCCAGCTTGTGCTTCTTCCAGCCCAGCATTTCTCATGATGTACTCTGCATATAAGTTAAATAAACAGGGTAACAATATACAGCCTTGATGTACTCCTTTTCCTATTTGGAACCAGTCTGTTGTTCCATGTGCAGTTCTAACTGTTGCTTCCTGACCTGCATATAGGTTTCTCAAGAGGCAGGTCAGGTGGTCTGGTATTCCCATCTCTTTCAGAATTTTCCACAGTTTATTGTGATCCTCTCAGTCAATGGCTTTGGCATAGTCAATAAAACAGAAATACATGCTTTTCTGGAACTCTCTTGCTTTTTCAATGATCCAGTGGATGTTGATCTCTGGTTTTCTGCCTTTTCTAAAATCAGCTTGAACATCTGGAAGTTCACGGTTCACATACTGCTGAAGCCTGGTTTGGAGAATTTTGAGCATTACTTTACTAGCGTGTGAGATGAGTGCAATTGTGCGGTAGTTTGAGCATTCTTTGGCATTGCCTTTGTTTGGTTTTGGAGAAGGAAATGGCAATCCACTCCAGTACTATTGCCTGGAAAATCCCATGGATGGAGGAGCCTGGTAGGCTACAGTCCCTGGGGTCGCAAAGAGTCAGACACGACTGAGCGACTTCATTCACTTCACTTACTTCTTTGGCATTGGAATGAAAACTGACCTTTTCCAGTCCTGTGGCCACTGCTGAGTTTTCCAAATTTGCTGGCATATTGAGTGCTGTGAAAGCAGCACTTTCATAACATCATCTTTCAGGTTTTGAAATAGCTCAACTGAAATTCCATTACCTCCACTAGCTTTGTATGCAGTCATGCTTTCTAAGGCCCACTTGACTTTACATTCCAGGATGTCTGGCTCTAGGTGAGTGATCACACCATCATGATTATCTGGGTTGTGAAGCTCCTTTTTGTACAGTTCTTCTGTGTATTCTTGCCACTGCTTAATATCTTCTTCTTCTGTTAGGTCCATACCATTTCTGTCCTTTATCGAGCCCACCTTTGCATGAAATGTTCCCTTGGTATCTCTAATTAACATAGTCAAATTGTACCTTACCTTTTCAACATGCATTAGGTCCAAAGCAAAAAAAAAAAATTATGCTCCTTGGAAGAAAAGTTATGACCAACCTAGACAGCATATTAAAAAGCAGAGATATTACTTTGCCAACAAAGATCAATCTAGTCAAAGTTATGATTTTTCCAGTAGTCATGTATAGATGTGAGAGTTAGACTATAAGGAAAGCTGAGTGCCCAAGAATTGATGCTTTTGAACTGTGGTGTTGGAGAAGACTCTTTAGAGTCCCTTGGACTCAAGGAGATCCAACCAGTCCATCCTAAAGGAAATCAGTCCTGGGTGTTCATTGGAAGGACTGATGTTGAAGCTGAAACTCCAATACTTTGGCCACCTGATGTGAAGTACTGACTCATTCGAAAAGACCCTGGTGCTGGGAAAGATTGAAGGCAGGAGGAGAAGGGGATGACAGAGGATGAGATGTTTGGATGGCATCACCGACTCAATGGACAAGAGTTTGCATAAACTCCAGTAGTTGGCAATGGACAGCAAGGCCTGGCATGCTGCAGTCCATTGGGTCAAGTCAGACATGACTGAACAACTGAACTGAACTGAACTGATGCATGTAATTGAGAATATACAATAATAATTTTTCCCTACATATTAATTTAAGGTAAGCACTATACATCACATGTTTATGGAGAAAAAAAGCAAAAGTGTGCCTAAGAAAAATAAGCATATTAATGATTTTATTTCATTTATGTTCAAAAATAGAAAAACAAGATTAAGATCTAACAAAAAGTGAGATTGTAACCATATATCATACAGCAATTAGTTTAATAACTGTTATTTCCAAACATTCATAATATATTACCAAGAATGGGAATTTAAAGTCAAGACAGATTGGGAAGAGGGGTTAGCATCTCTCGTATATCCTGAATTAACTCTTCAGCTTATGTAAACCATTAAAACATTAGATTAGAGTAGCAAATTCTGTAGCACTGGGCCATACCACTTATAGATAGGAGCATTTGGTAATGATTAACCTGAGAGAAATTTTTTTTTTCTTTGTTATTATTAAATAGGTTTAAATTTGATTTATGTTATTATTTTTATTTATCTGGGGGCAAAATAAAGGAGATTACATTAACAACACTGTCCTTTTCTTTAACTCCCACCCACCTGTTAAAAGAGTTTATCTTAGCTATGATCTTGGCACCATTTCCTATTTAGGTTACATGTTCTTCTTTATGGGCTTGCTAAAAGCAAATACAATAATCTCGACTACTGTCACTTATACCAAAGATGAATTATTACCATTAGGTGAGAAATCCTAGTTACAGTATACATGTGTGCTCAGTCACTCAGTCATGTACGACTCTTTGTGACCCTATGGACTGTAGCCTTCCAGGCTTCTCTGTCCATGGAATTCTCCAGGCAAGTTAGGTCATGCTTTCTGCTCCTCCCAAGATCTGTTTAATACCTCTTCTGTCACTATAGAAAAACCAGGAAATTAGGAGGTACTACTTTGCATATGATGTAAAATTTTTGCAGTTGGTCTTGACCCTTATAATGTCAATCTAATCTTCTTGTATAGAGGAATTCCAACCAATTTGTGTGAGTTTCTGCAGAAAAGGTGACTGCATCCTGGTCACTTAATTATTGTCAAACTGTGGTGCAAGTGTTTCTGTAATTTTCTCAAGCAAGGAAGAATAGTTAACATTATGGTAAACTGAGATGTCTAATTTTTGCTTCCCAAGAGGTGTTGATGTGTTGGAATTAGACTTATCAGTGAAAAAACAGAGCTTTATCTTTCTATATCTATCTGTCTCTCTTGATGTATATCATCTACTGAGGCATTCTGTCTAACCACTTATTTTTATGAATTCCTGGTTACACAGGTCAATGAAGTAGAAAAAGAATCAGAAAGAATGTTTGTGTGCATTCTGGCAGGACATTTTACCCAAAAAATCTATTTTTAAACATTTGAATGATGAGTATTCAAAACATGTCTGCGAGATTTTGAGATGGATTCCGCATTAAATCTTTAAGATATTGATTTTTTAAAATCTTCCAGTCATGTTTTTGCTAACTGAAAAGTTCCTTTAAAATTGAAACACGCTTTTAAAACAACATCATATTTTTCTTGTCATTTCTCCATAGTCAAGGATTGTCATGCTGTAGTTCTCAGGGGTGTTGACCAGGAAAATAAACTAGAAAATATTATTCTCTGTGTGAGGTGCTCACTGCACTTATCTATAGCCCCTGTCTAAACAAACCAATCATTTTTTTTTATTCTTTTACCATTTCTGTAGACCTTTCTCTCAAAGTGGAACTTCTTACTTATTGACTCATTTAAATAAGAGTTGTATTAATTATATTTTCTCTTT
Organism: Bos mutus; assembly: GCF_027580195.1. NCBI lineage: Eukaryota > Metazoa > Chordata > Mammalia > Artiodactyla > Bovidae > Bos > Bos mutus. The sequence goes on from NC_091618.1 coordinate 78,458,536, forward strand.
TAGTATATGGAAAGTAAGAAAAAAATGATGAAGTGAAGTATTGGTAGCTAGTTTTTAGGCAACGAGACAAATCTTGAATTACTTGCTGCCATTAACATGGAAGACAGGTGTGGGTGGCAGAGATGAAATTGCATCCTTTAAATAAAATAGCCCAAGAGAAATATATTTCTTCAATGCCTACTTAGGCTGATAACCTGGGCTATTTTCTTGATCTTGAAGACTCATGCTAACCTTTACAGCTTGTGTGGCTGTGTGTGTGTGTGTGTGTGTGTGTGTGTGTGTGTGTGTACATGAATGCATCTACTAGCATTTGAAATGAAAACTTCTACCATCCTCTTACCATATTACTGAAATACTATGTATAATATAAGACCACCATATGGAAGATTCACACATTGTAGGGTGTAAATATCAACCCAAATGTCTTGAAATATTTAAAGCCATATGTGGGAACACATGTTTGCATCAGTAACCTAGATGTAAACTGAATTTTTTGTTCAGCGTTCTTGTCCCCTGGCTTTATGAACCTGTATTATTTTTCTATTTGGCAGTATGAAAATGTATGAGTGCATTTCAATAATCACTCATGTATTTTCTTGTAAGTTCCCTATGTTTTAGTAACAGTACGAACTCAAGTTCTTTGGCAGAATACGTCCATTGGAATTGGATATAAAATCATGTTCTAGGTTGGGAAAGGCAAAGTGGACTTGAGACAGTGATGTAGTGAGATGCTTTTTAACCATGGTTTATGGAAGCTTTATTCCTCTGGTAAAAACCAGCATGATGTCATATCATGCATTCTGACGACACAAGTGGTGATGACAGAGAGGGTACAGGTTATTTAAGAAGCAGAATGGGAACATCTCAGATTATATCTTTATGTTAATGTTTTAATTAAGCCCTATTTTTAGGAAATACATGATTTCTTCAAAAATTTAGAGCCTTTAACTGTGACACAGCTCTGAAAAAAACCTGTAGGCAGCCTAACAGGGAGTTCAAGGGATACAGACACCATGCCTTAACATGCTAATCATATTTAGTCATTGACTGGGACCTGTCTAGGGAGAGTGTATATTTAACTCAGTCACTGAAATGAATCCCCAAAGTGCAACAACTCAAGACTGCTGTGTGCTTGCATACTAAGTTGCTTCAGTCATGTCCCACTCTTTGCTGCCCAATGCCCATCAGGCTCCTCTGTCCATAGGATTTTCCAGGCAAGAATATTGGAGTGGGTTGCCATGCCTTCTTCCAGGGGATCTTCCTGACCCAGGGATCAAACCTGCATCTCTTCATTCTTAAAAGTATGTCTGAATGGCATACATCTGCTGCTTCCACCTTAGTAAACATCAGATTTTTAAAAATTGTATTTAAATAATACCATTTACAATGTAACAACCATTATATGATACTAGGTATAAATGTAACAACAACCACCACTACCACTACAATGAAATCCTATAAGATTTTTAAAATAAAAAATGTAAACTCCATGGAAATCATAATAGTATATCTAAATTTAGAGATATACAATGATCATGGGTGGCAACAGTCTTCAGAAATACTCTCCAAATTCAGTGAGACACTACTCAATATCCTAGCAAGATTTTATAAATTATTTATGAAATACCAGAGTTCAAGAATATCCAAGGTGGAGGGTCAGTTCCAAGATGGTATAGTAGAAAGACCTGAAGCTCACCTCTTCTCATGGGCATACCAAAATTACAGCTATTTACAGAAAAACTATCAATGAGAAAGACTGAAGCCTACCAGAAGATATCTTCTATAGCCAAAGATATAAAGAAGGAACCACGGCAAGATAGGTAGGGAGGGTAGAGTCACAATGGAGTCAAGTCCCACAACCCCAGGTGGGTGACCCACAGACGTGAAAACAATTACAATTGCAGAGGTTGTCTCTAAGGAGAAAGGCATCTGAAGCCCACATCATGGTCCTCAGCTTGGGAGTCCAGTACCAGGAAGATGAACCCCTAGTATGCTTGGCTTTGAAGCCAGTGGGACTTATTTTTGGAGGTCCCAAAGAACTCTGGGAAGTAGAGACTCACTCTTAAAGGGCACACACCAAATCTCACAAGTTCAGGGACACAGAACAGAAGCAGTAATTTGAAAGGAGACTGGGTCAGACCTACCTGCTTGCTGATCTTGGAGAATTTTCCAGAGTGGCTGGAGGCAACTGGAACTCACACTGTGGACAAAGATACTGGAAGTTGCCATTTTGAGAGCTCAAGGCCAAGTGACTAGTTATGCAGGGACATAACCCTATTCACCAGCAGACAGACCGCCTTATGACCCCTAAGCCCACAGCAACTTCTGGGCAGGATGCATCCCACCGGAGGGCCCAGGACCTAATCTTACACACCAGTGTGTAGTCAGAAGACCCACAGCAGTGAAGCTGAAGATCTCAGGACCTACCTCTGCTCATCAGGGACAGACATCAGCTCCAGAATCCCCAGGTTCCCAGCCCCGCGCACCAGTGAGCCTGTTATAACCTCACAGTTGGGTGGACACCAACTCCAAGACAACTGCAGCCCCCACAGGCTGCTGTGGTGGGACCAAGCCCACCCATCAGTAAGCCAGCATCAACCATGGACTCAGCTGTGTTATCTAACACTTCTTATAACTATGTTTTAAAGTGTAAGTGTATTCTTGTTCCTATTTTATAGCTGATAAATCTAGGGATCAAAGATGTTCAGAGAAATATTTTTAAACCAGTTCTTCTAACAACAAGTCCATGATCTTTATTACTTTTTGTACCATTTTTATTAATCTTTTAGATAAAAGAAAATAAAATCTGTTTTCTCTATTATTTGGGCATGTGAAAGATATTGACTATAAAATAAATGTGCTAATGAGAAAATATGCTTTTATAAAGAACTAAGCATTTGTAAATCCCCTTTCCAGCTCCTGGGACAGTGACTTCTCAGACACAGTCCACATTATACCAGTTGAAATGTCAATTGTGGGCTCATAAATAGAAAAACAGGGCAAAAAGAAGGGTCAATTAAAACTACTAATACCTGATGTAGTAGCCAGATGGCTGACCTTTCTCTTGATACCATTTCAGGGTATCCAGATTCTAATGTCCTTATTTACTGCCCCAATGGCAAAGCATTAGCATTGTTAGACCAGCCCACACCAGTCTGATGGACTTTCAAATTTTAAGCCAGCTGGAAAGAGCCATTCATAGTTCTGGACCACAATTCTGTGTCCTGAGTCAAGCTGTGAGGATAAGCCCAGATGCACTTACTGCATTGTAACCTCTTGGCCACAGAGGGAATATATCCTCTCCTTTAGCATTGCTAAGCTGTTTTCTCACCCTGGATATACATGATGATGTTGGGCATGGTCTGGAAGTCTATTAATTGAATATGTCACTAGACAGAAAGAAATGGTTACAGGTTCATGATCCAATCTGTAGGTGATCCAAGTTTCCCACTTCCTTTATTGCTCTTTTATGAATGTTCTCTTTGACAGTAATTCAGTGTTTCTCTATCACTATCAGAGAGAGAAACTGTCACTTACAAGAGCTCAACATCTGTTACTAAAGAAAAAAGGAAGGTGGAAAAAAGATAATTAGACAGATACCTTGCAAAGAATTAAGTTTACTCAAGAGTTCTGGCCTTAGTCCTAGCTCCCGGGAGGTAATTTCTAAGCCTTTGACATTTCCTGAGTGAATGGAACCTCTGTGTTAGTCATAGTGGGTCTGTGAAACCAAACCTAATAGCTTGTGCTAACAAGATGACATGTGGTGGGCGCCTCAACCCTGACTGATAATTTAGGCTAAAGAGATAACAGATGTATAGAACAGTCTTTTGGACTCTGTGGGAGAGGGAGAGGGTGGGATGATTTGGGAGAATGGCACTGAAACTTGTATAATATCATATAGGAAACGAATCTCCAGTCCAGGTTCGATGCATGATACTGGATGCTTGGGGCTGGTGCAGTGAGACCAACCAGAGGGATGGTATGGGGAGGGAGCAGGGACGGGGGTTCAGGATGGGGAACACGTGTACACCTGTGGCAGATTCATGTTGATGTATGGCAAAACCAAAACAATATTGTAAAGTAATTAACCTCCAATTAAATAAATTTATATTTAAAAAAAAAAAAAAAGAGATAACCCACTGTAGGGATCGGTCAGTCCACCATTACTAACTGGGTAATTAAATAGTTGAGATTTTGGGTCAAGTGAAATCAGCCTGATGTCCAGGAGTTGTGGCTAGAGATTTAGTTCAACCATGTGTGCTGCAAGTCAATCCATCATGCCTGCCTAAAGGAGCCTGGATAATATCTCTGGACACCAAAGCTAAACGAACATCGTGGTTTGGCTGTATCATTCACATTTTGCTATACTTCAGTGTCAGAAGGGTGACATATACCTTAAGACATGGTAACTTTGTCTCTAGCACCTTACTTCCAGTCCCATAGTCTGCCCCAAGTAGGTTTCTACTTCTTATTCTTTTGCCAAATAAAATTAATGGTAAGTACAGTGCTTTCCTGAGTACTGTGAAGAAAACTATCAAATATAATGGTTGTTACGGGAACCCCCACATTTGTGAATGATGTTACACTTGGCAGTCTGGAGGATTATATCCTTAATTTGAATTTGACCTAACTCTGGGTAGCACATGGTGTCAAACAATGATCCTACAGTAAACATGTACAAAAATGTGCATAGCCTTCTATCAGATCAGATCAGACCAGTCGCTCATTCGTGTCCAACTATTTGTGACCCCATGAATTGCAGCACGCCAGGCCTTGCTGTCCATCATCAACTCCCGGAGTTCACTCAGACTCACGTCCATCGAGTCAGTGATGCCATCCAGCCATCTCATCCTCTGTCGTCCCCTTCTCCTCCTGCCCCCAATCCCTCCCAGCATCAGAGTCTTGTCCAATGAGTCAACTCTTCGCATGAGGTGGCCAAAGTACCGGAGTTTCAGCTTTAGCATTATTCCTTCCAAAGAAATCCCAGGGTTGATCTCCTTCAGAATGGACTGGTTGGATCTCTTTGCAGTCCAAGGGACTCTCAAGAGTCTTCTCCAACACCACAGTTCAAAAGCATCAATTCTTCGGCGCTCAGCCTTCTTCACAGTCCAACTCTGACATCCATACATGACCACAGGAAAAACCATAGCCTTGACTAGATGAACCTTTGTTGGCAAAGTAATGTCTCTGCTTTTGAATATGCTATCTAGGTTGGTCATAACTTTTCTTCCAAGGAGTAAGCGTCTTTTAATTTCATGGCTGCAGTCACCATTTGCAGTGATTTTTGAGCCCAGAAAAATAAAGTCTGACACTGTTTCCACTGTTTCCCCATTTATTTCCCATGAAGTGGTGGGACCGAATGCCATGATCTTTGTTTTCTGAATGTTGAGCTTTAAGCCAACTTTTTCACTCTCCACTTTCACTTAGTCATTCTAATACTAAAAGTTTGTCCTAGGTTATAGATATATAATCATTAAATAATTTATAGCAATAAAATAATTTATAACAATAACTAATGAAATACAATGACCAAATCAACTTTTTTTCCACATAAATATTTTAATTGATATTTCTTGTGGCTTAGGAACTAGGTTAGATGCTCAAGGATAGAATATTGAAAAAGATGAATTCTGAATACTCCAACACTAACATAGGAAATAGTATGTCATTCACTTAGATGAACAATTTTAATATTCTAAGATGACTTCCCTTATAAAGAATAAACTTCTGCCATTGAATCATGTAGGAGTGATACCCAGCCCAGACCTGGGAGTCCAGAGTAGGTTATTCAAATGTAATGAACAGATTAGAATAAAATTGACTCTAAAAACATTAATGATTTTACAAATAAAAATATTTAGTTGTTAGATAAAAGATAAATTTAAAATAAACATAATTAATCACAAAATAAAACAAAAGGTAGGCAATACCAGATTTGGAACCAAAGCTCAGTGATCTTATCAAGAAGCCAGTGATATAAAACATATCATTCTGTTTCCTACTCTGCCATCTCCAGAACACTGGCTTTTCAGTGCTGGTAAGGATGGTTGCTGCACATTAAAGCCATAATAATCAAGGAAAAAAAGAATGGAGTGGGACCACAGATTTCTGATTTCCTCTACAGATTCTGTCTTTTCATCAGGGGAATCAGCTCAGTTCAGTTCAATTCAGTCACTCAGTCGTGTCCAACTCTTTGCAACCCCATGAATCGCAGCAGGCCAGGCCTCTCTGTCCATCACCAACTTCTGATACTCTAGTGCATTTGCCAGAATGATGTCTTAGGTCTCATCAGTGAGAGGATGCTAAAGTGAGGTTCTGACATAAGGCAATGGGATTTTCATGATTAGCTTAATTTCATAAAGATTATACCTCAGTACTAGTGGAAAGTACTAGCAAATTTTATATCACTTCTGAAATCAAGGAACTTCCACTCTTAAGTAAAATCAAGTAGGATTTGGCTACTGAGTAACTCACAGTATCTACCAAAGGAATGAACCTCCAAGATAAGACATGGTGGATGAGTAGGATCAGCTAGAAAAATATGAGCATCAGAGGGACAAAATAAGACAGAGAACACATGAAATATTCATAGAGACAAGTCTTGATAATCGTACTGAAATACCAACAATTTGAGATCACAGTGTAAAAGGTGATTGTTGAGAATGAGATTCTGAAAACTCAGAAAGAATCAAATCATAAAATAGCACAAACTATGTGTGTATAATGAAATGTTACTAATGAATCAAAAGGAAGAATTTAAAAGATTATATGATACATGTCCATAAATGTAGATAAAATTAAGGAAAATAAAACAAATGTATGTACATTGGAATGTATACAAAATATTGTGTAATATAATATATGAAACAGATACAGTTGTGAGAAGATGATAAGATTATAGGTGCTATATTTATTCACTTATTTTAAATATTTTTGACTTAGTTGATTAAATTAAAATGCTATTGAGTTTCCCAGTGGTATGCACTTTTTTGCCCCATCAATTTACAATGTAAAGTTTCAAGTAAATTTTTTTTTTTTAATTCAAAGTTCAAGCCGTCACATCTTGTTGCATGTATTGTGCACTGTGCAAGATCACTCAAGAGGCAAAAAAGCCCTGTTTTTATGAATAGCTAGAGATATGCTGCACACACAAAAATTAGGCCATTAAATATACAAATATCTAAATGATCTGTGTTCTATTCTTGAAATCTACTTACACAGAGGATAATTATAGAGATAATTAATCTAATTAAAAGGAGTTTTATCTTGAAAAAGAAAATAAGATCCAAGATTGAGATATATCCGCATTACTTAAAGAGTTGTCTGAACTCATTAACCTCACCTAATTTTAATTTATTCATCTACAAAATGGTATATTTTTCACTTGTGCTACCTATTCATAAGATCTTAAGATCAATTTAAGTTTAGGAAACATTTATGAGTAGATTTACAAATATGATATTTACTATTATTGTCATTACTACGTAAGTACCCTACCCTTACCATAAAAAAAGATATTGCATTGGCCAAAAAGTTTGTTCAGGTGTTTCCATACCATCTTATAGAAAAACTCGAACAAATATTTGACCAACTCAGTATATACTTCTGACAATGAAATAAACAAGATGTTTATATTAGCTATGGTGATTTCCTCTGCAAATAAGACACACATTCTAAGTGGTTTAAACAATATGAAAAATTCATTATCTCATTTACCAGATAACTCAAAGTCATTCCAGAGCCTTGCTCTAACACATTACTATTGATGGTGAGAGAATTTTAGTGTCCAAGTATCAGGCACCCATGCTAGGTAGGGCATTGTCCAGTGGGAGAACAGACCATTTCGTTTGCCAGCAACACTCTCTTTCCATCTTTGGCTAACACTTAAATACCTGCATATATCTATTTAAATTTAAGTTCATATTAATTAAAATGTAATAAAATTCAAAATTCAGAGTTGCTGTCTTACTGGTCACATTTCAAGTACTCAATAGCCCCATGAGGTTAATGGCTGCTATATTGCACAGTGTGGAAATGGAACACTCTGTCATCTCATAAATTCCTATCAGAAAGGGCTGAAACTTTAGGAAAATCAGAATTTCCTAAATTCCTATGAACCAGAACAATGCTCATCTTCTTTGAAAGTGGATATCTGAACAAATATCAGGCTGTATGAAGCACAAGATGGAATCAAGATTGCCAGGAGAAATATCAGTAACCTCAGATAGGAAACCATATCATAGGAAACCACCTTAGGGCAGAAAGCAAACAGGAACTAAAGAGCCTCTTGATGAAGGTGAAAGAGGAGAGTGAAAAATCTGGCTTAAAACTCAACATTCAAAAAACTAAGATCATGACAACTGTTCCCATCACATCATGACAAATGGATGGGGAAACAATGGAAACAGTGAGAGACTTTATTTTGGGGGGCTCCGAAATCACTGTAGATGGTGACTGCAGCCATGAAATTAAAAGACACTTAACCTTGGGATAAAAGCTATGCCAAACCTAGATAGCATATTAAAAAGCAGAGACCTTACTTTTATGACAAAGGTCCATCTAGTCAAAGCTATGGTTTTTCCAGTAGTTATGTATGGATGTGAAAGTTGGACTATAAAGAAAGCTAGGTGCTGAAGAATTAATGCTTTTCAACTGTAGTGTTAGAGAAGACTCTTGAGAGTCCCTTGGACTGCAAGGAGATCAAACTAGTCAGTTCTAAAAGAAATAAACCATGAATATTCATTGCAAGGACAGATGCTAAAGTTGAAGCTCCAATACTTTAGCTACCTGATGTGAAAAGTGCTGACCCATTAGAAAAGCCCCTGATGCTGGGAAAGATTGAAGGCAGAAGAAGGGGATGATAGAGAATGAGATGGTTGGATGCATCAGTGACTCAATGGACATGAGTTTGAGCAAGCTCTGGGAGATGGTAAAGGACACACAGGGAAGCCTGGTGTGCTGTAGCCCATGGGGTCGCAAAGAGTCAGACATGACAAAGTGACTGAATAACAACAGATCTAAACAAACTGCGTTTTTATACAGTAAGAAATATCTCAATATTAGATTCGAGCATGCAGTATGCCATCATTTTGGGGGGAGCAAAAATGGATACATCCCAGGTTTGCATATTGTATACACCTTCCTTCTGCACTACATTTTAGCTGACAAAAAGAGAAGTGGTGGGGAGATTTACATAATAAAATCTATGAATTAATTATCTATAAATTGGACACGACAACTACTTAAATGTAAAAGTAAAATAATGCCTGCAAAAGGTAGCAGAAAAAATATATGAATGAATTATACTACTCACCATAGTAAAACAAATGTGTTCATAATTTAACTTTGGCAACCAAATACATGATTTTATTTTCATATGGCCAGATATCAAATGGAAACATATTTTGTATTTAGAAGGTAGAGCCACTTTTTAAAACTAATAGTCTACATAATCTATGGGGAGAGATTTATAAGAGCTCAATGATACACTGAGTTTCTACACAGTTTACTCCCTTGTCTTCAAGACAAATGAACTATCTAACTAGAAGAAATATGATTCCCATTGAATTCCAGTTCACAGGTAGCATCGCTAATTTCTCTTGCTGCTCCTCTTCCGTCTCTCCCTCAAAAAGAAGATACCACTGGGAATGCCTGAACATCCCCGACATTCTACTTATACTGTTCAAATTATGAAAAAATCCAAGATAAAGAATAACTGCTGATAATAAGACTTTCTCACATAAATGAAACAACAAATTTTGATTATGTTCAAGTTATGAAAAAATGAAAGACTCCAGGAGAAAATGTAAGAATGCTTTTTCATAGCTGAGATAAAGGATGATCTCTCTTATATAGGAAAGAATAGCAGGGCAAATATACCTCTCAGGTCACAAAGCACTAAGGCAATTTACTCCTGTCCTTATCAACGGTCCCCGGTTGTAATCTCTGACCCCTGAGAAATTCTGGGCTTGGCACATTCTCTTGCAAGCCCCAAGGTCATGCTGTCTTCTGTTTGCTGTGGCTGAAATAGCCGATTGCTTTCATCCTAAATCCACGTTTTGGTTCCTGGACCATCTAAACATCTGATTAGCTCCATCTTTTATCTCCCATCTCAGTGGTTTTAGACCTTTGGCCTGGATGTTTCTAATGTTCCCTCCACATTCTGACTGATACAAAGCAGCAAAGTTGGCTTTAGAGCCTTGAGTGGGACAGGCCTGGCCTCCTTGGACTACTCTTAATACCTTAGCAAGAGAACTCTGATCTCAAAGAGAGCTATCAACCATTTTTTTTTAACAGTGAATTTAAGCTGTTCATTTACTGTGTGCCTTTCTTCGCTGCTTTAGAACTAATTGAAAATATTTTAGAAACAGAATAAAAAGGCTTAAAGGCAAATTAAAGGTGACAAAAATGAACTAATTTTTAATTATTTATATGTTATAGCATAAATTAATCTCCCATTTTTATTTTGTTTTTATGTTAGATATCTTAAACTCCAGACTTAGGCTGTAATCATTCAAATTCATGTTGATTTGCATTTTTTTTGGTAATTGCCTCAATCACAAAATGATATTAAACTATATATTTTATATATTTGAAGGATCCAGATGTTGTGTTTTACATGTATTCCTTTAACTCCTTAATTAAACACGAAGTCTTTTTTCTAAGTCAAAATATGTGCTCATAATTGTAAAATATTTAGATCGCTTCAGGTGGTCATCATTCTTTCAACATTACGTACTGTGCTCCTAATCCCAGTCAACCATCTTAAAAACCTATGTTAGTTTTACAATATTGCAAACAAAAGGATATGGCTAGAGAGAGCTTTACCATGTAGGGGACAGGACGCCTGTATCTGAGTTCCAGGTTCACTAATAACTAGGTGAATTGGTTCAAGTCATATAGTTTCCTATGCTCTCAGTTTCCTCATTTGCAACATGAGCATGTTCATCAAGATGATTTCTAATTTACTTTCAAGTTCAAAGTTGTATGGCTCAACAACAATAACAGCAGAAAACGACCAATTCAACTAAAAGTATGAGCAAAAGACTTTAATAGGTATTTCTCCAAATAAGATACATTAAATGACTAGTAAGTGCATGAAAAGATTTGCAGCATCATTGGTCTTCAGTGAAATATAAATCAAAACAGCAATAGGATACCACTCCACACCTACTCAGATGAACATAATTTTTTTTAAAGACAGAAAATAAAATGTTGGTGAGGATGTGAAGAAATGGGATCCTTCCTACATTGCTGGTAGGAATGTTAAATGGTACAGCCTCTGGTAGTTCCTCAAGAAGATAAACACAGAATTATCATACAATATAAAAATTCCATTCCAATGTGTACATCCAAAAATTGAAAATAGGTACTCAAATAAAAACTGGCACATGTATTTTTTATGCACATTCTATTCACAACAGCCAAATGCAGAAACAACTCAAATGTCCATCAACAGACACATCAAAAAAGCAAAATGTATATATCTGTACAATGGAATATTATTACACGATAAAAAAGAATGAAGTACTAAAACATGCTGCAGCCAAGAAGAACCTTAAAATCATCACGCTAATTGAAAGAAGCAAGGCACATCATCATATTGTATGATTCCATTTATATGAAATATACCAAATAGGCAAATTCATAAGAAGAGAAAGTAAATTAATTGTTGCCGTGGTCTGGAGGAAGGGAGAATGGGGGGGGGGGGAATTGCTTAATGGGTGTGGGGTTTCCCTTTGAGATGATGAAAAATTCTGGAACTAGATAGTGGCGGTAGCTGCATAACATTGTAGATGTACATGAATTCATGCCACGTAATTGTACAGTTTAAAATTCTATTTTTATATTATGTATCAGTTCAGTTCAGTCACTCAGTCGTGTCCAACTCTTTGCGACCCCATGAACCGCAGAATGCCAGGCCTCCCTGTCCATCACCAACTCCTGGAGTTTACCCAAACTCGTGTCTATTGAGTCGGTGATGCCATAAAACTATCTCATCTTGTGTTATCCCCTCCTCCTCCTGCCCTCGATCTATTTTAATACAAATTAAACAAGCCATGATTTGATTTATGCAAAGTAGCATCCTTCTCCTAGTGTGTGGGAAAAGAAATTCCATTCTTATCAGCTATTGGCAGCAACTGAAAAGGGAATTATTGATTGTATAGTTTTGTGTAAAGATACAGTATTTGTAGTCTTAATAAAAAATAAAGCTCTGGATTATTAATTTTCAAAACAGAGATGAGTTGCTGATCTTTAGCAAATCAAGTCGTTCCCATTTATCTATATGCTGCTTTGTTCTGTCAAATTGTCCCCTCTCTCTTTTTCCTTTTTTTTTTTTTTTTTCTGTCCTAAATAACTCAACATTCAGAAATCTAAGATCATGGTACCCGGTCCCATCACTTCATGGCAAATAGATGAGGAAACAGTGGAAACCATGGCTGACATTATTTTTTTGGCTCCAAAATCACTGCAGATGGTGATTTCAGCCATGAAATTAAAAGATGCTTACTCCTTGGAAGGAAAGTTATGATCAACCTAGACAGAATATTAAAAAGCAGAAACATTACTTTGTCAACAAAGGTCCATCTAGTCAAGGTTATGGTTTTTCCAGTGGTCATGTATGGATGTGATAGTTGGACTATAATGAAAGCTGAGCATAGAAGAACTGATGCTTTTGAATGGTGGTGTTGGAAAAGATTCTTGAGAGTCCCTTGGATGGCAAGGAGATCCAACCAGTCCATCCTAAAGGAGACCAGTCCTGGGTGTTCACTGGAGGGACTGATGTTGAAGCTGAAACTCCAATACTTTGGCCATCTGATGAGAAGAGCTGACTCATTTGAAAAGACCCTGATGCTAGGAAAGATTGAAGGCAGGAGGAGAAGGGGACAACAGAGGATGAGATGGTTGGATGGCATCACCGACTCAATGGACATGAGTTTGGGTAAACTTTGGGAGTTGGTGATGAACAGGGAGGCCTGGCGTGTTGCAGTTCATGGGGTCACAAAGAGTCGGACATGACTGAGTGACTGAACTGAACTGAAATATAATTTTTATTTCTAAGGTAGATACTGGATTTTTTTATGGTTTAGTACAAATACAATTATCGTTCAGTTATAGTGTTTTAATTTACTTTGTGGTCAATGGTTCTCACACACTACTGTGCATTACTATTAAAAACTGAAAAAAAAACCCTTCAAATACTTCAAATTAAAATATTTTGCAGATAGTGATGCTTTACTAGGTTCAGGCTCCTTCACTACCTTCTTAATGCTTGTGAAGAATATCACACACACAAAGGTGTGTATAGTGATAGAAGCAGCTGAAGTAGAATTTGGGTTTTATTTCATATACCTAGATAAGAAATGCAAGTATATGGTAGCTAATAATTATAACTCTGGTGACAAATTGAGTACTGGGGAAAAAAGGGTATTATTTTTTATTTAAAAATTCTGATTCAGAGTTATCTGCTTGATTATTGTGGTAATTTAATTTAGGCATTTCTGAGCTTAATTTCTATATAACACAGTGATTAATTTCTCATTCAAGTCTGTAGTTCAATCTTATTCTAGTTTAAAATTCTCTCCCGGGTTTTGAAATTTTTTCTCATTCTCCCTCTTTTCCTTTGTTTCTGGGTTGCTTTACATTTCTGCTGGTCTCTTCATTCCTTCTTTAATTCTGGCACTAATGATGTGTTTATCTTGTCTGCTCAGCAAAGGCCCTACCTATGAATGGCATGGGTGAAGTCTCCCTGGAATGTGCTCCACCCTAAGGGAAACAGCTTTACCTCCAGAAGCCCCTGAAGTGAAGTGGCTCAGTCGTGTCCGACTCTTTGCGACCCCGAGGACTGTAGCCTACCAGACTCCTCAATCCATGGAATTCTCCAGCAAGAATACTGGAGTGGGCTGCCATGATCCAACCCACATTGGGTTTTTTTTTGTTTGTTTGTTTTTGACAATATATTTGCCTATTTGAGCCACAACTGAACAAGTAACTGACTCTTCCTTCAAAAGCCTCAGCATTCGTGAGGCCATAAACGCTGTGAGCATTCAAAGGGTCCTCTCCAATTTCACTGTGAGTCTAGGCTCCTCCTAATGCTTACTCACACTACATGTTACCATGCAAGGACAAAGGACTTGTCCTTCTGAACATATGTCCCATTTGGAAATCTCAGACAAGATGCTTGGTACAGTGTCACCTCCTCTAATTCAAACTTCAGAAGGAGCTATACTGTAGTTCCAAACTTGCATTATACTCGAATATGAAGAGGAAATGTAGATTACTCAGTTTGAATGAGCAGTATATATATATGCAAAGATTTGCTTTGAAAACAGTTAGGAAGACTGCTCCCAACTAAGACCCAACTAACTAAAACTGCCCAGAACTTTCCTTCCTTCCTTTCCTTCTCCCCATCTCCCTCTCCTTCTCCCTCCCTCTCTCTCTCCCTTCCTTACTTCATTTTCCTTCTTTTCTTAATCCTTCTCTCCCTTCTTCCTTTGTTCTTTTGTTTCTCCCTCCCCTCTCCTTTTCTTTTTTTTTTTTAAGGAAAAAGGAAAGTATAAGGCGCTGGAGAAAACTGAATAGATTAGTAGCAAGACTGCATATTTAATTAAACATGTTCAATTATATAAAGAAATATAAATAAGACATGGAAGCAACCTAAATATCCATCGACAGAGGAATAGATAAAGCAGATGTAGTACATATATGCAATGGAATATTACTCAGCTATAAAAAGAGTGAAATAATGCTGTTTTCAGTGACATGAATATTTTCAGTGACACTCAATATTGTCATACTGAGTGAAATAAGTCAGACATAGAAAGACATATATGATATTGCTTATATGAGAAATCTAAAATTATGGTACAAATGAACCTATTTACAAAATAGACATAGAGTCACAGATGTTGAGAACAAAATTATGATTACAAAGGAAGGAGAGGGAGATAAATTAGGAGATTGGAATTGTCACATACATACTACTATATACAAAATAGATAGCTAGTAAGAGACTAGTATATAGCACAAGGATCTCTACTCAATATTCTGTAATGACCTATATGGGAAAGTAATCTTAAGAGTGGAAATATGTATACATATGATTGATTCACTTTGCTGTACAGCAGAAACTAACACAATACTGAAAATATTCCAAGGAAAATTAATCTAAAAATAATATAGATTAATTGCCATAGCAATCTGATTTTTGTCACATGTTCTGATCCATCTGAGCTAGGGAAGGAAAGGGGAAGAAAAACCCTCTAATTCAGTAAAATTAGTCTGATTTATATTTAAAACTCTTTGTAGATAAGTGTATAGACAATGTTGGATAAAATTTCAGAATTTTATTCCAGACTTCTTCTCCTTGATGGTATCTGAGCATATGGAGGCTTGAGCTTTAGAAAAGAGACACGTCTCTAAGTCCTGCAGCTTTTTCTTTACCTTTATCCCCAGCCCTCCTTGGAGTCCTCCTCATCCCTGGATTTCCCTGCAGCATAGCTGACCTGGTCCTTCACCTGAAGCATTGCCTGTTGCTGTGTAACTTCTCTTGGCCTCTCACCACAAAGCCACTTGCTGATTCCTTCTGCTGAAATCTGTGGCTAGGGGACAGTCAGTCCTTCTCAGCTTAGTCAGGGTGCTGGCAGCCCTCCTTTTAATCAAACATGTCTCAGGACTTCCCTGGCAGTCCAGTGGTTAAGACTCTGCACTTTCACTGCAGGGAGCAAAGATTCCATCTCTAGTTGGGGAACTAAAATCCCACATGATGTATGGCCAAAAAAATTTTTTTAAAGAGAATTAAAATAATCCAAACACATCTTGGTGCTCTCTGTTTACAAAGTGAGCATACAGAGATCTGAGTGTGAGTCCCATTCTGCCCCTGGCCCAGGTAAGTTACAGAGAAGTTTTTTTTGCCTGTACCTGACTGATGCCCTACAATGGTGTGTGAGAACTTCTGGATCCCACCACTGTCCACAAAAACTATAAAGCAGCACTGACTGAGAAGAATCTAGACACTCTCTGCCTGAATAGATTATATAACCCAGATTTTCCTATATGGCTGGCTGTCTTTAGGGATGCATGGGGGTATTCTACGATGCTGACTCTACCAGGACACCAGAAGAAAAATTGGGCAGAAGATCCTGAGGTCTTGGCTTTCCTCTAAATGAAAAGAATCCATCCACTACTACATACACCTGACTGCCTGCCTCCTCCATGCTGTCCCCCATCATTTCCTTAATCCACCAGGGCTCTAGGTGGCATTGGTATTACTCCATTTCTCTTCTTTGGGGTGTTCCTTAGATTAAATGCAACAACCGTGTTCTCTAGACTTCTCTTCAATATGTTAAATGAATAGATACAAGAACACCTTTCTTGTTTCCAAATGTTTTTAGTCTTGTTACATTCTTGAACATACTTTTTTGCATGTCAAAGCTGTAATTTTGACTCTGAGGTGTAATAATCCTTCAGTTCAGTTCAGTTGCTTTGTCGTTTCTGACTCTTTGCGATCCCATGGACTGCCGCAGGCCAGGCCTCCCTGTCCATCACCAACTCCCAAAGTTTATTCAAACTCATGTCCACTGAGTTGGTGATGCCATCCAACTATCTCAACCTCTGTCATCCCCTTCTCCTCCTGCCTTTGATTTTTCCCAGCATCAGGGCATTTTATTGAAAGCAATAACTGCCTTGCCTTCATCTGGCATCCCAAACTCTATAATCATATAAGCATAAACACTCTCAAAACATAGACTTTTATTCCTCACTTTGGGGGTGGGTAAATTCCTTTCAATGCCACATTGAGCACTGATTAGGGCACCTAACCTGAATGAGGATTATCTAATTGTCTAAGGGTGGTTATCTTCATTAAACTGTCTTTTAATTATTTATTAATATACTATTCAAATCTGTAAGAATAGTTGTTAACTTACAGAAAACTTGTATTAATGCAATTGTTTCTTGACTGAGAGTCAGAAAACTGACAGCTGTTCAATAGAAATGTAAAATTATTTCTCCCTAGAAGACAAAGTAACTGCAAATGTTAGAGTTGATTGCTTCAGTTCAGTTCAGTCGCTCAGTCGTGTCTGACTCTTTGAGACCCCATGAATCACAGCACGCCAGGCCTCCCTGTCCATCACCAACTCCCAGAGTTCACCTAGACTCATGTCCATCAAGTCAGTGATGCCATCCAGCCATCTCATCCTCTGTCGTCCCCTTCGCCTCCTGCCCCCAATCCCTCCCAGCATCAGAGTCTTGTCCAATGAGTCAACTCTTCGCATGAGGTGGCCAAAGTACTGGAGTTTCAGCTTTAGCATAATTCCTTCCAAAGAAATCCCAAGGTTGATCGCCTTCAGAATGGACTGGTTGGATCTCCTTGCAGTCCAAGGGACTCTCGAGAGTCTTCTCCAACACCACAGTTCAAAATCATCAATTCTTAGGTGCTCAGCTTTCTTCACAGTCCAACTCTCACATCCATACATGACCACTGGAAAAACCATAGCCTTGACTAGACAGACCTTTGTTGGCAAAGTAATGTCTCTGCTTTTCAATATGCTGTCTAGGTTGGTCATAGCTTTTCTTCCAAGGAGTAAGCGTCTTTTAATTTCATGGCTGCAATCACCATCTGCAGTTTACTTATATGACATTAATCAGTTTCATATCTAGTTGCAAAATATTTTCAGCATTACTGTGACAGACAGATGACGTAAGTCTCCATTTCTTAAAATATGTTTTGAACTAGTTTTTTTTTTTATTTTAAATTTATTTATTTTAATTGGAGGCTAATTACTTTACAATATGTATTGGTTTTGCCACACATCAACATGAATCTGCCATGGGCGTACACATGTTCCCCATCCTGAACCCCCCTCCCACCTTCCTCCCATACCATCCCTCTGGGTATTCCCAGTGCACCAGCCCCAAGCATCCTGCATCGAACCTGGACTGGCAATTCATTTCTTATATGATATTATACGTGTTTCAGTGCCATTCCCCCAAATCATCCCACTCTCTCCTTCTCCCACATAGTCCAAAAGACTGTTCTATACATCTGTGTCTCTTTTGCTGTCTCGCATACAGGGTTATCATTACCATCATTCTAAATTCCATATATATGCGTTAGTATACTGTATTGGTGTTTTTTCTTTCTGGCTTACTTCACTCTGTATAATAGGCTCCAGTTTCATCCACCTCATTAGAACTGATTCAAAGGTATTCTTTTTAATGGCTGAATAATACTCCATTGTGTATATTTACCACAGCTTTCTTATCCATTCATCTGCTGATGGACATCTAGGTTGCTTCCATGTCCTGGCTATTATAAACAGTGCTGCGATGAACATTGGGGTACACATGTCTCTTTCAATTCTGGTTTCCTAGGTGTGTATGCCCAGTATTGGGATCGCTGGGTCATAAGGCAGTTCTATTTCCAGTTTTTTAAGGAATCTCCACACTGTTCTCCATAGTGGCTGTACTAGTTTGCATTCCCACCAACAGTGTAAGAGGATTCCCTTTTCTCCACATCCTCTCCAGCATTTATTGCTTGTAGACTTTTGGATTGCAGCCATTCTGACTGGCGTGAAATGGTACCTCATTGTGGTTTTGATTTGCATTTCTCTGATAATAAGTGATGTTGAGCATCTTTTCATGTGTTTGTTAGCCATCTGTATGTCCTCTTTGGAGAAATGTCTATTTAGTTCTTTGGCCAATGTTTTTGATTGGGTCGTTTATTTTTCTGGAATTGAGCTGCATAAGTTGCTTGTATATTTTTGAGATTAGTTGTTTGTCAGTTGCTTCATTTGTTATTATTTTCTCCCATTCTGAAGGCTATCTTTTCACCTTGCTTATAGTTTCCTTTGTTGTGCAGAAGCTTTTAAGTTTAATTAGGTCCCATTTGTTTATTTTTGCTTTTATTTCCAATATTCTGGGAGGTGGGTCATAGAGGATCCTGCTGTGATGTATGTCAGAGAGCGTTTTCCCTATGTTCTCCTCTAGGAGTTTTATAGTTTCTGGTCTTATGTTTAGATCTTTAATCCATTTTGAGTTTATTTTTGTGTATGGTATTAGAAAGTGTTCTAGTTTCATTCTTTTACAAGTGGTTGACCAGTTTTCCCAGCACCACTTGTTAAAGAGATTGTCTTTTCTCCATTGTATATTCTTGCCTCCTTTGTCAAAGATAAGGTGTCCATATGTGCGTGGATTTATCTCTGGGCTTTCTATTTTGTTCCATTGATCTATATTTCTGTCTTTGTGCCAGTACCATACTGTCTTGATGACTGTGGCTTTGTAGTAGAGCCTGAAGTCAGGCAGGTTGATTCCTCCAGTCCCATTCTTCTTTCTCAAGATTGCTTTGGCTATTCGAGGTTTTTTGTATTTCCATACAAATTGTAAAATTATTTGTTCTAGCTCTGTGAAAAATACCATTGGTAGCTTGATAGGGATTGCATTGAATCTATAGATTGCTTTGGATAGTATATTCATTTTCACTATATTGATTCTTCCAATCCATGAACATGGTATATTTCTCCATCTGTTAGTGTCCTCTTTGATTTCTTTCACCAGTGTTTTATACCTTTTTATATATAGTTCTTTAGTTTCTTTAGGTGGATACATTTTACTGGTTCCCTTATTGTTATGGAGCCAAATAAAATCTTTGATTTGTTTGTTTACAACTTCCTGAAAATTATACTTTAACAGCATACACACTATTGAGTGACAAGGGAAATAAATTATAGACACTTATCCCTTACTTAAGGAACTTAGTTTCTGAAAATGTTGTGCATAGTGAATAAAATCATTAAGTTAAAAAACAACAAAGTATCTCAGAGTGTATATGTGTATGTGTGTGTGTGTGTGTGTAATTTATTGAATTTGTTACAATATTGCTTCTGTTTCATGTTTTGTTTTTTTGGCTGCAAGGCATGTGGGATCTTAGTTACCTAACCAGGGATTGAACCTGTACCCCTTGCATTGGAAGGTGAAGTTTTAATAACTGGATTGCCAGGGAAGTCCCTGTATATATTTTTAATGAGGAAATTACTGTACATTCCTTACTAATCCAAGATACATCATATTTGCATACAGAAAATTATGTTAAGTTGAATATTATAAAAATTGTGTAAGTAATAAAATAAATAAATATAGCTTATAAATAAATTACACTTAATGAAGATTTACTATGCTTATCAGGAAGAAAAGACGATTTGGGGTTATTGCTGAAGATTGATAAAGAAGTACCAAAGGAGAATCATTCTTTTGAAGATATATCGTTGCATTTTTGGGGGCATGTGGTTGTTTATCTTTCACTCAAATTGCACTTAGAGATAAGTCATAGAACAGAAAAACACCCTTAGGGCTCTAAACATAGAGCAAAGACAGGCAAAATACACATTAAAAAATTCTACCCTGGAAGTGCAAAACAGTGGTTACTGATGAAGTTCTTCCTTTTTCCCTCTTCCTGGTCTGAAATCTGGCTGTGGTAGAATAAAGATCCAAATCTTAATTTTGCTTCTGTTTTGAAATGTTTATTATATTTACTTTACCATTCAAGGCAGGCATCTCTTTACATTTAACTACTGGTTGCCTTAAAATTGCACAAAAGCATTTGAAGTCAATGTCACATCATTCTACTGAGCTGGACCTGCGAGTCAGTAATATTTGGAGTTAATCAACTCTCCCCTTGAGCTCCTCAGCTAGCTCCACTTTGAAAGACAGGCATCTTTCCATAGAAGTTAATTTTCACTGTTCAGTTCAGTCACTCAGCCATGTCCAACTCTTTGCAACCCCATAGACTGCAGAACACCAGGCCTCCCTGTCCATCACAAACTCCCAGAGTGTACTCAAACTCATGCCCATTGAGTGGTGATGCCATCCAACCATCTCATCCTCTGTCATGCCCTTCTCCTCCCACCTTCAATCTTTCCCAGCATCAGGGTCTTTTCCAATGAGTCAGTTCTTCGTGTCAGATTGCCAAAGTATTGGAGTTTTAGCTTCAGCATCAGTCCTTCCAATGAATATTCAGGACTGATTTCCTTTAGGATGGACTGGTTGGATCTCCTTGCAGTACAAGGGACTCTCAAGAGTTTTCCCCAACACCACAGTTAAGCATCAATTCTTTGGTGCTCAGCTTTTTTATAGTCTAACTCTCACATCCATACATGACCACTGGAAAAGCCATAGCTTTGACTAGATGGACCTTTGTCAGCAAAGTAATGTCTCTACTTTTTAATATGCTGCCTAGGATGGTCATAGCTTTTCTTCCAAGAAGCAAGCATCTTTTAATTTGATGGCTGCAGTCACCATCTGCAATGAGATAGTGCTAAAAGCCAGAGTAACTAATCTTAACAGTTCATCAACAGTTCCTTCCTTGCTCCCAAATAATCTTCATTATTTCAATAAGTTCATCAATGTGCTTTCAGCAAATGATGCTTCTTTGTTTTTATTCCAGAGTGTTCTAAAACCCCTTTGAACTGCTATGAAATGTTCATTGTAGACACTTTAAACAGATGTACAGAAGTAACTAGGAGGATCCAGAAATGTATGGTAAATGACCTTTCAGATTTGGCACAAATCACTGACAAATGCATGTAACTAAACAAAGACTGTTCCTATCTAAGCAGCTTGCTCAGGAGATGCTGTACAACCGAGAATCATCCATCAGAGAAGATGGTGCCAGCATTAGTTTTAAAGATCATCAAAGACATTTCTTCAACTAATGAATAAATAAACTGCAATTTAGGGTAATTAAATGATATATGGAGTTCCACAGTCACTTAGTGGCAGAAACCAAGATTTCCTCACATTCAATCCAGGGCTTTCTCATTACATTACACTATAGAACAATCAAAAGGTGATTGATGAGCTATGATCATATAATCCAATCTATGTTGGTCTGAAAATTCAAAAATTTTTTGAAGCCAACTAAAACTGAAGAAATCAAACCAAAATTTTAAAATATTGGAGAGACATAGCATTTAATGTACTATGCAGCTAATAACTATTTCTAGAAAGTACACTGTGCATTACTAAGTAATTCATCCTCCTTAGAGACATGAATTCTGCATGTTATACTTTTTGTTTGATAGAAAAAATTGTAGCAAGTAGATATAAGCATATTTTTCTGAAGTGTTTATTAGAGTGGTACAGCAACTACCAGGTAAATATACTGATAGAAAGGAGTCCTAGTTAAAAAAGCAGCTTATTGGCTTCTCTTAGAGTTCTTATGTGAAAATTTGGGGGAAGAGTTATGGAAGAATTTGGTGGATGAAGAAAATGGAATAACTGAAACAAAGGTGGGAATTCAAGAGGGTGAGGAGAAATAAAATTACAAAGTTACTGAAAGAAGTGATAGAATTTTACATTCTTTAAATTTCTGCATAGGGCTGGTCATGTTGATCACAGCTGGCAATTACTTTAGGAATGCCTATTGCTCTTACTGGATCAGGGGAGGCAAATCTTACTCTCTTTAGGAGCTCCGTTTTATGTTATTTTTGTGAATCTAGTGAGGACAACGGAGAAGGCAATGGCACCCCTCTCCAGTACTCTTGCTGGAAAATCCCATGGATGGAGAAGCCTGGTGGGCCACAGTCCACGGGGTCGCTAAGAGTTGGACAAGACTCAGCGACTTCACTTTCACTTTTCACTTTCCTGCATTGGAGAAGGCAATGGCAACCCACTCCAGTGTTCTTGCCTGGAGAATCCCAGGGACGGGGAAGCCTCGTGGGCTGCTGTCTATGGGGTCGCACAGAGTCCGATATGACTGAAGCAACTTAGCAGCAGCAGCAGCGAGGACAAAGAAGACCTGCAGCCCCAAAGCATACGAGACTAAAAATGGAAGGCTGAGTCCATCTACATTACTCTTTTATTCCAAAAAAAATTTTCTGGGGAAGGTCAAGGGGTAAATCAGTAAATCACTTCATGATTTGTTTCAGGTTCTTCCCTCAAATCTAATTATCTGAAAAGCACAAGCTCAACCAGTCTCTAAGACAACAGTTTGTTTACACAAGTAGACAACCCTTTTCTCAGAAGGAGCTGCTGCTACTGCTGCTAAGTTGCTTCAGTCGTGTCCGACTCTGTGCGACCCCACAGACGGCAGCCCACCAGGCTCCCCCATCCCTGGGATTCATTAGGCAAGAATACTGGAGTGGGTTCCCATTTCCTTCTCCAATGCATGAAAGTGAAAAGTCAACGTAAAGTCGCTCAGTCGTGTCCGACTCTTAATAACACCATGGACTGCAGCCTACCAGGCTCCTCCGTCCATGGGATTTGCCAGGCAAGAGTACTGGAGTGGGGTGCCATTGCCTTCTCCACTCAGAAGGAGAGGTCAGCTCAAAAGGGCAAGAAGATCATTCAGCTGAAAATTGGAAATGGAGGAACACTTTTCTAAGATTGTCACTTGTCTTCGTCCACAGATCTCAAACCATTCTATCAAAAACTGTGCCCAAACCCAATCAGATTCAGGCTTTAAATACTTGATTTCAGGAACTAAAGCCTTAAGCCCTAGAAATATTCTTCTCTCTCCCTCTTTAGTAAATTAAGTCTCTCTTAGGGTAATGTTGTCCATTACCAGAATAAGTTGATAAACTGACCTTTCCTCAGTCAATAGCTCACTTTGTTGTTTTGGTTGGGGAGCTGATGGTTGATGCTAGTAGCAAAGAAAAGCTGCTTTTCAACCATGGGAGTTGCAAATACTATATTATTCAAGAGATAGACACATCCTGAAGTTCTTGATAGGATTTTAATTTTCTGATTCTCCCACCTACCACTTATAAGATGTAAAATATGTTGTGTAAAATATTTATGTCAGACACATCATCATAATCAGCATTTTCTGTCCTTTCTTTACTAAAAGATGCAATTCAGTATGTTAAGGATGATCTAGGGAGAATGCACATCCAAGAGTCTGAATTTTTTTAAATAAAATACATTTGTCAAGGACCACTGGTGGTTAAAAAGTAAAAGTACCCCAAAGTACTCAACATAAATTTTGAAATAAGAGAACTATAAATATTTTATGGAAAATAGTTTTTTTGTTTTGTTTTTTTTTTTAGTGGAAGAGCTACTCTAGCTAGACAAAATATTGGTTCATGAGTTTTCTGGAAAGCATACACAATCTTTGCTATTCTAAGAATAGTTGAAATGCAGGAGAGGGAAAAGTTCTCCTAGATCCTCTTAGGATTCTTGACAGGGTCTGAAAATTAAACAGACAAAGGCAGATTATGAGAGGCACACAGATTTATTTAGCACAAGTTTTATGTGACTCTTGAGCCTTCATAAGGAAACAAACACTTGAACAGTTAGACCTGAGTATTTTTATGTTAGATCTGATAAAGAGTAGATAGCCCTGCAGAAATATGATAGATCAAAGAGCATGAGGTAAGTGTAGTAAACTGAGTGAAACTTAGCAAGGCCTGTTTCCTGGAATCCTTCTTGGTGTCTCTGTCTTCAGAATAAGGATGTGCCTTTCCTCTGGGCATAGGTGTAACAGAGCAGGATGCTATTGGGCCTTCCTGGGATAGACCCTTTCCCCATATCCTCTGCTTTCACTCCTCTCTGTGCTGCTAAGTTGCTTCAGTCATGTCCAACTCTGTGCGACCCCAGAGATGGCAGCCCACCAGGCTCCCCCGTCCCTGGGATTCTCCAGGCAAGAACACTGGAGTGGGTTGCCATTTCCTTCTCCAATGCATGAAAGTGAAAAGTGAAAGTGAAGCTGCTCAGTCGTGTCTGACTCCTAGCGATCCCATGGACTGCAGCCCACCAGGCTCCTCCATCCATGGGATTTTCCAGGCAAGAGTACTGGAGTGGGGTGCCATTGCCTTCTCTGGCACTCCTCTCTGTAGTACCTAGATAATGGTATCTGATCCACATTTCTTGAGTAGTTTTACATATGCTAAAAACTCTAGAAGACATTAACTACTTGACGTCCATGAGCATGCAGTCAACAGACTTACTGCTGTTAAGGACTGATAATGTTAACCCTGTGACACTGCCTTGTCACCATCAACCACTCAGACAACTGTATATGAGCAGATCACATGCCCTGGGATTCCCCTCCCTCACCTCGTCTTTAAAAATGATTTGCTGAAACCTATCAGGGAATTCAGGCTTTTTGAGCCCTAGCTGTCCTAATTCCTTCTATGGTGCCTTACACTAAACCCTGCGCTTTACTTCAGTATAACTAGGTGTAAGTAGATTGGCTTTACTGCCTGTGGCCGAAGGGACCCAAGTTTGGTTCAGTAACCTAGAGAGAGAATATCTCAAAGGAAGAGTTTGGGTTAGGAGACTTATGATGATGAAGAAGAAAACATTTCTGCAGACTATAGATGCTATGTTTTACAACTTTCCTTCTTCACCACTTGAGCAGAGTTGCAGATTAAGTTTGCAACAAGGTTGACATTCCTATGATTCAATCTATTGTTCTAGGATTAATGCACATTTTTCTCCAGGGTCTGGTAAATTAACTTCATACCTCTTGACATTAATAACATGCTCTAATAAATCTTGGCTATGGATATGAAGACAAGTAATAAATATATTATAAATTACTGAAAGTTTCTCTTGATATGTTAAAAATATATATTGAAGTATAGTTGATTTACAATCTTGTGTTAGTTTCAGATATATCCTTCAAATAAAAAGTGTCAGTCACTCATGTCCAACTTTTTGTGACCCCATGGACTGTAGACCAACAGGCTCCTCTGGCCATAGAATTCTCCAGGCAAGAATACTTGAGTGGATGGTCATTTGTCAGGGGACTTTTTGACACAGGTATCAAAACCCGGGTTTTCTGCATTGGCAGGCAGAGCAGAATTTTTACCATCTGAGCCAGCAGGGAAGCCTGCAGGTATATCCTGGGTATCTTTATATATAGGATAGCAACAAAAATGGCAAGCTTCTGTATATTCCCTAAATATTCCCTGTTATAAACAATACTTTCAACTTTCTATAAATGTTTATTAGTTCTCGTCATCTATTGTGAGCTCCTTAAGGGCAGATAATTTGTCTGTGATGGTTTATTTTCTTATTAGCACCTAAAAGAGAGTGAGACACATTCCATATGCTCATTAACTACAGATGAAATAAACAAATAAATAAGCAAATGCATGGTAAGCAAATGAGTGGTTAAGAACCAGGCTGGAAATCTGCTCAAGACAAAACTCTATAGCCTAAGATTTTCCACATCCAACTCATGATTTTGCTATAATTAGGCTTGATTTTGTGCATACTCTGTTTCAGTCACGCCAAACTACCCTTGGTGGTTACATCATTCTCCAAATGAACTTCACTTTACTTTTAGACTTTCCCTTTTTCTATTCCTAGAGCTTAAAAACAATTTTAATAGGAAATAATCATTTAATACACACTGAGTTACGTGGATCATAAGAAAGAAAAAAATTTCCTCTAACCTATTAGATTTTTTGAAGGGGTAAGTGAATTATATTGACAAAAACATATTGGCAAGATGAATATATATATATATATATATATACACACACATATATATACATATATATATAAATTGTGTATATGTTTATATTTTTATGTGTACAGGGATTCACAGAGAAGAAAAACCCAATGTAGTCATTACAGAAAGAGATGTATATACCATTTTAACAAAGGGATATAAATTATGATAAGGTGACTAAATATATGTTGAATAAGATTTTCTTTTTAGTAAGATTTGTTAATTAGGTTTATCTCAGTGTTTATCCCATATGGGTAGGGCAAAATCTTTACAAATGGAAATTTATGTTACATTCACAAAGAGAAATGTTTCCCCTATTCTTAAGCAGGAAGGGGAAGGAAAGAAGGTTCTTTCTGTGTCTGCTATTTCTCAGTTGCCTTCAGCTCAGAATACTCTTTATGCCAAACTAGCATATTTTGGAGTAGTTTATTTGGATCCCCTCAGAAATTTATTTTTGAACATTTTAGCATGAACTTATTGCAGGAAGGGGGACCTCTTCCAGGGCCCGAAACTGGGCTCTTGTCTAATACTCGGAAATGAATTTTCCGAAGAGACATATATGCTGACAAAGCAAGAGGTTTTACTGGGAAAGGGCACCCGGGTGGAGAGCAGTAGGGTAAGGGAACCCAGGAGAACTGCTCTGCCACGTGGCTTGCAGTCTGTGTTTTATGGTGATGGGATTAGTTTCCGGGTGGTCTTTAGCCAATCATTCTGGCTCAGAGTCCTTCCTGGTGGTGCACTCCTTGTTTAGCCAAGATGGATATTTCAGAAAAGGATTTTGGGAGGTGGTCAGACCTGTGGTGTCTCCTTTTGACCTTTCCTTTCAACTCTTCTAGTTGGTGGAGGCTTATTAGTTCCATGTTCCTTACTATGACCTCCTGTTGTAAAACCACTTATGCAAATGGTTTCTATGGTGCCTGGCCAGGGTAGAAGGTTTCAATCAGTGCGTTTCCCTTAACAAACTCATGTGCTGGTGTTATATTTGCACTAGATTACTTGTGTCAGCCTCACATTCTTCAAAAGGATTGATAATTACAGGGACCTATCATATTTTAAATTCCATAATCTCTCATTTGTCTCTTTAGTACATCTGTTTACTCTTGATCTCCATAATCCAAGATAAAATAATAGATCTCAGCTAGTCCTTAAGCTTGTTTCAGGAAAGTTCTGCGGATCAATAAAAATGCCTTGTATTGAGGGAAAAAAAGTATAAATCACTTTCATGGACATATGAAGTGAGAACAATTTGAAAAGAAGAAAATAAAATTATACCTCTAAGCTATATTGGTTTATTTTTCTCCAAGCCTTACTATCTCAGTATGCTGCATTTACTTCCTGAAAATTAAATTTCTTGTAAGTAGTATGTCATTCCAGGACTTCTTCAGTTGGCCTCTGATATTTGCATATAACTGCCATTGCAGTGAATATGGGTTTTGCTTGGCAATTAATCAGTGTGTCAGAAAGCAGTTCCTTGTAGAAAGTAATTCACATGCAGATAGTTTTCTT
Organism: Bos mutus; assembly: GCF_027580195.1. Lineage (NCBI taxonomy): Eukaryota > Metazoa > Chordata > Mammalia > Artiodactyla > Bovidae > Bos > Bos mutus. The sequence goes on from NC_091618.1 coordinate 78,486,500, forward strand.
TACCTTCTTCATTGAATTCCAAAGGAAATGTATGAAGCATCTGGATTTTTGACATCCCTCTATCTCAATAGCTGAAGTGATAATGTTTTCATTGAAGAGATGTAAAACACCTGGGGTGTTAACATTTAATTGAAGCTTGTTATTTTGAAAGAACAGAAATGAATTTGCACTTTGTCATAATCCATTTCCCTGAAGATTCACTTACTCCACAGAAATCAGACAATAGAACTGTTAACTCATTTGAATTTCAGCCAAATGATCAGAATGCTAATTACCTGACAAATACTAATGTAACGGCAATGAAAACACTGAGTATAACAAACACCACCTTGTGATAAATATATATTTCATTCAACAAAAATACATTTTGTGAATATAATTTTTACTTTTACTCTTTTCTGTCTATAATAACATCCAGCAACATTCAAAGACAAGTGTGCCCAGGATAACCTTCTATCACTGAATTTGATAAAATGTATATTGTGTTACTGAAATTTCTATATATAAATAAAACACATAATAGCAAAGAACATCTCAACTGGCTATGTGAAGAAAACGTCACAATGTTAGTCTTGGTAAATCCTACCATTTTAGAATAGAGTGTTTCACATTTTAAATTTTAAAAATAATAACTAAAATTGTCCATCTTCTTTATCGTCTGAATTCAAAACACTAATAAGGAGCTATGAAATTGGAGGATCTTTATATACAAATATTTAAAATCACATGTACATGCAATAATATTATTTTTTCCATTTTTATTGCTGATGAGAACTTAGAATATGTGTTGAATTTTTAAGGTAAAATTATAATACAGAAATATAAAATAAACACATTTCATAAATTTTATTCAGCACCATAATTAATGAGAGAACCAGAAAATATGTAAAAAACAATTTCAAAGGAGAATTCAAAGGACACACAGGTAGAAAGATACGCTGAAGTAAATTTGCAAATAGATGCAAATTTGACCAAAGGCCACAGGGCAATGATCAACTGCATTTCCACTGAACAAAGTTCATTTGCATTCCTAACAAAAACAATTATTTGCATTACTATCAGTTTTCCACAAGTTACAGAGTTCTAAAATATGCTGAAAGACAAAGAGGCTAAAATAATTTCTGGACAATATACCGGTAATTAATTTTGCTCATTTTCAAGTTTTTTATAGTTTTTCTTGACATATATCACTTGAGACTTCAATTTGAGAGGGAAGGTTTATGTTGTATTTCACTCTCATGCATTAAAATTAATGAAACAAGAACCACAATCACAATGAGTTGCTTTTCAAGGATGTTTTATCAAATCTAAATTCTTGCTATCTGTTTATATAATGTGTGTGTGTTAGTTGCTCCATCTTGTCATACTCTTTGCACCACCATGGACTGTAGTCTGCCAGACTCCTGTCTTCATGGAATCCTCCAGGCAAGATACTGGGGTTGCCATTCCCTTCTCCATGGGATCTCCCCAACCCAGGGATCAAGCCTTGGTCTCCTGCATTGCAAGCAGATTCTTTACTGTCTAAGCCACCAGGGAAGCCCATTATGTGAATGTTCCCCCCAAATTCTACAGTGTGGAGAACTTGGTCTATTTGCCTAAACTCATATTTAAGGGATAATATCTATTAATAAATCTTTCATCCAAATTTTAATGCAGTCCACAATTCATAAAAAGTTAGAACTTCTACTTCAGAACAAAATTATTCGGATCTATTTTTTTCCTAACATAATTTTATTCAATCTTTTGGACTATTTATAGCAGGGAAGATAGTAGGATTACCACAGAACTCAAGGATACTGGAGCAACAAGCAGATTTGTCTAAAAATCATGCTGGGAGTTACACTGGGTTTCTGGACACTGAACTATTTGGGAACCCCTATTTTTCCACTCACAACTTATTACATCCAAACTAAGTGCATCATAATCGAACTTCTCATAGGACTGATGATTTCTTTTCTGTATCTCAAGAAGCCATATTGACACTTATCAGACAATTCCAGTAAAGCATGGCTGTCTGGCACGTCATATCCTACCCTGGCTGTCTGGCACTTCAGCAAGCAGTCTGATTATCTGCCAATTGCTCTATAAGGAGAGAGAGCAATGTCCTGATCAAGTGCTTTTCCTGGAAGGCAGATACACACTACATGTCCTTTGAGAGCCCTGGCATAATGCCAGCCCATGTAATGATATTAAGGATCAGAAGACCTGTGCCTTTGATCCTTGCTGAATCTTGGTTGCCAAGTTTCTTCATAAAGAATATTCCAATCCCTTAACCCAAGCTGTAGATGTTGTGGAACTTTTGATCAGCTCTAGGAAAATTTGTATTTTTTCCAATATATGAAAGAAGTAACGATCATAAAGTGATCAAATGTATATTCCAATCACCATCATACATATATATATATATATATATATATATATATATATATATGTTGGGGGCCAGAGTGAGGCACTCGGCCCGTGGCAAATGTCATGAGGAAGGAGGCTCGACATACGCAAAAGCGGGATGGAGCCTCAGGAGTCCCCCTGGAAATCCTCAAGCATCTACCCCCATAACCAGAGCCTGCCTACTTTACTACTTTGTGCTCATCTACACCTCTGACTTTACGGGGGGCTGTCCCCTACCACCTCTTTCGGAGAAGGAGTTAACTTAGAGCTCCAGTTAATAAAAACTCCTGGGCGTGACAAGAGTATTTTAACCTACAAACTCCTCTGAAGGTTCTCTAGCCTGCCTGACAGGCTTGTCCGGCCACATGTGATTGCTCACAGCCTCCCAACCGTGAGAGGCGTGAGATGCTTTAAACCTTCTAAAAACAGGTTCCTTAGAAAAGTTAGAAAGCTATTAGTATAAGTATAATGGGATGATTAGAAATTGTATTGGTGAAGGGTTTTTCATTTGTTGAGCCAATGTTTGTTGCTAAGACTCCATATCCCCTGCCCTTACACACATTAATGAATATATAGAAGAATAAGTATTAACCTTTGATATTAATCACGTTAGACCTTAGGCTAAGTAAATTATTTCCTTAACTAAAACCCACTACACCCTCACCCTATAGGAATGTAACTTTATTTGGGTGGCATCTGTTTTAAGAATAATAACCCCTGGAGAAATAAGTGTCCTGGTTGACTGACCGCTGTCACAAGGAGAGGGTCATAAATTGTCAGCAGGCCCCCCTGGCCAGAAGATGATGTAACACCCCTAAGACCTCTGTATATGTTTGTATGAAGCACCTGACTTTGATAAAAGTCAGGACTGCTGACCTTGCGTGACTTTTGCATAACATCTCAGTGTATAAAAGTAGACCATGGAAAATAAAGAATTGGGATCAGTTCCTCGAAAGACTGGTCTCCCCATGTCTCTCTCTCTCTCTCACTTGGGCTGAGTCTCCATCTGGAGCACAGAACCCGCCATGCTTACTAATTATGCCTGGGCTTCTAAGATCCAACCGGGGAGGCCTCAGTGTCTCCTCTCCTTCGGGAGAATGGAAGGACGCCTGCGGCCTATGTAAGTGGTGCAAACTTCTTGTCTTGAAGTTTTATTGGTCTCCCGCGTAAACCAAGCTACTCAGCCTCTTTTCTCCACTGAATTTTCCTACTGAGCTATCCTTATTCTATTACTCTTTATATCTTTAATTAATATCTAATTGAAGCTATTGTATCCTGACCCTCGCCGACGCCGTCCCCTCTTCGAATACCCTGGATCAGCCGGGGCTGGACCCCGTCATATATATTCTCTGATTTTCATGATATTTATGAGTTTGCTGAGAAAAGAAATTGTGTGAGAGCTTTGGGTGTTTGGCAGGGTGGCTCAGTGGTAGAGAATCTGTCTCCAATGCAGGAAACGCTGGTTGGATCTCTGGGTCAAGAAGATCCCTCAGAGGAGGAAATGATGACACACTCCACTGTTCTTGCCTGGAGAATCCCATGGACAAAGGAGTCTGGTAGGCTATAGTCCATGGGGTTGTAATGAGTCAGACATGACTGAGTGACTGAGCAGGAAGTACAGTGAACTTGGGGGAAGCAGTGGTAGGTAGGACTCCAAGGCCCCTGGTACATGGTCACTATTAGAAATGAGACAAAGATAGCCATCAGGACTCAGCAACCAGGTTGAATTTAGAGAGAAGGGTATTATGTGTGTCATTACATCCTTGACTCAGGCAATACAGCAGCATATGCAGACAGTGAGCAAGAAAGGATTGCTTATTAAAAAAAAAAAATAGTTTTATTTAAGCCTTGGCACAGGGGGCATTCTGATATAGCCCCCTAATAAAGAAAATGGACCATAAAGTGATACATGTCCTGACCCACACTATGAAATAACCGCAGGCTGTCCACCACTAGAAGTCCTTGTCAAGTGCCTGAGATGAGTGACATTTGTAAGAAGAGCAGACTGAGGGAGATCAGTCACAAGATAAAAAGAAGTACAAGTGAGCTCTGAGCCATCTCCTGGAGCGGCCCAGCATCAGTGAGCAGAACAAGTATTTGGTCCGCATTTAACAGCAGAATGTCAGCAGTTCAAGCCAGAGATGACAGGAATCTTAAAGACAATCTTAACAACAATAATTTGACCTGCTTATGCAGAAATGTTTGCCTGCATCAACATATAAACCTAGCTATGGACTTTTACAGGAAAAGACTTACTGTTCAGTTCAGTTCAGTTGCTCAGTCCTGTCCTACTCTTTGCGATCCCAAGGACTCCAGCATGCCAGGCCTCCCTGTCCATCGTCAACTCCCAGAGTTTACTCAAACTTATGGCCTTTGAGTCAGTGATGCCATCCATCTCATCCTCTGTTGTCCCCTTCTCCCCTTGCCTTCAATCTTTCCCAACAACAGGGTCTTCTCAAATGAGTCAGCTCTTCTCATCAGAAGGCCAAAGTATTGGAGTTTCAACTTCAACATCAATCTTTCCAATGAACATTCAGGACTGATTTTCTTTAGGATGGACTGGCTGGATCTCCTTGCAGTCTAAAGGACTCTCAAGAGTCTTTTTCAACACCACAGTTCAAAAGCATCCATTCTTCAGCGCTCAACTTTCTTTATAGTCCAACTCTCACATCCATACGTGACTACTGGAAAAACCATAGTCTTGACTAGATGGACAATTGTTGGCAAAGTAATATCTCTATTTTTTAATATGCTGTCTAGGTTAGTCATAACTTCTCTTCCAAGGAGTAAGCGTCATTTTATTTCATGGCTGCAATTACCATCTGTGGTGCTTTTGGAGTTCAAAAAAATAAAGTCTGACACTGTTTCCACTGTTGCTCTATCTATTTGCCAGGAAGTGATGGTACCAGATGCCATGATCTTAGTTTTCTGAATGTTGAGCTTTAAGCCAACTTTTTCACTCTCCTCTTTCACTTTCATCAAGAGGCTCTTTAGTTCTTCTTCACCTTTTGTCTTAAGGGTGGTGTCATCTGCGTATCTGAGGTTATTGATATTTCTCCTGTCAATCTTGATTCCAGCTTGTGCTTCATCCAGCCCAACATTTCACATGATGTAATAAGCACGGTGACAAAATATAGCCGTAAAGTACTTCTTTTCCTATTTGGAACCAGTCTGTTGTTCCATGTGCAGTTCTAACTGTTGCTTCCTGACCTGCATACAGGTTTCTCAAGAGGCAGGTCAGGTGGTCTGGTATTCCCATCTTTTTCAGAATTTCCCACAGTTTATTGTGATCCACACAGTCAAAGGCTTTGGCATAGTCAATAAAGAAGAAATAGATATTTTTATGGAACCCTCTTGTTTTTTTGATGATCCAGCAGATGTTGGCAATTTGATCTCTGGTTCTTCTGCCTTTTCTAAAACCAACTTGAACATCTGGAAGTTCATGGTTCATGTATTACTGAAGTCTGGCTTGGAGAATTTTGAGCATTGCTTTACTAGCATGTGAGATGAGTGCAACTGTGCGGTAGTTTGAGCATTCTTTGGCATTGCTTTTCTTTGGGATTGGAATGAAAACTGACCTTTTCCAGTCCTGTGACCACTGCTGAGTTTTCCAAATTTGCTGGCATATTGAGTGTAGCACTTTCACAAGAATCATCTTTTAGGGTGTGAAATACTTCAGTTGGAATTCCATCACCTCCACTAGCTTTGTTCATAATGATGCTTCCGAAGGCCAACTTGACTTCGCATTCCAGGATGTTTGGCTCTAGGTGAGTGATCACACCATTGTGATTATCTGGGTCATAAAAATCTTTTTTGTACAGTTTTTCCATGTATTCTTGCCACCTCTTCTTAATATCTTCTGCTTCTGTTAGGTCCATATCATTTTTGTCCTTTATTGACCCCATCTTTGCATGAAATGTTCTCTTGGTATCTCTAATTTTCTTGAAGAGATCTCTAGTCTTTCCCATTCTATTGTTTTCCTCTATTTCTTTGCATTGATCACTGAGGAAGACTTACTGTTAATACAATATAAATGACACAGTCCGTACTGTATACAGCTATCTCTTTCAGCTTCTTAGGTAGATCTTGGATGTCTTTCCAAATCAGTACCTGTGCATCTTCACACTCCACATTTGCAGAGCAGAGTCAATGCCTGAGTTCTCAACATCCAGAAAACATCCTCACTTTAACTTTGTACTTGTGGTCCCCTTAGCCTGGAAGGCCCTCTCTCCATCTATATAGATTACATAACTTCTTGATACAGATTTCTTAGTCACCTCTAAGCTCTCTTTTATATGTAGTTCCCCATTCTCAGGCCGTCCTCTGTCGACTCTCCCCCACTACACTTTATTCACTGGCCCTACTTCATTTTTCTTGATAGCACTTAGTATTAGTCTCCTTGACATTATGTATTTATCTGCTAATTGTTTACCTTTCTTTCTAAAATGTGAGCTTCCGGATGATAAAGATTTTGTAGGCATTCTTACTACCTTGTTCTTTAGGGCCTAATATACATTTTATTCTCCATAAATATTATTGAAAAGATAAAACCAACAATTATTTACTTTGCTGATTATCAGTGGTGTGTCTTTCTGGTAACTAACCTTATTCTTCATACATAAAACTGGGGATAACAATGTTACCTGTCTCTTATGGTAAATGTAAAGATAAAAACCCTGTTTTGGTAATTATAATAGTTAACACTTACTATGTACTGAACAGACTTCACTTATAAGCTTCTCTCCAACCTATAAAATAGAGACTTAGCTAAACCCACTGTGGATGGGTAAACTGAGGCTCAGAGTTTGGAAGTGATAGGGATATAATTTCATCCCAGTCACATTCTAGAATATTTTCCCCAAAACTACACTATGCTACTCCCTAAATACATGTACCAACTGAAGATGATGAACATCACTGGTAACATTATTGTTGTGATTTGTTTATTCTTTTCATGATCATATAGTGTTTTATGATTTATTTAACAGTTTCCTAACTTTTATTTATTTCAGCTACTTTCATTTTAATAAATTATTATAAGCAATGCCTCCACAGAATCTCTGTACATCTGTGTGTATCTGAGAAAATATACCTGTAAAAGAAAATTTCTAAAAGTATAATACATAGGCCAAGTCTTTTAAATTTTGATATATTTTTACCAATTTCATTTTTAAGAGATTACATTTTTATCCTTTGAGTCCCACATGGGTTTGTCACTTGGTTTTGCCCTTATTTCCATCTTCACTATTTCATTTTACATGAGAAGTTTCCAAGTTACTATTCAGAATTCATAAAGTCATAATTTACTTTGAAAATCAAAATGAATTTGTCCTACTTGTTTCAATGCCCAGACCATTTTATTTGAATTTGCTGTTTTCTTTAAGAAACTGTTATATCTTTGCTTTGTTATGTCTTTCATTTGATCCCAAAAGGAACCTTTCATGTTTCTTATTTTCTAATGAATACGACTCTAATGTCTAGGCCATGTGATCTTGAAATTTCTAAGTAATTACAAAAGGTTCCAACAAATTCTAAGCTATTCATACCATAAATATTGGGGGGCGGTATCTTAAAGTGTTCAGAGCAAAGGGGCTTTCTGAGTGTTCATTAAACTGCCATAAATGTGCTCTCTGACTATATTATTTCACAAAATATTTGGGCAAAAAATTAAAAATTAAAATATATATATCACCTTGAAGACCAAAGTTCACTCAAGGAACACACATATCTGACAGGTGAGATATTCAAATCCTAAGTATGATCTCTAGCCCATTGAAGGGGCAGTACAAGTGACTATTATCCCTTCTTGAAAAAGACACTCTAACTTGAAGAAGACACACCCTAACTATTCGGCTTCCCAGGTAGTGTGGTGGTAATAAATTCACCTGCCAGTTCAGGAGACACAAGAGACACGGATTCAATCCCTGGGACAGGAAGATCCCCTGGAGGAGGAAATGACAACCCACTTCAGTATTTCTTGCCTGGAAAATTGCACGGACAGAGGATCTTGGTGGGCTATAGTCCATGGGGTCACAAAGAGTCAGACATGACAGAGCACACATACACACACAGCTATGTCACTGCAGAGATTCCAGAATACTTGTATAAAAACTGAAAACATTTGACAAGCAGTTATGGCTCAAGATTACATTTGGCATTTCTGAATGGAATATAGCACCTATAAGATGTGAACTTGTATATACAAAATATAAACTTGAAATGTGGCTACAAAGATTTAATTGCTATCACTTTTCTAGTGAACCTTTTCAAAAGATACTTGAGGAAGTTTGCCAACATAAATTATCCAATTATTTGGAAAACATTGCAAAGTACTACTTGCAATGAGTGTGTAAAATAAATGATATACAGATTCCATGTATTTGATTGCTTCTTTAACTTTTGTACAAGCAAGCAAGCAAGGAGGGGATGTCTGTGTGTGTGTGTGTGTGTGTGTGTGTGTGTGTATTCCTCTGTGGGGAATTGTTTAAAATTCAGAATGGATGAACCTTTAAACACTCCAGCTATTTATTATCAATAGAACCAATTTTCACTGAAATAAGCACAAGAGACTTGCTTTGCCAAAAGTTTTAAAGTAATACTGAACAAAATTCAATGCACAGGAAGTCTTTTGACAATTGCAGGCAATTTCTCATCTCATATTTTCTGTGTGTAGTACAAGCTTAGCTTAATATGGAGCTAAAAATAAGGAAGAAAACATCTCTGGCATTTTCTTTTTTATCCTCACCACCATCCTCTTAGTTCAAGCCCTGATTATTTGTGCTAAGCCAGTTGTACTGGCCTCCTCTCTCTTCAGAGAGCTACAAATTGGTTGGATTTGACAGTAAGTCTACTTTACCCCCAGTAAAAGGTACACCAGTTCAGTAAGTAAAAACACAAAATTTTATCTGAGCTATAATTCTTGTACTGCTTTTTATGTGCCCACATTATATACAAAGCATTATCAAGGGTGACTTTATTATGCATTAGTTTTCTGAGAGATTCATCTGGTGAATTTAACACACATTTCACTTTTCTGACATAGATTACTTTGATATTTCTGACACATAGCACTTTGATTGTTTCATTTTTTTTTAAACTGTGTGGATCTAAGTAACCTAAGGGAACATTTCCTAAAAAATGTAGAGATAAATGAATTTTCATTTGCAAGCCTTCATATTCATGATATTCTATTAATTTGAAAATATGTACATATCAATAGTAGGAAATATCTACTATATGAAAGACATTGCTGAATGTGTTGGGGGAAATAAAAAGCTTTAGAAATTGTGATCGCTATCACAGAGAGCTCACAATTTAGTCAACATGATATTACAGGGTTACATAAAAACAACATTTAAGGGGGTGTATAATTTGGCAAGAGGGGATAGATGTAGACAATGAGTATTATAAAAATTCAGAGGACGAAGAGAATACTTAGTACTTTGCAGCTGAAAAGTCTTTTGATTCACCCATCTTCAACAGAATCACTCTGCTTTTATCTGTTTTATTTGTTTATGCTCCTGGCTAAGATTTCATCTAAAGAGAGGATTCTATGGGAAACATAAGTTTGAAAATCACTGTTCTTACCATCAAGTGAAGCTGTGGGAATGATTTTTAAGACAATATTTGGTAATCTAACATGTATGCATATGCTTGTTTTCATGATGTATCATATGGCGCTTTGGGATCATGTTGATTTACTTTCCAAACTGCAATGCCAGTTTTTTTGTTTTTTTTTTTTTCACTCCATCAACCACCAGCCATTGCCTACAGAGTAAAACTCAAAACTAACTTTAGCAAATCACATTCCCCACACATCAGGCAAAGTTCTTCTGGCTCCAGTGTCCCTTTCTCTATTCCACGTCTTCAAATTTCAACCTAATACCTAATATGACAATCACAGAATCCTAGGAGATTTCTATTTTTTTTTAATTTAATTTCTATCTTTCAAATAAGAAAACTGAGGTTCAGAAATGTCATTCACCAATAGAAGAGAGGCTGTCATATAAACTAAGGTTATTCCACTAGTAAAGGGTCATCTGCTTGTGTCCAGCTTTTTGTGACCCCATGGACTGTAGCCCTTCAGGCTCCTCTGTCCATTGAATTTTCAGGCAAGAATACTGGAGTCAGTTGCCATTTCTTACTCCAGGGGATCTTCCTGACTCAGGGATAGAATCCGTGTCTCTTGTATCTCCTGCATTGGTAAGTAGATTCTTTACCACTGTACCACCTGGGAAGCCCAAGTAAAGATAGGTTATTTCCTTAATAGGCTATTCCCCATGAATCATCACCTCTACCACTCCAATGCTAAATCAATAACTCTTGCTCAATATATGTTGCTTAAATGAATAACAAGCAGGAATGGGATATAGAAGAAAAATGTATGGTAAAATTCCACCCCCAAGCTTACCTTCTTAAGACTGGGAACATGGCATAAAATTGTCACAGCACTTTCCAATCTTTCAGTGAATGTTCTGTAGTGAAGGGATACAGTCTTCCAGTCTTTGGTGGTCTCTGAAAACTACTTCTCTATTAATCTCAGAGGAAGACTATTAAAACTGTAAGACCAACAATTTGAAAGTTCCTGGTACCCCCTTTGAAGGCTGAAGTTGCTAATGTCACAGCTTTCTAGAAGGTTCTATGAATGCTATGAGCAGGCAAGGATGGGAGGAGAAGTAAAGAAAGGATACATAATGCATGATCTCATCAAAAGGGCCTAGCGTGGGGTCTATTCTTTTGTAGCTAACAAAGCATATTCCCTTATTTCAAGAACAAACTGAGGCAGAGGAAACCCTTATATTAATTTCTGTGTTGCTCATTTTAAACAAAAAGCAATAGATAAAGCACCAGTTTTACACAGTTCACATTTTTGACAGTGTTTCCAAAGAGATACATTTTCATCCAGTCAAGTTAATATTTAAAAAAAAAAAAAAAAAACTTCCTTCAATTGACTTATTGGATTTTTAGATAGTGTTTGACAAGCTCATTTAATATCTCCCAGCTCTCCAGGTAGAGCTTAAGAAATTACTTTTATTTTGTGTGCCAACTCGAGATAACACAGGCCTTTGTAGACAGCTTGCTTGCAGTCAACAAATTTAGAAAAAAACATATATACTCTATTAAGAAATGCAAAGTAGAACTGGAAAGAGCTCTACTGTCTCCACACTTAATAAAACAACAGCAATCTATTTCTACGATCAAGTTAGATATACGCAAAGCTTTTCTCTTCAAGAACACATGTGTGCATATGTGTGTGTGCACTCAAATGTAGTTTCCATGGAATCAGGGGCTTTTGAGGCAGTGACGGAGAATTTTATTAAAATCTGTAATTCAGCAAGGTGAAATGCAATAGATAATCTTAAATGAATCCTCCTATTTATTTGGCTAACAAAAATAAAAGAACAATGACACACACACTATACATCTTAATTTGTCACCAATTCATAAAACTTTCTCAAATCTTCCCTGTGTTTGTGTGTGTGTGTGTGTGTGTGTGTGTGTGTGTGTGTGTGTAGTCTCTCAGTCATGTTTGACTCATTGTGACCCCATGGACTGTGGCTCACCAGGCTCCTCTGTCCATGGGGATTCTCCTGGTAAGAATACTGAGTGGGTTGCCATACACTAGGAGATCTCCTCAACCCAGGGATTGAACCCAGGTCTCCCTCATTGCAGGCAGATTCTTTACCATCTGAGCCACCAGGGAAGCCCAAATTTTCTCTACTATCACCTAAGTACAATATGCCTGTGAATTTTTATCTTAAATAAGCAACTTGGAATTGCTTATTAAAGAAAAGTTTTTGCTTTGCTATGAAAGTTTTTAAAAAAGGCATTTTATCCTTAGTGCAAACTTTTGCTTTTGGATGAGGGACTGTTGCACCTTAGTAAAACTGGCAACCCTTCAAAAGGGTTCTGAAAGTAACTGTGGTATTTGAAGATGAAAAGGATGAAGGCATTGCCTGCATTCTGTCCTGTAAACCTTAGGGGTAAATCCTTTGATGTTCAAATGAGAGAACCTTAAGTTCCTTTATCTTTCTACTTTTAAAATACTCTCCATGAATTCTTTTTATAAACACTACATTTTCTATAGTGAAGCACTGCAATTTTATATGCAGACTAGATGATAAGTATGCTCTTTTTGAATGTCAATGTCTCATTACATTTATTTTTCATATCTCTACTGAGGCAGAGTGTTTCAAAGTAAGCAGAAATCTTGAATATTATTAATTACATTAGGGAATTAAAATAGCTTACGAAATTCAATGTCAAGTATTTACTGCCCATCCACTGGTCCATTATCAATCAGCATTTTGTTATCATTTGAAAATGAACAAAACTTAAAATTCTAGCCTATTGGGTCTCTATTAAGCACCCAAAATGAAATATTTGAAAGAAATTATATGGAACCTGAATTGTCTCTGCAGTGTAAACCTCACTCACAGAGAAGGTCCAGTCTTCTGCAAATCTCCACATGTGCAGTACAAACATTAGTTCCCCACAACTTACCCTGTTCCTCATGGTCACAAGGCTAAGGCACTTAGTGATACTGTGACACATTAATGAGGAGTAGCTCTTCCAGGACCAAGTGCTGAGCACAAAACATCATTAGGGACTGCTCTGAAGCATCTAACTAGACATTCTGAAAATAGGACATATTATTTTAATATGGTCAAATACACAAAAAGGTAGAAAAGGTTACTAGTACATTTGAAGGCCCTTGTATAATCTATCAATATACTCTTTTCCATATCATTTACATTATGTATATTTTCATTATGTGCCTATAGTTAATAGATTCAAGGGATCAGATCTGGCAGACAGAGTACCTAAAGAACTACCAATGGAGGTTCCCAGCATTGTACATGAAGTCATGACCAAAACCATCCTCAAGAAAAAGAAATGAAACAAGGCAAAATGGTTGTCTGAGGAGGCTTTACAAATAGCTGAGAAAAAAAGAGAAGTGAAAGGTAAGGGAGAAAGGGAAAGATACACCCAGCTAAATGCAGAGTTTCAAAGAATAGCAAGGATAAATAAAGTGTTCTTAAGTGAACAATGCAAAGAAATAAAGGAAAACAATAGAATTGGAAAGACTAGAAATCTCTTCAAGAAAATTGGAGATACCAAGGGAACATTTCATGTAATGATGGGCACAATAAAGAACAGAAACAGTAAGGACCTAACAAAAGCATCAGAGATTAAGAAGAGATGGCAAGAATACAAAGAAGAACTGTACAAAAAAGGCCTTCATGACCCAGATAACCAGGATGCTGTGATCACTCACCTAGAGTCAGACATCCTGGAATGTGAAGTCAAGTGGGCCTTAGGAAGCATCACTACAAACAAAGTTAGTGGAGGTGATGGAATTCCAGCTGAGCTATTTCAAATTCTAAAAGCTGATGCTGTAAAAGTGCTATAGTCAATAGGCCAGCAAATTTGGAAAACTCAGCAGTGACCACAGGACAGGAAAAAGTCAGTTTTCCTTCCAAGCTCAAAGGAGGACAATGCCAAAGAATGTTCAGACTACTGCACAATTGCATTCATTTCACATGCTAGCAAGGTAATACTCAAAATCCTTCAAACTAGGCTTCAACAGTACATGAACCAAGAAATTCCAGATTTTCAAGCTGGATTTAGAAAAGGCAGAAGAACCAGAGATCAAATTGCCAAAACCTGCTGGATCACAGAAAAAAAACGAGAATTTCAGAAAAACATCTACTTCTGCTTCACCAATTACACTAAAACCTTTTGACTGTGTAGATAACAACAAACTGTGGAATATTGGTAAAGAGATGGGAATACCAGACCACCTTACCTGTCTCCTGAGAAACCTGTATGCAGGTTAAGAAGCAACAGTTAGAACTAGAAATGGAAAAATGGACTGGTCCCAAATTGGGAAAGGAGTACGTCAAGGTTGTATATTGTCAGCTGCTTATTTAACTCCTATGCAGAGAACATTATGTGACATGCCAGGCGGGATAAATCACAAGCTGGAATCAAGATTGCTGGGAGAACTATCGACAACCTCAGATATGCAAATACCACTGTAATGGCAGAAATTGAAGCGAAACTAAAAAACCTCTTGATAAAAGTGAAAGAAAAGAGAAAAAGTTTACCTAAAACTCAAAATTCAAAAAACGAAGATCATGGCATTTGGTCTCATCATGGCAAATAGATGGGGGAAAACAAAAACAGTGACAGACTTTATTTCTTGGGCTCCAAAATCACTGTGGATGGTGACTGTAGCCATGAAATTAAAAGGTGCTTGCTCCTTGGAAAAAAAGCTATGACAAACCTGTTGCTGCTAAGTCGCTTCAGTCGTGTCCAACTCTGTGCGATCCCATAGACAGCAGCCCACCAGGCTCCCCCGTCCCTGGGATTCTCCAGGCAAGAACACTGGAGTGGGTTGCCATTTCCTTCTCCAATGCATAAAAGTGAAAAGTGAAAGGGAAGTCGCTCAGTCGTGTCCGACTCCTAGAGACCCCATGGACTGCAGCCCACCAGGCTCCCTCATCCATGGGATTTTCCAAGCAAGAGTACTGGAGTGGGTTGCCATTGCCTTATCTGTGACAAACCTAGGAAGCATATTAAAAAAGCAGAGACATCACCTTTGCTGATGATGGTAAGTATAGTCAAAGGTATGGTTTTTTCAGAAGTCATGTACAGATGTGAGGGTTGGACCATGAACAAGGCTGAGCAGCAAAGAATTGATGCTGTCTAGTTGTGGTGCTGGAGAAGATGCTTGAGAGTCCCTTGGGACTGCAAGGAGATCAAACCAGTCAATCCTAAAGGAAGTCAACCCCGAAAATTCATTGGAAGGACTGATGCTGAAGCTGAAGCTCCAAAACTTTATCTACCTGATGGGAAGAGCCAACTCATTGGAAAAGACCCTCATGCTGGGAAAGAGAAGCCAGGAGAAGAAGGGGACAACAGAGGGTGAGCTGTTTGGATGGCATCACCTACCAAATGGACATTTTGAACAAACTCAAGGAGATAGTGTAGGACAGTGAAGCCTGGTATGCTGCAGTCCAAGGGTTCGCAAAGAGTGGAACATGACATAGAGACTGAAAAATAACAATTTTGCATGAGTTAAATATCACATAAATATCATATAAATGACATCCCAGTAAATGTACTTCTATCTTTGTGTTTATCCCCTCAACATTGTTTTTATTCTTAGTATTTTTTCAATATTAATTTTGCTCACCTTTCACTCGTTAACTCATTTTCATTAAAATATATCTTTTCCTTGTATATTTTACCAAATTTATTAAAATCTAAACTAATTGAGACAGTGTACCATTGGCTTCCCTTGTGGCTCAGAAATAATGCAGGAGACATGTGTTCAATACCTGGGTCAGGAAGATCCCCTTGAGAAGGAAATGGTAAGCCACTGCAATATTCTTGCCTGGGAAATCCCAAGGACAGAGGGGACTGGTGAGTTACAGTCCATGGGGTAGCAAAAGAGTCAGACAAGTCTTAACAACTAAACATTAACAATGACCACTGGCACAGCAGTAGATAGACTGTACTATTGTTGGTAACTTGGTATACGGCAACAGTTACAGCTCACAAGGTTAAAACTGGCTGATACAGAAGGTTGGAAAAACTGCTTATTGTCATGGAAAAAAATTTCTACCACATAATATATAACACACCCACACCAAATTCAAATGAAGATAAAAACTTTGATAAGTAAATACTTGGTACTCATCGCATAACTTTGGGATTCTCTGATGGCTTTATAATGGGTCACCTTGCCAGGCTAAACTGCATTTCCCCAAATCCCATTCCCTGTGTCCTGTTGGAATAAGCTGTAAGAGAGATTTTCTGCTCTTTCTCACAGGAAAGCAGCAGCTGGACCTGCAGTTACCCTGTCTTCCCTCGATTCTTTTCTTCAGTTTTTCTGACTATTTGGTTAGTTGTGTGTGCTTATTTCCATGACTAAGGGCTCCAGCTTCTGCTCTATACCAAGCAAATACTCAGTCACTGGTATCAGAGACAACAAAAAGGACATACGTTTTAGTCCATCTTTGTGGGGTTCTAACCCCTCCTGTGGAATTCTGCCTGCGAGAGTCTACTTGACCAGTAGACTTCAAGTTCCAAAATCAGACACAGAGATAGTCTTTCCAGAGATGGCTTAGACCACATGGGTCAACCTCTACTGAAGTCATAGTTGCATTATTCTCTGGAAGGTTTCTCAGCTTTGAATTGTGCCATTGTGGTGTTGTGGGTACACAATGATAAAGAGGCTGGGTTCGTCGTGATCCCTGTCATGACATGTATAAACTTGAGTTTTAAACTGCCACGAGGAAGATATTCTATAAAAATATATTAATATACTGTCTCCATTTTTTAGGCATGATTTTGATTATGTGTTAAATTTCTAAGATTTTTTAAGAGGATAATTTTAAATTTACAGTTATGAGTGTCTAAACATTGTGAATTGTACACCTATATTTTCTATATCTAAAATATTACCTCAGTTTTTCAAAAAAATCATTTTCTTTTTGTGATTCATTCTTTCTGATGAAATTATATTTCCTTTTCTAAATGAAACATATAAACAAGTGGCATTTTACCTCAAAATTCAAGTTTGTTACTCAGGAAATCAAATCTGCTATCAAAATGTACCCAGGAAATTCCAGAGTCTAAAGCAATTTTTAACAAGGAGAGAAAATAACAAGGGCTGTTCCAAGTTAAATTGTTATCTCTTTCCATCTGCTGGAACTGTGAATTTCTTAAAATTTAACTTTCAAAGTTTGAAGCTGAAAGGAAGATAGCATGGTTGATCACAGATTCTAATATCCCTTTCTTCCCATGCTTATCAGAGTCTTCCTGCCCAGCTCATATTGTATTCTTTCTACTGTGAGTAATGAGGCAAATATTGATGCAAGCTAGCATTATGTCTCACCTCTTCTTACTTTGCACTCTTATCAAACTTACCAACCACAACAAACTGATTTTAATTTCTGACATGGACACTCCTTTTCTTCCTCATACTTACCCCACTGCCTTCGAGATTTTCTACGTGCTCCTTCTTCTATCAGAGATATTGCCTTTATTTTTCATGACAGGGATCACACCCAGCCTCTTTATCGTTGTACACCCACAACACCACAATGGCACCATGTCTGTCAGGCACAGACAATAAGCATGAAATGAAATCCTCATTGATCAATTCTTAATAGGATCTTAATGCTAATCTGCATTTTCCCTCTAATCAACCACCTTCCCTTAGGGCCCTTTCTCCATTCAAATTCATGAATGTATATCTTCCTCCCTAATTTGCAACACACAACAGAAATTGTCTTATTAAATTGACTCTGGTTCTTCTCCCTTTATCATTTTTATTAAAGAGAAGTGGTCTTTCTCTCCCCTCATAATTGTTATGTGTACATTGCTACAACTGTAATGAAGAGAAACTATATATCAATCAGGCTCTTGGTGGGAAGTAGGTATGACATTAAAGTTGTATACTTTGTCTGAAAGTGAAGTCGCTCAGTCGTGTCCGACTCTTTGTGACCCCATGGACTGTAGCCTTTCAGGCTCCTCCGTCCGTGGGATTTTCCAGGCAAGAGTGCTGGAGTGGATTGCCATTTCCTTCTCCAGGGGATCTTCGCGACCCAGGAATCGAACCCGGGTCTCCCACATTGCAGGCAGACGCTTTACCGTCTGAGCTTAACAAACAGAATATTTATGGAAGTATAGGCAGGATTTAGAAAAGCATAACTTTTTCATAAAGTGAAATACTTTGGGGCAAGTAGCACTGTTAGCACACCTAGGTATCGATCAGAAGGGAGAAGGCATCCTTGTTACCAGAGACAGAGAATGTAGAAACAAGAAGTTTATATAAACAAACCTGTTACTTCTTCATCATTTCAATATCCTAAGTGCAAATCCCTTTATCTCGTATATTCCTCTCAGATTTACTGTTTTGTCTGTTAAAAAGGTGTGAGTCCTTCCTGCTATGGTCATTTCTTTGATTCAGACCTCTCTGGGGTTCCTCTACTTATGTAAATAATTAAATTTGTTTTCTTCTTGTTAATCTGTCTTTTTATGTCAAACAGGTTTCAATCAAGAACCTACAAGGATAGAGGAACAATTTTTCCTCCCTGATAGGAGTCTCTCAAGAAAGGGCCTAAGAATGTACAACAGAAATGGAATATAAAGGTCAAGAAGAAATCAAGATAAGATAGGGTAAAAATCCTAGATGATGATTAACTCAAGTATATGAAGTTCTTATTTCACCAACAGTCAGAAAACATTCGTTGAGCCTTTCTTATGTACCAGGGCTCTCTGAGGGTTTCTTCAACTTGAGTCCTTTAATCTTAACATCAACCCAATGAGATAAGAAATTCCAATTTTACAAGGGAGGGTGCCAATGATGACAGTGGTAACCGACTCATCTAAAGTCATCCAGGTAGTAAGTGGCCAAGCAGAGACGATAGCTAATTATTTTTCTTCTCCAGAAGTCTCCTCGCAGCTTTACTGAGTTATGATTGACAAACAAAAATTATATATATTTGAATTATACAATGTGGTGGTTTAATATACACGGTGAAATTATTACCACAAACTAATTAACATATCCATCACAGCACATAGTAATCATTATGTGTGTGTATGTGGTTTAAATACTTATTATATACTCTCCTAGCAAATTTCAAGTACATGATACAGTGTTATTAATTATAGTCATTGTAGTGTGCATTAGATTTCCATAACTTACTTTATAACTTAAACTTATACCCTTTGAACAATACCTCCCTATTCCCTTCACCTCCTACCTCTTGGCAATCACCATTTCACTCCTTGTTACTATGAGTTGGAAGTTTTTTAGATTCATGCTACAAGTGAGATCACACGATATTTGTCTTTCTGTGTCTAATTTACCTCACTTAGTATAATGCCCTCAACATCCATCCATGTTGTCAGAAACGGCAGAATTTCCTTCTCTTTAATGGCCAAATAATATTCCATTGTGTATCTATTCACAAAATGGATCATTTAATCATTTGGACTTATTCTCTCATATTCTCTTCAACAGGTGATTCATTTCTCCCCCTTCCCCAATTAGATGACTTGGATATTCTCTAAGGTGACTCCCCTTTGCTACCTGACCCCTTCTCTATCATGACAAGCAAGCATAAGTTAGGGCAAAACAAAGTCTTTCTTGGCCATTAGACCTCATGTACCATTCTCCATCTCCATATGCCTAATGCCTTTGATACAATCTCATTATTTCCTAAGCTCCATTTTAAAAAATATATTTGAGGTAACACAAACATTGTTAATTATATTAATGTGTAAAACACCACATCACTATATTCTTTTTACTGTAATAAATAATGACATACTTTAGATAAGCTTTTAAAAGTTCAAATAGAAAATTCTGCGTGAAATCAATAGTCTGAATGTGAGTCCTGACTCTTGCCAATGGCCCATTATTCATTATAAATGGAAAATCTTGGAAATGAAGCCTACCAGTCTAACTCTTTCAGTATGCCTCATAGGATTTCTTTGAGGACTACCAAAATCCTGAAAATGGAAATCTTGTATAAAAAGATGCATACTTGAGATTTATCTCTAAATGTATTCTCTTTTATATAATTCACATACAATTCACCCATTTAAAATGTACAATTCAATTGCTTTTAGTATATTACCAGTTGTAAAAAAAATCACCACAAACAATTTTAGGATATTTTTCATATTCTCAAAAAGAAACTCCACACATTTTAGCCCTCACCCCCACCCCTAATCTTTATTTCCCTTCCTTTGTTCCCATCAGCACCAGGCAATGACTAATCAATTTACTTTGTCTCTATAGATTTGCCTATTATGGGCATTTTATATAAATATAATAGGTGGTCTTTTGCAACTTTTTTTTTTTTTTTTTTACTTAGCATGTTTTCAAAGTGCATCCATATTGTAGCATACATCAGTATTTCATTTTCTCTAGGGGCAAGTAATGATCTGTTATATGGTTATCCCACACTTTACTTATCCATTCATCACTTGATGGACCTCTGGTATGTTTCTACTTTTTGGCTATTATGAATAAAACTGCTGTAAACATTCATGTACAAGCTATTGTGCTGACATGGTTCTATTGCTTTTGGGTAGGAGTGGAATTGCTGGGTAACAGCATCATTCTATCTTTAATATTTCGAGAGGCTGCCAGACTATTTCTCAACATGCATGCCTAAGTGTGTTTAAATAAGTTAACACTTTTCTTCTATCAATTTCTGTTTTAGCTGAATCAGAAAGCCTTCTTTGAATTAAGCCCCCCTGTTTTATGTTCCCACACATCATATGGTTATATCATAATAGTATATCATGCTATATGCTAATTGAACATTTGTTTTTCTGACATCTCTTCGAGCCTTCTGGATTGCTTCATGCATCAGGTACACAATCAATACATGTGAGCTGAATCACAGTTTTGGAGCTATAAGAAAATTTTATGTTTTTTATATTTCTTTGAAATTTCTGTTTTTTAAACAATGATCAAATATTATTCCTTGAGTTACTTTTATAATCAAAGAAGATATATAATGTGCAATTATAATCATATATAACATGTAATCTAATTACTTCTACTGAGCATGTTGAAGAAAAGTTATGACCAACCTAGATAGCATTTTGAAAAGCAGAGACATTACTTTGACAACAAAGGTCCGTCTAGTCAAGGCTATGGTTTTTCCAGTGGTCATGTATGGATGTGAGAGTTGGACTGTGAAGAAAGCCGAGCACCGAAGAATTGATGCTTTTGAACTGTGATGTTGAAGAAGACTCTTGAGAGTCCTTTGGACTGCAAGGAGATCCAACCAGTCCATTCTGAAGGAGATCAGCCCTGGGATTTCTTTGGAAGGACTGATGCTAAAGCTGAAACTCCAGTACTTTGGCCACCTCACGCGAAAAGTTGACTCATTGGAAAAGACTCTGATGCTGGGAGGGATTGGGGGCACGAGGAGAAGGGGACAACAGAGGATGAGATGGCTGGATGGCATCACTGACTTGATGGACGTGAGTCTGAGTGAACTCCGGGAGTTGATGATGGACAGGGAGGCCTGGTGTGCTGTGATTCATGGGGTCGCAAAGAGTCGGACACGACTGAGCGACTGAACTGAACTGAACTGACTGAGCATGTTTATATCATCAGATAAAAATTAACTTATAATAAAATTTTCAGAATACATTATATTAACTATTTTTTAGCATACAAAAAAATACCTGAAAGTGTTTATAGTAACCCTTTCAGGTAGTAATTTCTGTGAGGTATATTTTTGTTTATTCTACTTCTGTATACATATTTTAAAAGATACTTATTTTAGCAAGTAGCATTCAATTTCTTTGCTTTGAGCCCATATTCAACAAGAAAACACATAATCTGGTTTTAGTTTCCAAGGAGCACTAAAAATTCCTAAGCAGAAGACATGAATTTTGCAATCTTTGAAAAGATAAATATAACCCCTAATATACAGTGGATACATTGTCATTCTGGAGCTTTATTTAATAAATTTGTCTCTAATAGCTTGATCAGCACTGAGTGCATGAACACAACCGAGTTATTATACCTGTAAAATGAAGAACCAGAGTACATGTGGTGACTGCTTCAAGATATGACCATCATATAGGAATCAGCCTACAGCTGACAGTGTGTCACTTCCTCTGCAGCAGCAGCAATGTTAGTTGCTCAGCAGTATCTGACTCTTTGTGACCCCATGTAATGTAACCCATCAGGCTCCTCTGTCCATGGAATTCTTTGGGCAAGGATACCGGGGTGGGTCAGTTCAGTTTAGTCTCACAGTCGTGTGAGACTCTTTGAGACCCCATGGACCACAGCACACTAGGCTTCTTTGTCCATCACCAACTCCTGAGCTTACTCCGACTCATGTCCATTGAGTCGGTGATGCCATCCAACCATCTCATCCTCTGTCATCCCCTTTTCTTCCAGCCTTCAATCTTTCCCAGCACCAGAGTCTTTTCAAATGAGTCAGTTCTTTGCATCAGGTGGCCAAAGTATTGGAGTTTCAGCTTCAGCATCATTCCTTCCAATGAAAATTCAGGACTGATTTCCCCTAGGACTTACTGGTTGGATCTCCTTGCTGTCTAAGGGACTCTCAAGAGTCTTCTCTAGCACCACAGTTCAAAAGCATCAATTCTTTGGCACTCAGCTTTCTTTATGGTCCAACTCTCACATACATACATGACTACTTGAAAAACTATACCTTTGACTAGACGGAACTTTGTTGGCATAGTAATATCTCTGCTTTTTAATATGCTGTCTAGGTTGGTCATAGCTTTCCTTCCATGGAGCAAGTGTCTTTTAATTTCATGACTGCAGTCACCATCTGCAGTCATTTTGGAGCCCCCCAAAGTTTCTCACCATTTCCATTGTTTCCCCTTCTATTTGCCATGAAATGATGAGACCAGATGACATGACCTTAGTTTTCGGAATGTTGAGTTTTAAGCCAGCTTTTTCACTCTCCTCTTTCATTTTCATCAAGAGGCTCTTTAGTTCTCTTCACTTTCTGCCATAAGGGTGGTGTCATCTACATATCTGTGGTTATTGATATTTCTCCCGGCAATCTTGATTCCAGTTTGTGCTTCATCCAGCCCAACATTTCACATGATGTACTCTGCATATAAGTTAAATAAGCAGGGTGACAATAGACAACCTTGATGTTTACGTACTCCTTTCCTGATTAGGAACCAGTCTGTTGTTTCATGTCCAGTTCTAACTGTTGCTTCTTGATCTGCATACAGATTTCTCAGGAGTCAGGTTGTGGTCTGGTATTTCCAACTCTTGAAGAATTTTCCACAATTTGTTGTGATCCACACAGTCAAAGGTTTTGGCATAGTCAATAAAGCAGAAGTAGATGTTTTTCTTGAACTCTTTTTTTTTTTTGATGATCCAATGTATGTTGGCAATTTGATATCTGGTTCTGCTGCCTTAACAATCCAGCTTGAACATCTGAAAGTGGATGCATGGATGCTAAGTCATTTCAGTTGTGTCCGACTTTTTGCATATGGGCTGTAGCCCTCCAGGCTCTTCTGCCCATGACAGTTCTCCAGGCAAGAATACTGGAGTGGGTTGGATAGCCATTCCATTCTCCAGGGAATATTCCCAACTCAGGGATCAAACCCGGGTCTCTTGCATTACAGGCAGATTCTTTACCATCTGAGCCACCAGGGAAGCCTGTGTCTCTTCCTTCAGGACACATCTATTCTATTACTGTGAACTGTAGTCAAATATACAATGAGATTAGAATATTTGTGGCTTAAAAAATTTCAACCTTTTATAGTACATAAGAATGTATTTTAAATGGAGTGAACCTCAGGGATGTCAGTATGTGATTGCTTCTATGCAAAGCGGAATCTTGAACACAGAAGAGTGATTAAGATATGGATTTGGCAGCCACACTGCCTGAGTAGGAATTCTAGCCTGCAACCTAAGGGCTGTGGGAAATCAAATATATTATTCAGCTCTCTGTCCCTCAATTCCCTCATTTGTAAGATGGATACACACTAACCTACCTCACAAGATTTATATGAGGGTTATATGTATTAATTATATAATGATTATATGTTCAGAGGACACACTTAACATATGTAAATACTAGCTAAATCACTGTATTTTTTTCATTTTAGCCAGTGATGCAATGATTTTGAATTCCTGACTGCATTTCCTTTTGAACAAGCTATAACTTGGATAATTTATTAATTTAAGCTCTCATCCTCAAATGGTTCAAAAACTTGAGACTCCATGTACTTCCCAATGGCTTCTTTACATTTTAAACCAAATATTCTAATGATGCATATAAATGCAATACACATTTTTGATTCATTATATTAACTAAATATTCAAACATAGAGTAAAACTTGGCTATAAAACCTTATCCTTATTGAAACTGAAAAAAATGTTTCATTACTTGTGGAAATTATCATGCTAGACATATCTTCACATGTTTAGTGAAGGGAATATAATTAGGGAGAAATTTTTAAATGTACTTCTTTTTGAATTAAATGTTGAAAGCACTGTAACCTCAGATTAAATATGAATGGCCTCTGGTAAAATGAATGAAAAAGGTGCTTTGAAAATCACCAATGGGGAATTTAAGGAAATAACTTTCACATTAATAAGTTAAAGCTATGAGTGTAGAGTTTTGTCCATTCTCCCTTGAGCTGTTATTACTGGCCCAGCAAAGGAAATTGTTGTGTTAAAAGCCAACTTTGGATTTTTCTTTCCTTTTTTCCTGTAAGTGCTGTGCATTGATCATTCTTTTAATCACTCTTTTTCAGTTCTATTGCCTTTAAACAGCAAGAGAATTTAGTGCTCTGCAGAAAAGAAATGATAAAATGTAGGGCAACAAAACAAGGCAGAAGGAGCCTGGCTGTACTGAGGATTTATTGGATTGCCTTGGTAGGAGAATGTCCTGTTTGGGCTACTCTGTGCATGTAATTCTGTCTCTACTCCAGTATTTCTCAACCTTGACTTCATATTAGAATCAACTGGGGAACTTTAGAAAATTCCAATTCCCAGATTGCAGTAGGGACTAATTAAATCAGAATCTCTGGGAATGAAACCTAAGCATTAGTATTTTTTTTTAAACTCCCCCTGTTATTTTGATGTTCAGCCAAGGCCGAGATGCACTGCTCTGGAAACTCCCTTCCATCTCTTTGGGGAAATACATTCGGGGGCATTTCCCACAACCATCATACTGTTCATTACTAATCATGTCACACTCTTCACCCGAGAAATTGGGGCTATATTATTGATGACCTTTTATTCCTTTGTTGTGACCCATAAGCATTCCATCTCACCTGACATTTTAGAGGTTGAAGAAACTCAATAGCTTCTACTAGTATGCTTTCAGAAGTTTCAAAGAACTTGAGCAAATGATGACTTTAAAAGACAAATATAAAGAAGGAAAAAACGATTCACCTAATTCTTCCCTTCCTCTTACATTATCTACTAGGGACTTCAAACTTCTAGTTAATTATTTATAACTTGTTTATTTTATATTTATTTTAAGCTAGGGAAATGATGTTAGACAAAAAGCAAATTTGAGCGGTTTTCTTACTCAAGCTCAAAATGGGTTGTATAGCAGCAGATACAACTTGCAAAATCAACCATGCATTTGGCCCAGGAACTGCTAACGAAATTACAGTGCACGTGTTCCCCATCCTGAACCCTCCTCCCTCCTCCCTCCTCCCTCCCTGTACCATCCCTCTGGATTGTCCCAGTGCAAAATAAAAAAAAAAAAAAAAAAGAAAGAAAGAAAGAAATTACAGTGCAGTGGTAGTTAAATAAATTTTTGAAAGGAGACAAGAACCTTGAAGATAAGGAGCATAGTGACTGGCCATCAAAGGTTGACAATGACCAACTGAGAGCAATCACAGAAGAGAAGCTGATCCTCTTATAACTATACAACAAATTGCCAAGGAACCCAACATCAACCATTCTACAGTTGTTCAGCATTTGAAGCAAATTGGAAAGGTAAAAAAGCTCAATAAGTGGGTGCTTCATGAGCTGACCAAAGATTAAAAAAAAAAAATCATCATTTTGGAGTGTCTTCTCTTATTCTATGCAACCACAATGAACCATTTCTCAATTGGATTATGATGTGTGATTAGAAGTGGATTTCATATAACAACTGGAGATGACTGAGCTCAGTGGTTGGGCCAAGAAGCTCCAAAGCACTTCCCAAAGCCAAACTTGAACCAAAAATGGTCATGGTCACTGTTTGCTGGTCTGCTACCTGTCTGATCCACTACAGCTTTCTGAATCCTGGTGAAACCCCTACATCTGAGAAGTATGTAAATCAATGAGATGCACTGAAAACTGAAATGCCTGCAACTGGCATTGGTCAACAGAAAGGACCCAGTTCTTCTCCATGATAACACCCAAATGCACGTTGTACAATCGATGCTTTAAAAGTTGAACGAGTTGGGGTACAAAGCTTTGCTTAATCTGCCATATTCACCTGACCTCTCACGAACTGACTGCCATTTCTTCAAGCATCTCAACAACTTTTTGCAGGGAAGATGCTTCCACAACCAGCAGGATGCAGAAAATGCTTTCCAGGAATTCCTTGAATCCTGAAGAACAGATGTTTATGCTACAGGAATAAGCAAAGGTATTTC
Organism: Bos mutus; assembly: GCF_027580195.1. NCBI lineage: Eukaryota > Metazoa > Chordata > Mammalia > Artiodactyla > Bovidae > Bos > Bos mutus. The sequence goes on from NC_091618.1 coordinate 78,513,038, forward strand.
CTGTTGGCAAAAATGTGTTGTTATAACAGTTCTTATTTTGACTAGTAAAGATGTATTTGAGCCTAGTTATGGTTTAAAATTCATGGTCCAAAACTGCAATTACATTTGCACCTACCTAATAGTTTCTTTTTAGTTTTATTTATCACAATATGACATGCTTTGCTTTCCGGAGGGAAAGGGGATGGGTTTGGGGAAGAAGGGCTTTCTTTTTTTTTTTTTTTTTGTCTAGCTATTCTCATGAAAGAAGTAATTTTAATCATCTTATTCACTGTTGTATATCCAGAGCTTCCAACAGTGACTGTGATTCAGTAATTTTTTGAATGAAAGATTGGATTCAAACTCTGATCTTCAAACTCCATGCTTTTTCCACTGTATGAAAGTCAGTTGCTTATTATTAACAGGCTTTCCAAGATCTCATCACCTTTAATTGCTTTAGCTATTTTTTAATGTTTTATATACATCAAATTTTCACCATTAGACTATATTGACAAGAAAAAAAAATGGGTAAACTCTTCAGAAAACAGCTATTAAAATGTGCTTCTCTTAATAGCATGAATTAGTTTAGCAGATTCCTGAGATCAAACAAATCTCAAGCCCTGAGAAAATAAGATCTGAGAGGGAAAATTTCATTGTTGAGCAATCTAAAAGATGGACTAAATAAGTACACAGAGGTGAACAGGCTTTCAACTAACATGACTCTCCTATCACATGGCCTTAGTTCAGCTCAGTTCAGTTTAGTCCAATCAAGGATCCATTAAAGCCTCCATCACCAGCTTTAGGTTGTTCACCTAAAGCAACTATTTAAGTTGATCTGGTCAGCTAGGATAGCTATTAGCCCAGGAAAAAAATAGGTTGATTTCTATTAGAATAGTGATTCTGTAACCTTTGTTCACAGGGCTTTCCCAGGTGACTCAGTGGTAAAGAATCTGCCTGTCAATGCAGGATTCACAGGTTTGATCCCTGGGTCAGGAAGATCTCTTCGAGGAGGAAATGGCTACCCACTCCACCATTCTTGCCTAGGTAATTGCATGGACAGAGGAGCCTGGTGGGCCACAGTCCACAGAGTTGCAAAGACTTGGATACAACTGAGCAACTGAGCACAGAAGCATGCCCTGGGTTCACAGTAGAATCTTCCAGGAAGATTTTAGAAGACACCCATGCCTGTGCCTCACCTCCAAAGACTGGGGTGAGCCAATATACTCAGTTCCAGGTGCAGCCAGGGCCTGGCACTTAAAAATAATTCTCCTCCAGTGAATTTAAAATGTAACCAAGACCGAGGAACATTGCTCTAGGAAAAAGCAGACCACCCAAAATGAAGTGACAAAGTAAAAGAAGTGATAACTTAACTGACTGTTTACACAAAGCATTGCTCTGGAAAGTGCTTTGAGAATTACATACAATTCTTTTTAAATTACCTTGATAAAATCAGAATGGCATATAGAATGCATGGGGCATATCACAGGGAAGCATTTGAGTATTGCTATCGGAAAACAGGTTTATGTAGCCTAACAGGATGAGAGAGATTCTCTGCTGCTTCACTGTGGGTGACTAATGCTTTTTTCTCCTGGTGTCCTTTCCTCATGGCCCTGAACTACGGCAAAGGAAAACAAAGTGGGGCCCTGGAGGAGCCCTTGGAGGAAATCCATATGAGAAAAATACACACTTCCAAAGTGCATGCAGAGCTTCAGAGTCCTTCCTGCAGCCGATTTTTTTTGCTATGCTTTCAATACTTCTGATCTCAGGCAATAATTATTGAGTATCTCAGCAAAATATTGCTGAATAACTATAATACATTAATGTGTTAAGGAAGGATTACTTAATGCAGCACTGAAGTAGATGCTTCATATAACATTAACACATTTCATCCTCAGAAAATCCTTCCAAGTAGGTATTTTTATCACTGTTTTTCTCATGAAGAAAGAGACTGAGAAAAATAAGATGATGTATTCAAGATCACAAAGCTAGGAAGTGATGGAGTGGGTATTCAAAGTCAAGTTTTTTGGACTACAAATCAATGCCCCCTGTACTACCATGACAGGTCTCAGACTACATCGGGTGCCAGAGAAGAACGCTTACTGAGGGAAAATTGTAACTAACAAAAACCTCAAGTAACACTTGAGGAGTTAGAACATGTTTCTGAAGGCTACCAATTTTCTTTGTCTCTCTTCTTCCCATCTGCTTCCAACTACATTAACAGATTGTCTCAGGATGTATCTTTCTTAAGAATTATGACACGAAGATGAACAACCTGCCTCCAAAATGGAATACATTTATCTCAAAGCCAAATACAGAGATCATAATGGATGTGGGTCTTGGTATGGGGTTAAGGAATAGAGATGGGTGATGGCATTATAGTGCCTGACTGGAGCCATGGAAGGTGAATTGTCTAGCCAGCAGCATTCTCATCCAAATCGGAGTCAAGCCACCGTAGAGCAAAACTTTGGCTGGGATGCCAGGAACTTATCTAGCCAGGCTGTAGGATTTTATACTTCAGGTTGAGGAAAAGGGAAACCGCAGCTTCTCATCAGACGATAATGAGACACTTAAAAATGAGAACGTGAGGACTACATACAGCTAGGCAACATCTGTCATTCTCATGTCTTTCTTGGAGGCACCCGAAGAGAAATGCTCATGATTTGTTTCACTTTTCTCATAACCCTCTAAGCAAAACCGACCAGTAGCCTGTAAATTATATAGGAGGGTGAGTGAGAGCTTGTGGCAATAGTTTTGAGAAAACCCACATGCACATATGCCATTCTTCTAACTAGATTTTGTGCTTTTTATGTGCTCAGTCAAGAATGAAAACAATATTATAAATGTTATGCTTTCCAGGCTTGACAGATGCTCATCTTGGGATGGAGTTACATACACAGAGAGAAAATGAGCTGTAACAAGTTCTTTGCAGAGGATAAGTGGGTGGTTTTGGAATCCTTGATGAAAATCCACTGTAGTACATATATATAAATATAAATATATATATATATATATATAACCTATATGAATAAGCAATAAGGGAAATATGTATTTAAGGAATAAGGGAAATATACATTTCCCTTATTATTTAGACTTATTCAGTAAAACTTGCCTTCCACCATTTTTTACCATCGAACTGACAATTCTCAGCGTTCCTATGTTATTACTGCTTACTTGGTATAAAGCAGGAATGATGCTTTACAGTGGCTATATGAAGTACCATTGAGAATTAAACTGCTTTCCTTTCTTCCTCATTGTTGTGAATTTGGTGCAGATGAAAGATGGAAGATTGGCAGCCAGGGAGCCCAAAGTCCTCTGTTATCTGTGAGATGCACGAGATATGGACAGAGGGAGCCCAAACATTCCTCTTCACAGCCGTATGCCAGCTTTCAAATCTTGGAGAAAAAATTCTATGGAAGAGTGTGTCATTTATAAAAGATAAGATGTTAAGATAGGCTTTCTTTAAAAGGGAGGTGCTGGTGGTGGGTTTTACAGAGTGGTTGGAAGGATTAAAATAAGTTTCAGGAAAGATTTACCGAGGTACTTTTTGGGGTTTCTATTTAGTTCAAGAACAATGTGAGCTATTCCTTTTTTTTTTTTTTTTCCTCTTGTTCTTTACCTTCATTCGTGTGTCTGTTTTCCACCCTGGAATTCTTTGCCCATTTTGTTGCAGCAGACTTCTTTATCAGCCAGAGCCAAGTCCTGAGGCTCCTTGTAAAAAAGACACAGTCTGGAACTCCAGACCATGGAAGGTCTCCACATGCTGCTGCTTTGCCTTCTCTCTGCTTCCAGCCCGCCTGCTCACAGTCAGGTGATGTTGCTTTCTCACTGCCTTGCACCTGGTCTTGCCTCACAGCTCAGCTTGATTCCAGCTTTATTCCTGGACAGACCTTTTAGCTCCCGCCTTGCAGCCCTGTAGCCAGCCCCACACCACCCAATACCTAGCCCAGGCTCTGGAGAACCTGGCCCAGACTCTGGGAATTCTGACAGGACACATCACAGGCAAAATTTGTCACTGGTTTCTTTCCATCCTGCCAGAAAGCTTCCTCTTGCCTTTTGTTTCCTATGGATTTCAAAAGGCTTCTAAACCACCCAGGGTTTCACGATGAGTAAGCTGACCTAATGCTCAAGTCAAATTTTTGGTTTTCCTTTCCCTGGGTCATCTGCTCTGCTCTGTGGAGCCCCTTTGACTTTCCTTCCTCCAGCAGTGAGTCTGGTTGAGCAGCTCCATGGAGCTGGCTTTGTGATGCCTAGGCTCACATAATGCAGGGCTTAATAAACATTTCTCATTATGATGATGATTGTGCTAATAGACCCCATGATTATGCTTTGTCTAAATTAAATTTTTCATCTCCCAGTGCAAACCTGCTACTCCTCCTATGATCCTTGTTTTTGTTGATGGTGCCATTTTTTTTCTAGGCTCCCAGCCTTAAATAGCATGGACTCCTCTTTGATTCCTCTCTTGCTACCACATTAAATCTCATTTAGAATCCTGTTGATTCTCATCCATCCTCAATTTTCTATTCCCACTACCACAGCTTTTATCCATTTGGATGGAATATTTGAAAAAGTCTCTTAATTTGGCCCCCTGACTTCTGACTCTTTCCATTCAAATCCATTTGACACCCAACTGCTAGATTAAACTTTCTAAAGTATTTGAATTTCTTTTTTCCACTTGCTTGTTACGTTATCAAGGGCAAGATACTAAGTTCCTTTATTATTGTTTCTTTTTAATTTGATTTTTTGTCCCACTACAGGGCATTTGGGCTCTTAGTTCCATGACCAGAGATTGAACCCATGTCCAATGCCTTGGAACTGCAGACTCTTAACACTGGACTGCCAGGGAAGCCCCTGGATTTCTTTAACTTTTAGTTCTTATCTGTAAAATTATGCTAGTATCTCAGAAGAGTGTTATTATTATTAATACTCAGTGATGCACTGTCACAGGACAAAGCACAAAGCACTTAACCTGCCATGTGCTGTGTGCTGTGTTAGTTGCTCAGTTGCATCCGATGCTCTGCAACCCCATGCACTGTAGACTGCAGGGCTTTTTGTCCGTGGGGTTCTCCAGGCAAGACTACTTGAGTGGGTTGCCATTTCCTCCTCCAGAGGATCCTCCTGACCCAGGGATTGAACCCTCATCTCTTGGCAGGCAGGTTTTTTTATCACTAGCGTCACCTAGGAAGCCACCAACCTGCTATAACTGCTTTTAAGTTTCCACCTATTTAGTCCAACTTATTGAGGCAGAGGAACCAGAGATCAAATTGCCAACATCTGCTGGATCATCGAAAAAAGCAAGAGAGTTCCAGAAAAATATCTATTTCTGCTTTATTGACTATGCCAAAGCCTTTGACTATGTGGATAACAATAAACTGTGGAAAATTCTGAAAAAGATGGGAATACCAAACCACCTGACCTGCCTCTTGAGAAACCTATATGCAGATCAGGAAGCAACAGTTAGAACTGCACATGGAACAACAGACTGATTCCAATTGGGAAAAGGAGTACATCAAGGCTGTATATTGTCACCCTGCTTATTTAACTTATATGCAGAGTACATCATGAGAAGCACTGGGCTGGAGGAAGCACAAGCTGGAATCAAGATTGCCCAGAGAAATATGAATAACCTCAGATATGCAGATGACACCACCCTTATGGCAGAAATTGAAGAGGAACTAAAAAGCCTCTTGATGAAGGTGAAACAGGAGAGTGAAAAAGTTGGCTTAAAACTCAACATTCAGAAAACGAAGATCATGGCATCTGGTCCCATCACTTCATGGGAAATAGATGGGGAAACAGTGGAAACAGTGTCAGACTTTATTTTTCTGGGCTCCAAAATCACTGCAGATGGTGACTGCAGCCATGAAATTAAAAGACGCTTACTCCTTGGAAGAAAAGCTATGACCAACCTAGATAGCATTTTGAAAAGCAGAGACATTACTTTGCCAACAAAGGTCCGTCTAGTCAAGGCTATGGTTTTTCCAGTGGTCATGTATGGATGTGAGAGTTGGACTGTAAAGAAATCTCAGCACCAAAGAATCGATGCTTTTGAACTGTGGTGTTGGAGAAGACTCTTGAGAGTCCCTTGGACTGCAAGGAGATCCAACCAGTCCATTCTGAAGGAGATCAGCCCTGGGAGTTCTTTGGAAGGAATGATGCTAAAGCTGAAATTTCAGTACTTGGGCCACCTCATGCGAAAAGTTGACTCATTGGAAAAGACTCTGATGCTGGGAGGGATTGGGGGCAGGAGGAAAAGGGGACGACAGAGGATGAGATGGCTGGATGGCATCACCGACTCGATGGACGTGAGTCTGAGTGAACTCTGGGAGTTAGTGATGGACAGGGAGGCCTGGCGTGCTGTGATTCATGGGGTCGCAAAGAGTCGAACACGACTGAGCGACTGAACTGAACTGAACTGAACTCCTGCATCGCAGATTCTTTACCAACTGAGCTACAAGGACTGTTAAAGCACCTTTTTTTGAGACAATCTGACACAGCCCACCTGTGAATGGTTACAGAAAAATGTATCATGTTTTGCAAGGTAAATGGCCCTTTTTATTTTACTTCCCCACCTCCTCTCCATCTCTGTTCTATAAAAGAACCTGGCATCCAGATCCTGATAAGATGGTTATTTTGAGACATTAGTCTGCCATCTTCTAGGTCAGTTGGCTTTCCAAATTAAGTTATATTCCTTGCCTCAACACCTCATCTCCCAGTTAATTGGCCTGTTGTGTGGTAAGCAGAGACAGCTTAGACTTGATAACATTTACTGAAAAGATCTTGTCCGACAATGTAATCACTGGTATCAAACAACTGTCCATATTTGCATGGGTTAGTTTTTTGGCTCCCTATGTCTTCTCATTATTTCATTATGAAATTTTTCAAACATACTAAAAAGTTAAAAGAATTGTTTAGTAAACAATTTTGAAAAAAAAAGGCTAAGATTATACATAATTGCCTTGAATGTATCAGTTCAGTTCAGTTCAGTTGCTCAGTCATGTCCGACTCTTTGCAACCTCATGAATCGAAGCACGCCAGGCCTCCCTGTCCATCACCAGCTCTCGGAGTTCACTCAGACTCACGTCCATCGAGTCAGTGATGCCATCCAACCATCTCATCCTCTGTTGTCCCTTCTCCTCCTGCCCCCAATCCCGCCCAGCATCAGTCTTTTCCAATCAGTCAACTCTTCATATGACGTGGCCAAAGTACTGGAGTTTCAGCTTTAGCATCATTCCTTCCAAAGAACACCCGAGACCGATCTCCTTTAGAATGGCCTGGTTGGATCTCCTTGCAGTCCAAGGGACTCTCAAGAGTCTTCTCCAACACCACAGTTCAAAAGCATCAATTCTTCGGTGCTCAGCTTTCTTCACAGTCCAGCTCTCACATCCATACATGACCACTGGAAAAACCATAGCCTTGACTAGACGGACCTTTGTTGGCAAAGTAATGTCTCTGCTTTTGAATATGTTATCTACATTTATCATAACTTTCCTTCCAAGGAGTAAGCATCTTTTAATTTCATGGCTGCAATCACCATCTGCAGTGATTTAATTAAATATCTAAAGATAATTTACATCTTAACAATATTGAGCTTTCAGTCCATTAACATGGTACATTTCTCTATATATTTACATCTTCTTTTTTTCTAGCAATATTTTCATGTTTTCAGTGTATAGGTCTTCTTGTTGTTATTGCTGCTGTTAAATGTACTCTAAGTATTTTATATTTTACAATGCCATTTTTAAAAAGCCAACATTATTAAAGTTAAATTGCATATAACAGATTGCACTCATTTCAAATGTACAGTTAAAGTTTTTAAATCATATGATGTACCTATTTTTTTAATTAATAAACTTTACATTTTAAGAAATCGGCATTTACTGAAAAACTGAACAGAGAGTACAGACTGTTCTGGTATGGCACTCCCCTCCCCCCTACACATAGCTTCCCCTATTATTAGCATCTTGTACTAATGTGTACTAACATCTTGTACTTATTCCCTGGTGGCTCAGAGGTTAAAGCATCTGCCTGCAATGCAGGAGATGTGGGTTTGATCCCTGGGTCAGGAAGATCCCCTGGAGAAGGAAATGGCAACCAGTATTCTTGACTGGAAAATCCCATGGATGAAGGAGCCTGGCGGGCTACAGTCCACGGGGTCACAAAGAGTCAGACATGACTGAGTGACTTCACTTCACTTCACTAATGTGGTAAGTTCATTATATTTGGTTAATTGGTATTAAGACAGTATTCTTGTGTCTACCATTATTATAGTATCAAACAGAATTAATTTTACTGCCCTAAAAGTACCCTGTGTACTACTCATTCATCCATCCCTTCTTTCCCTTAAAACACATCAAAACCACAATTTTTTTTTTTTTTGTCTTTATGATATTGCCTTTTTCCAGAAGGTCTTATCCTTTTAGAGAGATGTTTCTTTCCCTGAGGTGGAAAACTAGAGAGGGTTGGAGGTGTGCATTTCCAGGTTTGTTAGGCTGTGGTAAAACACAAGTTTCCAAAATAGTTTGGCTCTAGGTTCACCTACCACAGTACAACTGTTAGGGGAAGCACACCAACTGAAACTGTCCATCCTGGACTGGTTCGCTAGTAACCATTTACATGAGTTGTTTTAGGACAGGACATCCCGGAAAGGAACACAGAACTAATAAGCCATGACCAACCTAAAGAATTTGGGAAAGGTCAAAAGGAGACAACCCAGAAACTAATCCCATTACCTTAAAACCTGAGACTATGAGCCATGTGGCAGAGCAGTTCTGGGTTCCCTTACCCTCCTGCTCTCTGCACAAGTGTGCTTTTCAATAAAATCTCCTGCTTTGTAAGCACGTGTCTCCTCAAACAATTCTTTTCAGAGTGTTAGACAAGAGCCTACTCTTGGGATCCTGGAGGGCACCGCACTTCCTATAACACAACAGATTCAAATTCATTCCTTTTTATGGCTAATATTCCATTGTATACATGTACTGCATCTTCTTTATCCATTCATCTGTCAATGGACATCTAGACTGCTTCCACATCCTACTACTGTAAATATTGCTGCAATGAAGTGTGGAGTACATATGTCTTTTAAAATTGTGGTTTTCTCAGGGTATATGCCTCATAGTGGGATTGTATATTCACAATGAGTCTCCAGCTATTCATTAATTACAGCCTATGTTTTACCTGATGCTGATTCCAGCAGGAGACTTCTGCTTGTAGGTGTGATGATCTTCTGATAGATCTTAAGAATAGTTGTTGATTTTTAGTTTGTTCAGTTTTTTTCTTGTCTTTGATGACATAAGCTTAACACATGTGAGATCAGAAAAAGGAAATCAAAGGAATAATCCATACATTAAAAATATATTTTTTCCCCATTTTACTCCATCTGAGTGGGTTGGCTAATGTAAATTATATAGTCTGATATACGTAAACTGGAAATCTCCATTGTTATCTATTATAATCTTCATATCAATTCTATGAATAATCAATCTATTATTCCTCATTAGTTGCCATTGATACCCTGTTTATAAGTCTTTTCCTATATTTCTCCCTAACTGTATGGAATGCCCTTTTAATAACTAACCTAAGTAGTTTTTTTGATGTGTAAATTCTTCCAATCCTTTATAACCTAGTCAAAATGGTACCTTTTCTAAGAAATACCAAAAATATTACTTTTTTTCTTAAACTCTCTCAGTGTTTTATTTGCAGTGTTCTTACGGTCCATATCACATTTTCAAATGCATTAGTTATTTATGTGCAGACAGGTCACTACACAGATTATAAGAGCATATCATCTCCCAGATTACTTTTTATTTACATCCCAGAACATAGTTCAGTTCAGTTCAGTTGCTTAATTGTGTCTGACTCTTTGCAACCCCATGTACTGCAGCACGCCAGGCTTCCCTGTCCATCACAAACTCCCGGAGCTTACTCAAACTCATGTCCATTGAGTCAGTGATGCCATGCAACCATCTTATTCTCTGTTATCCCTTTCTCCTCTTGCCTTCAATCTTTTTCAAATGAGTCAGTTCTTCACATCAGGTGGGCAAAGTATTGGAGTTTCAGCTTCAACATCAGTCCTTCCAATGAATATTCATGATTGATTTCTTTAATTGACTGATGGATATCCTTGCAGTCCAAGAGACTCTCAAGAGTCTTCTCCAACACCACAGTTCAAAAGGATCAATTATTTGGGGCTCAGCTTTCTTTATGTTCCAACTCTCATATCAATACATGACTACTGGAAAAACTATAGCTTTGACTATATAGAATTTGTTGGAAAAGTAATGTCTCTGCTTTTTAATATGCTGTCTAAGTTGGTAATAGTTTTTCTTCCAAGGAGCAAGCGTCTTTTAATTTCATGGCTGTAGTCACCATCTGCAGTGATTTGGGAGCCCCCCAAAATAGTCTTTCACTGTTTCCATTGTTTCTCCATCTATATGCCATGAAGTGATGGGACCAGATGCCATGATCTTAGTTTTCTGAATGTTAAGTTTTAAGCTAACTTTTTCATTCTCCTCTTTCACTTTCATCAAGAGGCTCTTTAGTTCTTCTTAGCTTTCTGCCATAAGGGTGGTGTCCTCTGAATATCTGAGGTTATTGATATTTCTCCTGGTGATCTTGATTCCAGTCTGTGCTTCATCCAGCCCAGCATTTCTCATGATGTACTCTGCATATAAGTTAAAAAAGCAGGGTGACAATATACAGCCTTGATGTACTCATTTCCCAATTTGGAGCCAGTCTGTTGTTCCATGTCCAGTTCTAACTGTTGTTTCTTGACTTCCATGCAGATTTCTCAGGAGGCAGGTCAGGTGGTCTGGTATTCCCATCTCTTTCAGAATTTTCCACAGTTTGTTGTGATCCACAGAGTCAAGGGCTTTGGGTAGTCAATAAAGCAGAAGTAGATGTATTTCTGGAACTCTCTTGCTTTTTTGATGACTCAATTGATGTTGGAAATTTGATCTCTTGTTCTGTTGCCTTTTCTAAATCTAGCGGCATATCTGGAAGTTCGTGGTTTATGTACTGTTGAAGCCTGACTTGGAAAATTTTGAGCATTACTTTACTAGCATGTGACATGAGTGCAATTGTGTGTTAGTTTCAACATTCTTTGGCATTGCCTTTCTTTGGGATTGGAATGAAAATTGACCTTTTCCAGACCTGTGGCCGCTGCTGAGTTTTCCAAATTTGCTGGCATATTCAGTGCAGCACTTTCACAGCATCACCTTTCAGGATTTGAAATAGCTCAGCTGGAATTCCATCACCACCACTAGCTTTGTTCATAGTGATGTTTCATAAGGCCCACTTGACTTCACATTCCAGGATGTCTGGCTCTAGGTGAGTGATCACACCATCATGATTATCTGAGTCATGAAGATCTTGTTTGTATAGTTCTTCTGTGTATTCTTGCCACCTCTCTGAATATCTTCTGCTTCTGTTAGGTCCATACCATTTCTGTTCTTTATCAAGCCCATCTTTGCATGAAATGTTTCCTTGGTATTTCTAATTTTCTTGAAGAGATCTCTAGCCTTTCCCATTCTATTATATTCCTCTATTTCTTTGCATTGATCACTGAAGAAAGCTTTCTTTTCTCTCCTTCCTATTCTTTGGAATTCTGCATTCAAATGGGTATATCTTTCCTTTTCTCCTTTGCTTTAGCTTGTTTTCTTTTCTCAGCTACTTGTAAGGCCTCCTCAGTAAACCATTTTGCTTTTTTGCATTTCTTTTTCTTAGGGATGGTCTGGATCACTGCCTCCTGTACAATGTCATGAACCTCTCTCCATAATTCTTCAGGCACTCTATCAGATCTAACCCTTTGAATCTATTTGTCACTTACACTTATAATCATAAGGGATTTGATTTAGGTCATACCTGAATGGGCTAGTGGTTTTCCCTACTTTCTTCAATTTAAGTCTGACTTGGCAATAAGGAGTTCATGATCTGAGCTGTAGAAAGCTCTCAGTCTTGTTTTTTCTGACTGTATAGAGCTTCTCCATTTTTGGCTGCAAAGAATATAATCAATCTGATTTCAATATTGATTGTTTGGTGATGTTCCATGTTGTTGGAAGAGGGTGTTTACTATGACCAGTGCCTTCTCTTGGTAAAACTCTGTTAGCCTTTGCCCTGCTTCATTTTGTACTTCAAGGCCAAGTTTGCCTGTTAATCCAGGTAGCTCTTGACTTCCTACATTTTCATTCTCATCCCCTATAATGAAAAGGGCATATTTTGGGGGTGTTAATTCTAGAATGTCTTGTAGGTCTTCATAGAATTGTTCAACTTCAGCTTCTTTAGCATTAGCACTCAGGGCATCAGTTCAGTTCAGTTCAGTTCACTCGCTCAGTCATGTCCGACTCTTTGTGACACTATGAATCGCAGCACGCCAGGCTTCTCTGTCCATCACCAACTCCCGGAGTTCACTCAAACTCACGTCCATCGAGTCGGTGATGCCATCCAGCCATCTCATCCTCTGTCGTCCCCTTTTCCTCCTGCCCCCAATACCTCCCAGCATCAGAGTCTTTTCCAATGAGTGAACTTTTCGCATGAGGTGGCCAAAGTACTGGAGTTTCAGCTTTAGCATCATTCCTTCCAAAGAACTCCCAGGGCTGATCTCCTTCAGAATGGACTGGTTGGATCTCCTTGCAGTCCATGGGACTCTCAAGAGTCTTCTCCAACACTACAGTTCAAAAGCATCAATTCTTTGGCGCTCAGCTTTCTTCACAGTCCAGCTCTCACATCCATACATGACCACAGGAAAAACCATAGCCTTGACTAGACGGACCTTTGTTGGCAAAGTAATGTCTCAGCCTTTCAATATGCTATCTAGGTTGGTCATAACTTTCCTTCCAAGGAGTAAGCATCTTTTAATTTCATGCTTGGGGCATAGACTTTGATTACTGTGATACTGAATGGTTTGCCTTGGAAATGAACAGAGATCATTCTGTCATTTTTGAGATTGTATCAAATACAGCATTTTAGACTCTTCTGTTGAGTATGATGGCTACTTCATTTCTTCTAAGGGATTCTTGCTCACAGTAGTAGATATAACAGTCGTCTGAGTTAAATTCACCCATTCCAGTCCATTTTAGTTCACTGATTCCTAAAATGTCAACATTCACTCTTGCCATCGCTTGTTTGACCACTTCCAATTTGCCTTGATTCACGGACCTAAGATTCCAGGTTTCTATGCAATATTGATCTTTACATCATTGGACTTTACTTTCATCACCAGTACATCCACAACTGGGTGTTGCTTTTACTTTGGCTGCATGTCTTCATCCTTTCTGGAGTTATTTCTCCTCTGATTTCCAGTAGCATATTGGACATCTACTGACCTGGGGAGTTCATCTTTCAGTGTCCTATCTTTTTGCCTTTTCATACTGTTCATGGGGTTCTCAAGGAAAGAATACTGAAGTGGTTTGCCATTCCGTTTTCCAGTGGACCACATTTTGTCAGAACTCTCTACCATGAACTATCCATCTTGGGTGGCCATACATGGCATGGCTCATACTTTCACTGAGTTAGACAAGGCTGTGGTCCATGGGATCAGTTTGGTTAGTTTTCTGTGACTGTGATTTACATTCTGTCTGCCTCTGATGGATAAAGGTAAGAGGCTTATGGAAGCTTCCTGATGGGAGAGACTGTCTGAAGGCTAAACTGGGTCTTGTTCTGATGGCCTTGGCCATACTCAGTAAATCTTTAATCCTATTTTCTGTTGATGGGTGGGGCTGTGTTCCCTCCCTGTTGTTTGACCTGAGGCCATACTTATAGTGGAGGTAATGAAGATAATGATAACCTCCTTCAAAAGGTTCCAAGCATGCACTGCAGCACTCAGTGCTCTCCGACCCTGCAGCAGGCCACCATCAATACACGCCTCCACTGGACACTCATGGGCAAGTCTGGGTCAGTCTCTTGTGGGGTCACTGCTCCTTTCTCCTGGGTCCTGATGTGCACAAGGTTCTATTTGTGCCCTCCAAGTGTCTGTTTCTCCAGTCCTGTATAAGCTCTTATGGCTCTAGGGTGAGGTTAATGGCGACCTCCTCCAAGAGGGCTTATGCCATACCCAGGTCTGCTGCACCAAGTGCCCCTGCCCCTGCAGCAGGCCACTGCTGATCTGTTCCTTTGCAGGAGACACCCAAACACAGTTCTGGTCAGTCTCTGTGGGGTCTCTGTGAAGAGTGTGGACAAGGTTTATTTGAGCCCTCTGAGCATATCTAGTGGGTAAGGGGTTTGATTCTAAATGCAATTTCACCCCTCCTACCATCTTGCTGGGGTTTCTCCTTTGCCCTTGGATGTGGGGTCTTTTTTTGGTGGGATCCAACATTCTCTAGTTAATGGCCATTCAGCAGTGACTTGTAGTTTTGGAATTCTCACAGGAGAAGATGAGTGCATGTCCTTCTACTCTGCCATCTTGAACGTCACTCCCTAGCTCAGTGCTAGTTCAGTGCTTCACAACTAACAAAATGTTACTCACATTTAACAGTATATCTCACATCTTAAAAGTGAACTCTCTCGTCTTTCCTAGTCTGTTGTTTTCCTCTATTTCTTTGCATTCATTGCTGAGGAAGGCTTTCTTATCTCTTCTTGCTATTCTTTGGGACTCTGTATTCAGATGCTTATATCTTTCCTTTTCTCCTTTGCTTTTCACTTCTCTTCTTTTCACAGCTATTTGTAAGGCCTCCCCAGACAGCCATTTTGCTTTTTTGCATTTCTTTTCCATGGGGATGGTCTTGATCCCTGTCTCCTGTACAATGTCAGGAACCTCAGTCCATAGTTCATCAGGCATTCTATCAGATCTAGTCCCTTAAATCTATTTCTCACTTCCACTGTATAATCATAAGGGATTTGATTTAGGTCATACCTGAATGGTCTAGTGGTTTTCCCTACTTTCTTCAATTTCAGTCTGAATTTGGCAATAAGGAGCTCATGATTTGAGCCACAGTCAGCTCCTGGTCTTGTTTTTGTTGACTGTATAGAGCTTCTCCATCTTTGGCTGCAAAGAATATAATATAATGTGACCCCATGGCCTGTAACCCACCAAGCTCGTCCTTCCATGGGATTCTCCAGGCAAGAATACTGGAGTGGGTTGCATTTCCTTCTCCAGGGGATCTTCCCAACCCAGGGATTGAACCCAGGTCTCCCGCATTGCAGGCAGATGCTTTAACCTCTGAGCCACCAGGGAAGCCCTAATACCTAGTAGCACCTAACTGAATGGATGAAATGAATGTGTATCTAATATATGTACACATACACACACAGTGCTTCCCTCTTCACTGGCACATAGTAAACACTTAATGCTGCTGCTGCTAAATCACTTCAGTCGTGTCCGACTCTGTGTGACCCCATAGATGGCAGCCCACCAGGCTCCCCCGTCCCTGGGATTCTCCAGGCAAGAACACTGGAGTGGGTTGCCATTTCCTTCTCCAATGCATGAAAGTGAAAAGTCAAAGTGAAGTCGCTCAGTCGTATCAGACTCTTAGCGACCCCATGGATTGCAGCCTACCAGGCTCCTCCATCCATGGGGTTTTCCAGGCAAGAGTACCGGAGTGGGGTGCCATTTATTTCTATAATAAATTATTTGGAAGCAGATCATATGGGATGTCAAATTCTATGTGTATATAAAGTTGTTCTGCTATTCCTCTGGAAACCAAAATGGAAGCAGTTAACATAAATTCAGAGAACTGTACATTATTGGCGGGCTGAAGGTCACAATAATAGTAGCTAGTTTCTATTTCCAGTTTTTTAAGGAATCTCCACACTGTTCTCCATAGTGGCTGTACTAGTTTGCATTCCCACCAACAGTGTAAGAGGGTTCCCTTTTCTCCACACCCTCTCCAGCATTTATTATTTGTAGACTTTTGGATCGCAGCCATTCTGACTGGTGTGAAATGGTACCTCATAGTGGTTTTGATTTGCATTTCTCTGATAATGAGTGATGTTGAGCATCTTTTCATGTGTTTGTTAGCCCTCTGTATGTCTTCTTTGGAGAAATGTCTGTTTAGTTCTTTGGCCCATTTTTTGATTGGGTCATTTATTTTTCTGGAGTTGAGCTATAGGAGTTGCTTGTATATTTTTGAGATTAGTTGTTTGTCAGTTGCTTCATTTGCTATTATTTTCTCCCATTCTGAAGGCTGTCTTTTCACCTTGCTAATAGTTTCCTTTGATGTGCAGAAGCTTTTAAGGTTAATTAGGTCCCATTTGTTTATTTTTGCTTTTATTTCCAATATTCTGTGAGGTGGGTCATAGAGGATCCTGCTGTGATGTATGTCAGAGAGTGTTTTGCCTATGTTCTCCTCTAGGAGTTTTATAGTTTCTGGTCTTATGTTTAGATCTTTAATCCATTTTGAGTTTATTTTTGTGTATGGTGTTAGAAAGTGTTCTAGTTTCATTCTTCTACAAGTGGTTGACCAGATTTCCCAGCACCACTTGTTAAAGAGATTGTCTTTAATCCATTGTATATTCTTGCCTCTTTTGTCAAAGATAAGGTGTCCATATGTGCAAAATAGAACTGCCTTATGATCCAGCAATCCCACTGCTGGGCATACACACTGAGGAAGCCAGAAGGGAAAGAGACATGTGTACCCCAATTTTCATCGCAGCACTGTTTATAATAGCCAGGACACGGAAGCAACCTAGATGTCCATCAGCAGATGAATGGATGGGAAAGCTGTGGTACGTATACACAGTGGAGTATTACTCAGCCATTAAGGGGAAAACATTTGAATCAGTTCTAGTGAGGTGGATGAAACTGGAACCTATTATACAGAGTGAAGCGAGCCGGAAGGAAAAACACCAATACAGTATAATAACGCATATATATGGAATTTAGAAAGATGGTAACAATAACCCTGTGTACGAGACAGCAAAAGAGACGCTGATGTATAGAACAGTCTTATGGACTCTATGGGAGAGGGAGAGGGTGGGAAGATTTTGGAGAATGGCATTGAAACATGTAAAAGATCATGTATGAAACGAGATGCCAGTCCAGGTTCGATGCACGATACTGGATGCTTGGGACTGGTGCACTGGGACGACCCAGAGGGATGGTATGGGGAGGGAGGAGGGAGGAGGGTTCAGGATGGGGAACACATGTATACCTGTGGCGGATTCATTTTGATAATTGGCAAAACTAATACTATTATGTAAAGTTTAAAAATAAAATAAAATAATAATAATAGTAGCTAGTAATTATTGGGCACTTTGTGACACTTTGTAGTTTAAGTATTTCACATGTACTGACTCATTTAGTTTTCACAAAAAAAAAAACTTCATGAAGTACATGTTTCTATTATGTCCATTTTACATGTGGGAAAAAAGATTTCAATAACTTTTACTCTGTGACACAATGCATATGGGAGGAGCTAAGATTTAAACCAGAGAGTTTTGACCCACTTATCCACTGTCAAGATTAGCCTTCAAGATTTACAAACAGCTCATGATGCTTAACAGCATCAAAGCAAACAACTCAATAAAAAAATGGGCAGAAGACCTAAATAAACATTTCTCCAAAAAAGATACACAGATGTCCAAGAGGCACATGAAAAGATGTTCTTCATTGCTACTACAGAGAAAATATAGAAAATACTGTGAAAATATCCTTCCACAGGTGGGTTGATGTGGGACCTATTCCTATTCTAAACGCAGGGCACTCAAAGGTCTGGCTATTGAGTCTGCTATATTTTTATACCCTGCTCATGAAAGGATGGGAATGTCCAACAATATTTCTATCCAACCCACTCACAAAGTCCAGTGGAAAATAATGTCCTGACATTTTCTCTGTTAAAAGGTAACAATTCTAGGTTTGATCTGGACAAAAGTTGCTTCTACATTTAAATACAGACAATCTCTGACTTAAGAGGGTTCAACTGATAATTTTTTGACTTTTCAATGGTACAAAAGTGCTGAATGTTCAGTATGTATAATATATATGATATATAATACATACACACATATATATACACTTTGAGTTTTGATCTTTTTCCAGGACAACCATATGCTGTATGATAGTATGAAACTCTTGTGATTCTGGGCAGTCACGTGATCACTAATGGAAAAACCTATATTCAGCACAGTAGTCAATAAATTACATGAATATTCAACACTTTACTATAAAATAGGCTTTGCTCTTTGCTAAATGATTTGGCCCAACTGTAGGCTAATGTAAGTGTTTTGAGCACCTTTAAGTAAGGCTTAGGGGCTTCCCTGGTGGCTCAGCCATAAAGAATCTGCTTGGGATGCAGGAGACTACCAGCAATGCAGGAGATACAGGTTCGATCCCTGGGTCAGGAAGATCCCCTGGAGAGGGAAATGGTAACCCACTACAGTATTCTTGCCTGGGAAATCCTATGGACAGAGGAGTTTGGTGGGCTACAGTCTGTAGGGTTGCAAGGAGTTGGACACAACTGAGTGACTGAACACAAGAAAGGCTTGCCTAAACTATGTTGCTCAATCGATTAGGTGTATCATGCATTTTCAACTTAAGATATTTTCAACTTAACAACAGGTTTATTGGGAACTCGTCTCATCATAAGTCAAGAAAGATTTTCCACTATGTGTTCCTAGAGATGTTTGTGTATTTTGTGTGTTTTTCAAACAATGCCTCAATCTCAGTGTTTTAAGAAAAATTACAGGAAAATATAAAAATTAGTCATGGAAGCTTGATAATAAACAAGTCTTGATCAGAATCTAGAAATCCAAGAAAGATTGATCCAGACTACAGTGAAAGGAGAGGATTCTATAAGAGAACTGACATGCTTGAAAACCTGTATAGGTGGGGCAAAGCATTATGTGTTTAGTGAGTGGGACTCTAAAGATGAGATCATAGTGTTTACAGTCTCTGAGCTTGCTTTTCAACTTTGGCTCATAGGCCTATGTTGATCATAGAAGTACATCTTTGGAGGGGCAGTGGAAGTGGAAAATAAAGTCTTATATTATATAAGGAAGGCCCATTTGATGGGGAGGAAGATGCTTTCCCAAAAGAACCTCTAAGTTCATAAGTAACTTTATTTCTAGTGCTACTTTCTTTTAGTAAAGAGAAGGACTGCCTCAGGAGTCCCTGTTAGAACTCTCAGGCTTCTGTTGTTTAGCCTGGGCTTTCCAGGAGTCAGGAATATGGGCTATTTTGCCTTTTGACTAAGGTTCCTCTCAGCTTTTGTGATTCTGTAAATGAGGAAGACTTTGAAAAAACCAAAACAAAACTTTGTAATATTTTTCAGTGATTTCTTAGTAATACCTTTCTTAAGACCTAGACCCTAAGGCTACCTTCTAAGAAGATACCACTTTATAGCAAGTTTCCTTTGATAATTCTTTCTCCTTAATGATCTTTTTGTTGTTTGTTGTTACTTTAAAAAGGGTCCATGCTCCAGGGCAAGTCAAAAAGAAACTGAGCGGTCTGCCTTTTCTTTGAGTGGTAGCTGTACATCCAAGAGGCTGGTGGTTTTGATTATAGTATAGTGCTATAGGCTCGGTGGTTAGAATTATTTCAGGTACGGATTTTTAAAATGGATAATGCACCTAATGATTGGACACATTTCTCTCCTTTAAAAATGAAATAAACTGTTTAAAGAGACAATAATATATATACATATATGTATACATAAAACTGAGATATCCAAGTCGTGTTTAAAAAATATATGTATGTGCTAAATCGTGTCCTACTCTTTGTGACTTCATGGACCACAGCTCACCAGGCTCCTCTGTCCATGGAATTTTCCAGGAAAGAATACTGGAATGGGTTGCCATTTCTTACTCCAAGGGATCTTCCTGATGCAGGGATTGAACCGGCATCTCCTGGGAAACCCTTAAAATATAAAATGCACTATAGTCACTCAGCCGTGTCCAACTCTTTGTGAAAAAAAGGCACTAGCTAAAGCAATAAGTGTTAGGAGAAATAAAACATCTATTGACTCATTCATCACCTTAAACTTATTATAAGCCTTTTTCTTTAAACATTAACTTATTATATTTTTCTCACTCATATGAAATGTCTATCTTTGTTTATAACTGATGACTGACAAGATGGTTTCAGCTACAATAATAATACAGCTGTTAAATTCATCATTAACACTCTTCTGCTACTCATGCTGAAGCAAGAAATTCTTTCAAGAATCTTTATTTTATTCTCAAATTAATTGTCTGCTTACCTATCAATTTACAGAAATCAGTTTTCACTCTATGTATGTTGCCCAATTTGAAAGACTCCCAGTTGCCTTTGATAAGGTTTATGTGTAATATTACTACATGATAAGTAAGATGAATAAGTAAAATAATAAATGCAAAAAAACCTGCCACTTATTAAAAGTCTATAAATGAGTTACTCAATTATAATTGTATACCCTGTGCAATTTACCCTTATAACAACTGAAATAGATAGTTCCATTTTATAAATGAGATTATGAAAACCTAGAAAAGTTAAAGTTTTATAATATCACATGGCTGATTATTTTACCAAAACTAGAATTTGAACCAAACGTAAGACATATGCTTTCCCCTATGCTGTCTCTAACTATAAAATTTCTTTCATTGATTAAATCATCTGTTTTAAGAATCTAGAGACCCTATTCATTTGGCATAATTACAGATAATCTAGCTAACATCTTAATAATAAAGATAGAGGAACAAACTGTCTTTGTCTGGTAAAGTCACTATTACTACAAAGTCTTTAAAGTAAAAAAAAAAAGTTAAAACATACTTAGTTCAACTGACATGGAAGATGTGATCTGTCATAAAACTCTGGAATGATATTTATATGAATATCATAGCTTTTTATAAATTCTAAATAGCTACCCAGAAAATTTCCATTGTTTTAGAAGAATTTAGAATTTTGGTGCTTTTCAAAATTGATACTTTCAACATTAAGATTTTAATATATTGAAAACTCCAAAAATGTAGCACCACCCTTATTTTATTACTGTTGCTATTACTAAATTTCATAATTGAAATAATACTTCAACATTCAGTTTAGATTCAGATCAGTCACTCAGACATGTCTGACTTTTCACAACACATGGAAGGCAGCAAGCCAGGGTTCCCTGTCCATCACCAACTCACAGAGCTTATTCAAATTCATGTCCATTGAGTCAGTGATGCCAAACAACCATCTCATCCTCTGTCACCACCATCTCTTCCCACCTTCGATCTTTCCTAGCATCAGGGTCTTTTCCAATAAGTCAGTTCTTTGCATCAGGTGGCCAAAGTATTGGAGCTTCAGCTTCAGCATCAGTCCTTCCAATGAATATTCAAGACTGATGCCCTTTAGGATTGACTGGTGGATATCCTTGTAGTCCAAAGGACTCAACTGGTTGGATCTCCTTGCAGTCCAAGGGACTTTCAAGAGTCTTCTCCAACATCACAGTTCAAAAGGATCAATTCTTCAGCACTCAGCTTTCTTTATAGTCCAACTCTCACATCCATACATGACTACTTGAAAAACCATAGCTTTGACTAGATGGACCATTGTTGGCAAAGTAATGTCTCTGCTTTTTAATATGCTGTCTAGATTGGTCATAGCTTTCCTTCCAAGGAGCAAGGGTCTTTTAATTTCATGGCTGCAGTCACCATCTGCAGTGATTTTGGAGCTCCCAAAAATAAAATCTCACACTGTTTCCATTGTTTCCCATCTATTTGCCATGAAGTGATGGGACCAGATGCCATGATCTTAGTTTTCTGAACATTGAGTTTTAAGCCAACTTTTTTACTCTCCTCTTTCACTTTCATCAAGAGGCTCTATAGTTTTCTTAGCTTTCTGCCATAAGGGTAGTGTCATCTGCTATCTAAGGTTATTGATATTTCTCCCAGAAATCTTGATTCCAGTTTGTGCTTCATCCAGCCTGGCATTTTGCATGATGTAATCTGCATATAAGTTGAATAAGCAGGGTGACAATATACAGACTTGACATACTCCTTTCTCGATTTGCAAACAGTCTGTTGTGTCATGTCCAGTTCTAACTGTTGCTTCTTGACCTTCATGAAGATTTCTCAGGTGGTCTGGTATTCCCATCTCTTGAAGAATTTCCCACAGTTTGTTGTGATCCACACAGTCAAAGGCTTTGGCATAGTCAACAAAGCAGAAGTAGATGTTTTCCTGGAGCTCTCTTGCTTTTTTCAGGATCCAAAGGACGTTGGCAATTTGATCTCTGGTTCCTCTGCCTATTCTAAATCTAGTTTGAACATCTGGAAGTTCATAGTTCATGCACTGTTGAAGCCTGGCTTGAAGAATTTTGAGCATTGCTTTGTTAGTGTGCAAGATGAGGGCAATTGTACAGCAGTTGGAACATTCTTTGACATTGCCTTTCTTTGGGATTGGAATGAAAACTGACCTTTTCTAGTCCACTGCCGAGTTATCCAAATTTGCTGGCATATTGAGTGCAACACTTTCACAGCATCATCTTTTAAGATTTGAAGTAGCTCAACTGTAATTCTATCACCTCCAATAGTCTTTTGTGTGGTGATACTTCCTAAGGTCCTTGACATCAATTTCATGGTTTCAACATTAAAATATTTTTAATATTTTAAAAATATTTAGTCCATAATATTATATTATATACAACACTCCATAATTATAAAATTATATATAAATCACATATATAATTTATATAATTATATATTATATAAATATAATATATATTATATATAATAAAATAAAATATATAATATTCCATAATTATATAATTATAGTAGTCTATAATATTATATTCCATTATATTATAGACCATAATATAATATATTATATAAAATAATAATATAGTCTATAATATTTCAACATTAAAAGCTAAAAGCTAGTATAATTTATACTCAAAGGCCCTATAGTATGCATGCATCACACATGCACATATATGTATAGTACTTTCCCATGTTTACTTGAGATCCTTCTGGAGAAATAAATAAATGATTTAAAAGAGTTGAAATTTTCCAGCTTTTTCCTTTTCCTCTGCTCCTGTCCAAGAATATCATCATTCTGATTTTTCTTGCCTCTATTCTCAATAAATTTCATTTATGCATAAATGATGCATAGAAATCCTTGTGATTTTGAAATGTATTTGTAATATATTGTGTACCTTATTATATAACATTCTCTCCCTGTTTTGGCCAATACTATTTGAGTTTTGATGAATATATATTGATTTATCTATAGCTACCATCCGGTCCCATCACTTCATGGGAAATAGATGGGGAAACAGTGGAAACAGTGGCTGACTTTATTTTTTTGGGCTCCAAAATCACTGCAGATGGTGACTGCAGCCATGAAATTAAAACACGCTTACTCCTTGGAAGGAAAGTTATGACCAACCTAAATAGCATATTCAAAAGCAGAGACATTGCTTTGCCAACAAAGGTCCATCTAGTCAAGGCTATGGTTTGGGAATGATGCTAAAGCTGAAACTCCAGTACTTTGGCCACCTCATGCGAAGAGTTGACTCATTGGAAAAGACTCTGATGCTGGGACGGATTAGGGGCAAGAGGAGAAGGGGACGACAGAGAATGAGATGGCTGGATGGCATCACTGACTCGATGGACGTGAGTCTCAGTGAACTCTGGGAGTTGGTGATGGACAGAGAGGCCTGGCGTGCTGCGATTCATGGGGTTGCAAAGAGTCGGACACAACTGAGCGACTGATATGATCTGATCTGACACATATTTTATTTTCTCTTTTTAATTCTTCCAGTACATACATATGGGCCTCCCAGGTGCCCCTAATGATGGAGAATCTGCCTGCCAATGCAGGAGACATAAAGAGATGAGAGTTTATCCCTGGATTCTGGAAGACCCCCTGGAGGAGAGCATGGAAACCCACTCCAGTAGTCTCGGCTGGAAAATCCCTTGGACAGAGGAATCTGGCAGGCTATAGTCCATTGGGTCACAAAGAGGTGGACATGATTGAAGCAACTTGGCATCAACTTGTGCAATATATAATATATCTCAAATTACACATCCCTTCTCCTGTGATGTAGGTCTGTAGGTCTGTATAGTCTCCCACCTCATTTTGGCTTTTAAATAAAGTTTAAGTAAACATTCTTATATACTTGTCCTTTATTTTCTGTGTAATAATTTCTCTAGGATAAATATATAAAAGGATTTACTGGCATATAGAGGACATGGCCCTTTAATTTTACTAGATACTGCAAAAGTGTTTTTTGTAAGGTAGTTTTACCAATTTATATTCCTTTGAGTAATGTATGAGATTTGTCAATTGATTTGCATCTTCATAACTATTTTATGTTCTTTGCTTTATAATGTTGTCAGCCTAAATGGTGGCAATATATATCTCATTTTGGCTTAAAATCACATTTTTCTGATTACTAATGAGATTGAACCTCTTTTCATTTATTTACTTACAATTTAGAACTTCTGAGAAAAGCCTATTAATATTATTTACTTATATTTCTTTTCTTTTTTCTCTCTCTCCTTTATGATTTCTAAGCTGAAGACTAGTATTTCATCAGATATATATGTTACACAAATAAAACCTTACCAAATCTGCAGCTTGTTTCTTCCAAAAAAAAAAAAAAAATCTGTATTTAGGCACATTTATCAATCAATTTGTTTGTTGATTGGCCTTTTTCCATCTTGTTTAGTGTGTGAAATGAAATATGAATCCAGTATCTTTTCATTGTGAAAATTCAGTGTTACCAGGACCATTTGTTGAATAGTTTAAACTTTATCTACTGATTTACTAGGCTGAATCTGTCTTATACCAAGCTTCTGTAAGTGAAAAATTCAGTTTCAAACTCTGAAACAATGTATTTATTTCTTTATCAGTACCATGCTATAAATTGATTTTTTGCCCTGCAATTTTATTGCATTTATTTATTATTTCTAATATATATATTTTAGTTTTCTGTATATAAAACCATGTCAACTGTAAGTAGTGACAGTTTTACTTATTTTCCAATCTGGATGCATTTTTATTTCTCTTTCTTAGCAATCATAGCTAATTGCTCTAGCTATGACTTTCAATATTATGTTGAGAAGAATGGTGAAAGTGGGTTTTCTTGCTTTATTTCTCTATGCTGGATTTTGGATAACTTCCTAAAATGTATCTTTAGCTTTTCCATTTATTTGTTCCACTGTGTTTATTATACTGCTTTATTCTCTGTTGAATTTTTAATTAACATTTAGTTAATTTTTAGTTTTCTCAAGAGAGGCTTATTTTTTTCATTTGAGATTAGGACAAAGAGTCAAGTTTCCTTTGTCACAAGTGGTTTTCTTGTGTTAAGATAGAGATTTGTTTTAATTTTTAGACCACATTTATTCTGAAGATGTGGTCTTTTGCTAAAACCAATGTTTTTTTATGCATTGGTTTGGAGTCCTGCTTTCTGGCTCTTCTAAACCAAAACTCTCATTTCCTGTCTCTGGAGGATCATTCATATATTTTCTCCCAATTACAAAAACCTTTATTGCATTAAAGTCCCAGGAGCAGTTTGTACGTATCATTCTGCTTTTGACTCCTTCTTTAGGATTGTCCTTTAGTGTTTTTCTTGATTCCTTAAGAATTCAAATGTTCATTTTTATGTTTATGCTTCATTTCTGGCTATTGTGATGAGTAAGATTTACATTTGATATAGTCTGTATCATATAGTATCATATAGTCTCATACTCTGTTGTCCTCGTCTTCTCCTGCCCTCAGTCCCTCCAAGCATCAGGGTCTTTTCCAACGAGTCAACTCTTTGCATGAGGTGACCAAAGTATTGGAGTTCCAGCTTTAACATCAGTCCTTCCAATGAACACCCAGGACTGGTCTCCTTTAGAATGGACTAGTTGGATCTCCTTGTAGTCCAAGGGACTCTCAGGAGTCTTCTCCAACACCATGGTTCAAAAGAATCAGTTCCTCAGCGCTCAGCTTTCTTCACAGTCCAACTCTCACATTTGTACATAACCACTGGAAAAACCATAGCCTTGACTAGACGGACCTGTGATGGCAAAGTAATATCTCTGCTTTTTAATATGCTATTTAGGTTGGTCATAACTTTCCTTCCAAGGAGTAAGTGTCTTTTAATTTCATGGCTGCAATCACCATCTGCAGTGATTTTGAAGCCCAGAAAAATAAAGTCTGACACTGTTTCCACTATTTCCCCATCTATTTCCCATGAAGTGATGGGACCAGATGCCATGATCTTAGTTTTCTGAATGTTGACCTTTAAGCCAACTTTTTCACTCTCCTCTTTCTCTTTCATCAAGAGGTTTTTTTTTTTTTTTTTTTACCCAACAGTATAGCCATTTTATTTATTTATTTATTTTACAATATTGTATTGGTTTTGTCATACATCAACATGAATCCACCACAGGTGTACAAGGGTTCCCAATCCTGAACCCCCCTCCCACCTCCCTCCCCGTACCATCCTTCTGGGTCATCCCAGTGCAATCAAGAGGCTTTTTAGTTCCTCTTCACTTTCTGCCATAAGGGTGATGTCATCTGCATATCTGAGGTTATTGATATTTCTCCTGGCAATCTTGATTCCATCTTGTGCTTCTTCCAGCCCAGCATTTCTTATGATGTACTCTGCATATAAGTTAAATCAGCAGGGTGACAATATATAGCCTTGACGTACTCCTTTTCCTATTGGAACAAGTCTGTTGTTCCATGTCCAGTTCTAACTGTTGCTTCCTGACCTACATATAGGTTTCTCAAGAGGCAAGTCAGGTGGTCTGGTATTTCCGTCTCTTGAAGAATTTTCCACAGTTTATTGTGATCCACACAGTCAAAGGCTTTGGCATAGTCAATAAAGCAGAAATAGATGTTTTTCTGGAACTCCCTTGCTTTTTTGATGATCCAGCAGATGTTGGCCATTTGATCTCTGGTTTCCTCTGCCTTTTCTAAAACCAGCTTGAACATCTGGAATTTCATGGATCACATATTGCTGAAGCCTGGCTTGGAGAATTTTGAGCATTACTAGCATGTGAGATGAGTTCAATTGTGCTATAGTTTGAGCATTCTTCGGCATTGCCTTTCTTTCATTCAAAACAGGGAAAAGGAAGGGAAAGGAATCAGTATTTATTGAACACTGCCTTGTGCATAGCATTTTACTGGAACTGTCACTTAACATCACTTCCCTAAATTCTTACAAGGAAAATGAGGATAGAAGATACTATTAATAATATGATGAAGTCTGTATTTTTACAGAGATTAGTCTAGAGGCTATTTGAAGAACACTTTGGGGACTCCCTCGATGTTCTTCAATGATTAATTTCTCTAATGTGAGAGGAAGATTAAAAGTGTTTGTTTTATTGTAATTCAAAGCAACATGGCAATTTGCATACCCTGGAAGACTGTGAAAATTGAACAACTTTTTATTACACTGAAAGGATGCTATTAAATGACAAAGTGAAATTTGGTATGTTAGATTTACCGTAGAAGGTTATACAGTGCTTATACAGTCCAAGTAGGGAAAGAAAAATAATGATGAGTGCGCCTCACTTATAAGGCAGCCCTGAGATCAAGATTCCAAGCCCCTGATGGTTTCTCCTGGAGCAAAACAGTCTGGAAACATACACAATTTCAACTCACGTAGGTAATTGTTATATCACTTTATCTATTTCCATTATATACCTACAATTTTAATACTCTGAGGGGAAAAATAATAATTAAAAAAAAACAGCTGATATTCAGCAATTCCTCTCTCTACTTTGATCTATGACCATTGTGTGTGTTTCCTGCTGATCAACTCTTCTGTTCTTTGACCTATTTAGATCATCTCTCTTTTGGCCACCTTTTATGGAAGGTCTTTATTGAGTCTTTTCACCCTCACCTCCTAATATCTGTCAACCTTTAACCTTGCTAGCACAGTACAGGTTCAGCATCTTCAGAAGCCACTTGATATGGGCACATTTTTCTGTGATATTCTGAACTTTTAAATGAGGGCAGGCCCTCTCTCCTCACATGTGTTGTTGCATGAGTTATCTTGAAAATCTGAAGTCAGCAGCCGTTAGCTCAAAGACAACCCAGAGGAAATGTCATTTCCTCCTAAACTTCTAAAGAAGTTTCTTTGTGCTCAGTTCAGGCAGAAGGAAGGAATAAGATGAAGGCATTGTAATAAACTGACCCCCTAAATCCAAGTCTTTCAAGTCAAAAAAACTTTTTTTACTTTCTCCTTAAGGAAGCGAATAGCTGAAGGAAGGACATAGTATCAAAGTATGTCATGGTTTTCCTTAGCAGAATAAATGTGCATATATTTTAAAATAGGATCATTAAAAGATACGCAACTTTAGGAAAGAGATCTGAAGTCAAATTTTTCATCCTTTCAAAAATCCTTCACAATTTTTCTTCCTTGTACTTCAGAAAGAGAATGATTAAAAGCTCAAATAAATCATGAAAAACACTCACACACACATCAGAAAGGGCATATTTTCCGTTTCCTCCAGCAAACCAGGATATATCTAGGAAGTTTAATGACTGCATACAAACAGTATTTTCTGTGCATGAATCACCTTTCATTGAGGACATTCTCTAACACTTTACATGCAAAGAATCCTATTAAATCCCAAACAAGCTCCATTATTACTGGGGACAAATTCCACTAAAATGTTTTCAAGGTGTTTAAGTTATGAAGACCAAGACCAAACTCTTATTTTGCAATATGACAACCATTACACTCCAAACCTTTTTTTGGTATATTTTCTCATGCAAAAGAAAATGTATAACACTCTATAACTGGTTAGAAATCTTGTTATTTACAGACTATAATAGACAATACTCATGTTGGGTAAAGAATTAGGAACAGGGAAGGATGGAATAGAGATGGTAGGTGTCAGACTCTCAGGGAAAAGAATCAAATTAGTTGTTCATAGTTATCAACTGCTAAATATCCTGTTGGGAGAAACAAGAGACTCCATACCATTTATTTAGTTTCTTGTCTAGTTGGGGGAAACGAACAACTAGAAAACCATCATGAAGGGTTATTGACTATAGCTAAGAGGAAACTGCAGAAATGGAGGCAGCATTTGCTGTGGACTTCAAGGATGTCTTAATAAGACTTGGACTGCATCTTTAAATATGGGCTATAGTTAAACTGCTGAAGGAGAAAGGGTGGTTGTGGGGTTTTTGTGTGTGTAGGGCAGTGAGGAGGTAGTCAGGATAAAACCTCAGTCAAGACCCAATTTGATGTAAGCCTGATGGGATAGAATATTCTCCTGTATCTCTCAGAACATCTTAGTGAAGAAACCTTTACAGAGGCTTCCCTCAGTTCCACATGCAGAATTCACTTCCTTAGCGTTCCATTTACAGTCCTTATAATGAGGTTTAATATAAGTAATTATTTTAAGCAAGTAAGTATAGCTTTTTTTTTTTTTTTTTGCCTATTTTTTCTTCAAAGAGGTCTCCCCATGCCATCTCAACTTAGCTCAGTAAAGCTGGGCACCATACTTTAAATCTCAGGTGTCTCACATAATACCTAGAGCAAGTTCAGTGTTGATTGGATATGTGTTAAACAGAGGGAGGAAAAGGAGAAGAGAGAGAAGAAAGAGAAAGGGAAAGAAAGTTTCTTTCTTTCTGAGTACTAGACAATCATTAAGAAGAGAGAGAAGAAAGAGAAAGGGAAAGAAAGTTTCTTTCTTTCTTTCTGTCTGAGTACTAGACAATCATTACTATAGTGAAAATGCTTGGTAGGTTTTTCTGTGGCTATAACAGAGAATATCTTCCATTGAATAAAATGGTTTTGGACAAACAGCCTTCTCTTAAACTAAACAAAACTAAGTCAAATGGAAACATGATTGATTCAGATGAACAAACTTCTGGGTTATTATTTCTTTTCCCATTTTCAACTAGAATATTTTGGCATCAGAGTCTTAGGCTTTTGTTACATTGTCTCCTTGAAAGCGGTTACCATGCCTATCATGTTTATGGTGTCTCTTTTGGTTAGGATTGTCTTGGCTCATTTTTGTACTCAATAAATAACTGCTAATGTTGTAAAAACTTAAAAAGTTTTTAAAAATTTCATTATTTTTTTGGTGTGGAGAACATTTGCAAAATGCATTATAATAACCCAAATGATGATGTGTAATTACCATTATTAGACAGTGCTTTAACTAGGTATTCTAATAGTAATTACATTGAAAGGATGACCTTTTTCAAATCAACCCTTGTTAAAACTAATGTGATGGATACATATATATGTGTGGCTGAGTCTTTTCTCTCCACCTGAAACTATCACAACATTGTTAATTGGCTATATCCCAATACAAAATAAAAAGTTAACAAACAAAACTAATAGTGTATATCAGTGAACTGCTGAAATTTTCCAACAGCTTGGAAAATATAAATTTAGTAAATATATTATAACTATTGCTGAATAATTTGTCACTCACCTGTACCTCTTGACAAATTAATATGTGTTAATTAAAATTAGCATATCTTTTTATCAGCTCATATGCTTAACAAATGCTTCATACCTGACAGGCTTTGAAAGGAGTAAGGAGTGAGAGACAGTAGACACCACAACACTGACAAAGTGGCTTTTCCTTCTTTTCTTTTTACTAACCATCCAATGGAGAAGGAAATGGCACCCCACTCCAGTACTCTTCCCTGGAGAATCCTATGGACGGAGGAGCCTGGTGGGCTACAGTCCATGGGGTCGCTCAGAGTCTGACACAACTGAGCTACTTCACTTTCGCTTTTCACTTACATGCATGGGAAAAGGAAATGGCAACCCACTCCAGTGTTCTTGCCTGGAGAATCCCAGGGACAGAGGAGCCTGGTAGGCTGCCGTCTATGGGGTCGCACAGAGTCAGACACGACTGAAGCGACTTAGCAGCAGCAACCGTCCAGTTCCCTTAAAGACTGCTCTTAAGACTTTCCTGTTTTATGCCAAATAACGTCTCCTCCAATAAAGAGCTGGAAAAAGGGAAAGAAATGTCTGCATTATGACAGACTCTGATAGGTTCTCTCAGTTCTTACTTAAAAGTCAAGGAAGCAGGCAGATTTTGAAGAACAAAAGTGTCAAACTGAACACTATCTTTTTGCAGTAAAAGGGAAAGGTCAGAGGGAAAAAAAGCTTAAATTAAAATTTAAATCTAGGGCTTAAGGATATAAATGTGACTCTAACCTTTCACATAATAAGCACAGTGTTGTAAGATGAGGTGTTCTTTTATGACCCCCTCTTTCATCATCACCTCTTCAGGGAAAATGTCATATACAATATATAGATATTAACTCTTTGATGTAGGTTGGAAGAGCTCTAGGAAAATAACCAATATGGAAATTAAGTCCTTAAATAATATCTTGGTTTACAACATGAAGGTACTTTATTGGGTGAAATTATCTGTAACTAGAAGTTCAATAACATTAACAGAGGTGGTTTGTGAAGCCACAGAAAGACTGAAGACTAGCTGTTGTCTCTTGCTGGTGATCTGTATTCTTTTGTTGAAGTCAGTCAACCTTAACTCTCTGAGTATATTCTTACTTGTTTTTATCTCAGATCAAAATTATTTTTAGAAATATGATTGTGTTGTTTTTGTTGTTCAGTTAATAAGTCATGTCCAATTTTTTGTGACTCCACAGACTGTAGCAAGCCAGGCTCCACAGTGTTCTTTAGGCAAGAATACTAGAGAGGGTTGCTATTTCCTTCTCCAGGAGATCTTCTCTTATCAGGAATCAAACCTGTGTCTCCTGCATTGGTGGGTAGATTCTTTACCACTGAGCCATTAGGGAAGCTTGATCATAGGTACACTGAACTTAATTCTTATTCTTAAGTTGCCCTGTTTTCTTCATTCAACTTTGATGCTGTGTGTGTTGTTTATTCATCTTTGTATTGTGAGTATAAACTCAAGACTCAAGTTGCAACTTTCCTCTAGCATCATATATGATGACAGGGTAATATATATTTTCCCTAGGTGAACTGTTCTGACAGTTGGGTAGTCTCTCCAGTGTAACAAACTGTCACTAAATCCCTGCCCTGTATTATACTAATAACCCACTTACCACTTTGTCATGATTTTCAATTTGATCTCAGTAAGTTTCACATATGAACTTTCCTTAGACAATTCATCTTAACAACTTTATATTACTTGATCATAATTTACATCTTGGGCATGTCATTGCTAGAAATGCTTCAAGCAGCATATAAATACCACCAACACATTAATATAATTTGAAGCAGTAGAAATTCTGAGGGAAAAACACGTACATACTAGACAAAACCATATTTACTCGTTTTATACTTTATTATTGGTTATAAATTGTATAGTGGTAAAACTTGTAAATTTAAATAAATTTGACAAAGATATTTAGCAAACATCATTCATCAGGCTAGCTAATAAGTGCTGAGGATTGAGATCTCAGAAACCATAAGAGAGAAACCGCTCTTCATGAAATAACAGGACCCTTGAGAGAAAAAGGTATGACTACACAACTCTAAAACCGTGAGGTTACAATAAAATCACAAGTACAACACTTTGAGAATTTGGAAAATGGAAGACTACTTACAGCTTTTATGCTATGGAGGAGTGAGGTGGCAATAAGGAGAGAACTTTATTTTTCATTTATTCTAATATGAGTGTGATGAAAATGATTGTTTCTGTGAAAGCAATGAATGTATCAAAATACACAAAATAAATTTATGAACAGTTGCATGTTATTTGGAGACCAGTTGCATGTTATAAGGAATCCCCCCCCAAAAAAGCTTGAGATATTTACCAGTGATTTATTAAATATCTATGACATATCAGGGCCTAAGTTAGGTCAAGTACTAATACCAGGGAAGATACACTGAAAGTAGAATTAGATTTCATTTTCAGAAGGAATTGTAACAAATCTGTGGCTATATTTAATCTATCAAAATAAGTACAAGAACTTTCTGACTGAAGGACTTCCCTGGTGGTCCAGTGGTTAAGACTCTGCAATTCCAATGCAGGGGGTATGGGTTCAATCCCTGGTTGGGGAACTAAGATTTGACATGCTACACAGTGTAGCCAAAAAACTAAATCAAATAAACATGAAAAAACCCACAATTTTCTGATTGAATTATTATCTATGCATAATTTAAAATAATTCAGGGATTGTTCATGCTCTATGAATAATATAGTCCATTACCTTCTGAAATAAATCTTCTGTTAGACTCAAAGAACCTTAAGCAGTGGCCAGCACAAACTCCAGTGCACAGAAAGTACCCAGTAAGTACTTTATGAGTGATTAACATATTTTAAAAAATATTGATTAACAATAATTGATAATTTTATTTCTTTAAAGTTCAGTAAGTTGTTTAATAAATTTAGCATGATAGAAATTGATACATCCATGATGTAAGACAGAACTCTTACATCCATGGTGTAAGAGCAGTGTGTTGGAAATAGCTTTTCCTGGCTCTTGAGAGCTAACTGCTCACATTTTCAGGAATGTTTTGAGCAAGTCTTTGACATGATAGTAGCTTGAAATCAGTCACAATGGGAGTGTTACACTACAATAGTCAGCAAATGTTACAAATGTTAAACATTTATCAGCAAACTTCTGATAGTGTATCTTTGAGCACTGTGCATGTCCTAGCTGTTCCCTGTACTTTCTAGATCTTTCGTCTAAACCCAAGACCCTGGGAAAATTCTTTTTCTGGTCAAATTTTATTTAGGAAGCCATTGTTCATAATTAGATTTTGAAATAGCAGGTCAATGTCTCTATGTTATTCCTTGAGTTTTATATGTTGATTCTGAAGTGGATGAAGCACAACTCCTATTCCTAGGACTGTTAATTGGCTCCCAAACTGTGTTTTCTGTCCATGGGCCCATATCATGGTATCAAGCCATGTATATTCTCCATAAGACTGTGGAGAGACTTGCTCTTGCTTACCCTTAAGGTGATCCAGAAGTTTGACCCAAAAATGTAGCTCTGTGACAGATTCTGTTTGTTAGGATCTCTGTATCATCTATTCTTTGATTCTTAGCCAGCCTCTGGGATAACAATCCAGCTTCCCAGGTGATACTAGTGGTAAAGAACCCACCTGCCAATGCAGAAGATGTTAAGAGACACAAGTTCGATCCCTGGGTCGGGAAGATCCCCTGGGGGAGATAATGGCAACCAACTCCAGTATTCTTGCCTGGAGAATCCCATGGACAGAGGAGCCTGGCCAGCTACACTCCATAGGATCACAAACGGTTGGACACGACCAAAGCAACTTAGCATGGAATAATGATCACTGACGCATTCTGATCTCCCTGACACCAGCCTCCCTTTGCCTGGCCCAGTCTTACCAACAGTTAATCAGATGATGCCAAGATGGTCTGTTTTGCTGCACTTCTGTTGTATTTCTGTGGTTTCCCCATCTTGACTCTGCCCGCTCCACAGACACTGTAACACATTCCTCTGACCTCCCTCACTGCCAGGAAAGCTTGCCTGTAGCCAAATCCAGAATTGAACACTTTGATTTGTTTTACCTTTTTTGACACTGCATTAATGGTAACATGACCAATTTGGTCATATCAGAGTCATTAATTCCTGTAGATCATGCATGATTAATGGGCAAGATGGCAGCTATATGTAAATAGCTCTTGGACAGTCTGCCACATGCAGATATTATCTGATTATATCTGTGTTTAATGCTTAAGCAGCAAGCATTTTATCTGAGAAGAAATGTTTAAAGTTACTCCCTCATTCAATACATTTCAAATCTCATTTTTTACTGAGGTACTAAATATTGTGCAAAGAATTATCTGACTCATTGTACTAAGATCTGACAACTATTCATACAATAGAACAATAAATTATCCTTAATAGCAAAGAAATTGCATTAGCTAGAGCACTTGAAACTCTGTGTTTATTGATAATAGACACTAATCTAAAATGCAGTAATCTCTTCACTTACTTTCATTTTGATATACGTTTGTTTGAGCGAGAGAAGTAGTGTTTCATTAAGCATGATAATGCTCTACTAGTTCTCCAGCTACAGAGTAAAGCTACAGCCATAAAATATTTTGCTTTTCCAAAAGAAACATGCCAAGCCAAAAATTAAAACTATTCTTCTCCCTCAAATAATCTATATGTGTACAGGCATATTATCTAATTATTTTAAAATGCAGTTTTTTTTGTGCCAATTGATGCCAAGGAAATACCTCTCAAATTTTATCCTTGAAAAGACTTCATACAAAATGTGCTTATTGTAGCAAAGCTTTTTAGACGTACTGCAATTGTTACAAGGCCAATGCATCCCTCTCTAAACATACCTGTTTAGCTGTGAGGCGATATATGAGGGGCATGAGCAAACACATATTGAACGCTTATAAGATGTCAGGGACTGTGCCTGTTCCTTGTAATACAATGGGTCTCAAGCCCCAGGCTGAGGTTAACACTGTTCTGCTTATTGATTTTCAAAATTCCTTACATTTGTATTTTTTTAATACATCCAACACAGTAGTTTTGTAAGTTTTAAATGACTGATATTAGGATTCTCATCTAAAAGCTACCAAAAACACAATAGAGAAAGAAATAAGTTGTATATCACCCAATTCATTCTGAGCAGGCAAGGAGCTACCAGATTCTCGGAATCACAGTCCCTGCAATATATTTCCATATAGAGAAAACCTTTTCATTAAAATGTCCATTCATACATATTTATAAGCTCTATTTTATATGGATAATTCAATTAAAAGATGCAAATAAAGGGACTTAGATACAGCTTCTTTCTTCAAGGAGCACATAGTCTAAGAAGATGAAAACATGTAAATAGATATCAAATAATTACACTTGAAATGTACTACATTGGGATATGGGTCAGGGATGGTTTCTAAGAGTGATATCAATCTAGACATTTGAGTGAGGGACTATTACTAGTCAAATTAATTGAGAGAAGTAGAGGAAATAGAGGAGAGTGAGGAGATTTAAGGGTATATTTAAATGCCTAGAGGTGAAGAGAGAAGAGCACATTTGGAGAACCACAGATACTTCAGATGCTGGAGGGGAGGCACAGGGCAGTGAGGAGGCAGGAGCATGAGATACGCTGGAGAGGTAAGCAGAAGCCATAAAGGGTATGAGTTTGTTTCACTTAGCTCTAAGAACAATGAGCACTGTGAATTCAGTACAAGTGACGAGACAACCAGTTGTTGGTTTAAATATAAAAATTCAGATAGACATCAACAGTTTTCTCAAAAATGCTTAAGCTTCACCATCAGTATACTACTGTTAAATGACATTTCAGCAAAATGTGGTCACATTATGAAAGGATCCAAATATGACCTTCATTTATAACTTGTATTTTATATGATTTGTTGAAAGGTTTGAACAACAAATTACCTACATATTCTTTCCCAACACCTGGTCATTCTAGTCTACTTTGTGGAAAGAATTGCTTATTCAGATTAATTTAATGCACTAGGCACTTATCGGAGAAGGCAATGGCACCCCACTCCAGTACTCCTGCCTGGAAAATCCTATGGATGGAGGAGCCTGGTAGGCTGCAGTCTGTGGGGTCGCTACGAGTCGGATACGACTGAGTGACTTCACTTTCACTTTTCACTTTCCTGCATTGGAGATGGAAATGGCAACCCACTCCAGTGTTCTTGCCTGGAGAATCCTAGGGACGGGGGAGCCTGGTGGGCTGCCGTCTCTGGGGTCACACAGAGTCGGACACGACTGAAGTGACTTAGCAGCAGCAGCAGGCAGGCACTTATAGTTTTGACCACTACAACCGTAATTTAAATTAAAAAAAAAAATAAACTAAAATATTGATCCCAGAAGAGATTGTATTTTAGCAAAGCTAGATGACATGTTTATAGCACATAAGTTAACAAATAAAAAACGCACCAGACTTCAGTAGAGAAGAAATAACTGCTTATCATTTTCTAAGCTGGGTGGTGAGTTCTAGGGAATTCATTATACAACTCTCTCTAATTTGATGAAGAATTAATAAAATTAGTCTTTTACTTAGCATTGGCTTCTTCAAGATTGAGATTATCAACAAGAGTATGACTTCTGAGCTAGACAGGGAAAAGTCTTACCTCTTTGAAACATTAAGAGTTCTTCTGACTCTGCTTCTATAATTAAGAATCTAGCTTATACACCCATTTTCCCCAATCAATATATAACATTAATGTGATCTCAATAAATATTCCAACAAGATTTTTTTTTTCCTGGAGGTAGAAAATTAGGTTCTAAAGTCAATACAAAAAATAAATATCTGAGAAGATTAAAAAAAAAACTGAAAAATGATAAAAATAGGGCAAGGAAATTAATAATGATTATTAAAACAGATTATAGAACATGTATAATTTAACAAGTTTCTACTGGTGCATAACTGAATAGACCAATATAAGATCCTAAAGAGCATGTATGAGCTTGATTTCTTTAAAATGTCAATGTCACAAATGAGAAAACATAAACAAAGAAAGAGTGGTACTGTTCTAGAGACAGCTGCTTCCTTCGAGGAGCTTAAACAGATATGAAAACCAAACACAATATGTGATTTTGATTGGCTTCTAAATTTTTATAAAAGGGCATTTTGGGGATAATTGGGTAAATCCGAATAGGGACTGAACATTATGCTATTATGATATAACTGCTAAATAGTTTGACTGTTATGAGGGTATTACAGTTATGGAAAGAATACTCTAGGTCTGAGAATACCAGGCTGAATAATTCAGGGATGAAATGTCATGATTCTGCCACTTAAAAAGTCTAAAATGTGGGGTCCTGTTGCCTAAAGAACTCCAGGGTTTGCTGAAGTCCAGTGACCATAGCTGCTTAGTCTTAGCCAGACTTGGCTCTTGCAGACTCAGGCATGGGGAAATTTATTAGCAATCAGATCAGATCAGATCAGATCAGTCGCTCAGTCGTGTCCGACTCTTTGCGACCCCATGAATCGCAGCACGCAATCACCACGTCTCTTATTTCTCTGTAGACACTTTAGTTTCTGAGAAAGCAGCAAAGCAGTCAAATGAAAGACTAACAGGTCTTGTGAGTAAAAGTTCACCTTGATCACAGTAAGAAATGCTTTCTGCTAATGGGAAAGCATGATAGACTGCCAGCTCTAAGCCTATTTGGGCTCAGTGTGCATATGCCCTCTTCCATGAGATCCTGGAACCAGAGAGCTCCTAGCTGACAAAACCTGTGGAGGAGAATGGACCCGGCCCAGAGGTGAGAAGATGACAATCCTTTCCTGTCTCAAGGATGCTCTGAAGGGTCTGGATCCTGATGGCATAAAGTTGTAAATAAAAGACAGACCTATATTATGGGTGCCCCTGATGCCACATTTGTTTGTGTAGCTTATCTGTTCAGAATTTGTCCAAAGAATACTAATGCTGAGAGATATGGAAGCAAAAGCTGACAGTATCTCCACTTCAAATATTACTATGCACTTGACATTATGCACAGTGAGGGAAAAAAAGCATTTTATACCTGAATATGAATGAAAAATAACAGGATCATTTTCTCAAGTCCTGGTTCTGAAATGAAATCTTGAGCATCTACTTTAACTTGAACTTCTTAGCAAAAACAATTTTGTCCTTGATTTTTTGCTATAGTGATATCTAAAGACGGGATATGATCTTTCTGAATATGATAACCATGTGAGCTTTTTTTCACTCTGAACAGCATCACGTACACTGGGTAAACCTTGCAAATTTTGTGTGTTTTCCTGACTCTCTTATATTTTTGCAAATAAACTTTTCCTTCACTTTTATAATTATTTTGTCTCTGAATTTCCCTTTGACTGAGGTAGGAACTGCATGTCCCCGAGGCAGGTCACATTCTAAATTCCAATGAAGCTGGTGTTAGCAATGCATTTAAGACAGCAGCAGCCACCACAATAACTCAGACAAGGGGAGTGTTCATGATAGATAGGCAAAGTTAGGAAAGTTCCAGACCAGGAGGAATTCACATAGACCAACATTGCTAATAGCAGGAAGCCTTCAACAATAGTTCTATTCCAATAATGAGGGGCAGCAGAGGAGGTAGGGATTGTGGTAGCTGAATCCTAGAGGGCTCCGAAGCCAGTTCAACTGACTGCAACACATATTTACTGGAATACTTATTGGAAGGACTGATGCTGGAGCTGAAGCTCCAATACTTTGGCCACCTGATGTGAAAAGTCAACTCATTGGAAAAAACTCTTGATGCTGGGAAAGATTGAGGGCAAGAGGAGAAGAGGGTGACAGAGGATGAGATGGTTGGATGGCATCATTGACTCAATGGACATGAGTTTGAGCAAACTCCAGGAGACAGTGAAGGACAGGGAAGCCTGGCGTGTTGCAGTCCATGGGGCTGCAAAGAGTTGGACATGACTGAACAACTGGACAACAACAACAACATTAGAAGATATCTTAATTGTTTACAGGTCACAAAGACCAGGAACTATGCAGCTAGATGTCTTACAGGGGGCAGGGCAGCAGGGAAGAGGAAAGTTTCCTCGAAAGAGGATTCAAGATGGCAGCAGGGTAACAGTGATAAGACCTGCTCCCTATGTTAATTCCTGGCTTTAACAGTCTACAGATGCTAGTTAAAAATAGTAAGGCTGATGTATATGAGTGTACAAATAATGAAAAGAAAGAAAGAAAGTGAAAGTGAAGTGGCTCAGTCGTGTCTGACTCTTTGTGATCCCATGGACTGTAGCCTGCCAGACTTCTCCGTCCATGGGATTCTCTAGGTAAGAATAATGGAGTGGATTGCCATTTCCTTCTCCAGGGGAGCTTCCCAACCCAGGGATCGAACCAGGATCTCCTCCACTGAAGGCAGAGTCTTAGCCACCAGGGGCAGCCCACAACAATGGTGTGCAGTGGGGAATGAATTA
This sequence comes from Bos mutus, assembly GCF_027580195.1. Lineage (NCBI taxonomy): Eukaryota > Metazoa > Chordata > Mammalia > Artiodactyla > Bovidae > Bos > Bos mutus. The sequence goes on from NC_091618.1 coordinate 78,552,691, forward strand.
GTCACTTGCCTTATCATAGGTCTTGGTTTGCCTAGACAAAGAGGTAACTTTTTCTCATTTCACAAAGGTATTTGGGTTTTGCAAAAGAGTGTCTTAAGAGTGGAATTAAACAAGATGGAGTTAAGGTCAGAACAGACACAGACACAGAAGCAGTCAGTAAAAGTTTGCCACTGGGGCTAGGTGGACTGTGTCAGGACTCATATATTTGCACAGCACCTGCATTCAGAAGGGTCTTACACTTCCAAACAATGCTGGGCTGCCACTGTATTGAAATTCTTAATTATCTTATCTTCTGATTTTTTATTTTGTAAATGAAGCACAGCAATGGAGCATGCACATGAGCAAAGGTACTATATGCAACATGCATGTTTTTGCCCCACTTGCATATATGGACATGCTGCCGTGTAAACACAGAATTCTAGTGGATGCATGACTCGTGGTTGCCCAGTAAGGCTCAAGAGTACAAATAACCCTTTGCTGAGTAAGCGGAGGCACTGACAGTACTTAGAGGCCAAACATGTCATTTGAATCAGATCTTGCTTTAAACGCAGAAAGAAGGCAATAGTGTTCTAAGTAACACCAATGACCAATGTGTCTTATCATATCCTTTTTAATCATATTAGTTGCCTATGTTAGTCAACCGTTCTTGTTGAAAAAGATGACATAGAAGGAAAGAAAAAAGGACAACCCATAGTTCCTTTTCCTTTTAGTTTTTCCTTACTCTTCAGTAAGTAGAAGACAATGTTAGTAAAATATGCATGTAGCAAAAAATAAAATAAAACACAACTGAGTTAGTTTTGTAAAGAATTTCCAATGTTTTTTATGAGAATGAAATACATATGTATGTGTGACCTAAGAGATATGAGTTGTAATTTTGACATTTCTATTTAAGATAAACACTTATATTTGCATTTAAAAGTGGTATTGCACAATATGAACAATAAAATTCATGCTAATAATTTAAATGTTTAATTTGTCTTTAATTAGAACACAATTAAATGGCCAATAAAAAGCATCTTGACATATTGACAGGAGAGGGAAAAAAGCTTATATTTTAGTATCTTCAGTGGCACTTCCCCCTCCCCCAGCTTTTTGAACACAGAATTACACATTTTCCTTTTGCCCTGACCCTACCTAATGCAATGAAGAAATCAGAGTAGAGATTTCCATACTTTGAGGAAAATGGATCTGGCCCAGAGATTAGAATTGTAAACTTCCCTCCAGAGAACTGAGAATTCAGAGGATTTTAGAAAGCGGTACATTAACCCATGAGAGATAATAATAGTGACTTTGCCTTCAGAACAGAGAAAAACAAGATTAAACAGATAGAAACTAATCCTTTAAAATATAAAACATAATTGCGAGGGGGAAAAAACAGATATGAGCTTTAGCATTTCTGCCCCAAAACCAACATCAAAACAAAGCAAAACTCAGAAAAACAAAATAGTATTAATGATAAAAAAAAAAGACTTAAGAAAATTAATGTGAAACTAGCAAACTTGGGCCACATAGATTTATAGACAACAAATCATTTACTAAAATTTTACATGTACAATTAAAACTACTGTTAATCATAGGTAATGCGTTTATGAAAAAGATGTAAATAATTTGGACCCATAAGAATACAACTTTCAATGATCTCTAGAAGCAGACTTGCTATTTTCTCTTCTTTTTTTTTTTAATTAAGAGCTACACAACTGTAGACTGAAGAAAATTTACTATAATCAGAGACCTTAAATAAGTGGAAAGGGTGAACCTGCTCTGCAGCAAATTATATAAAATGAGCTACAGCCAACCCTGACTAATGTCTAGCCTGTAAACAAAACCTTCCCTCGCCAGCAGACTAAGACAAGCTGTGAGGGAAATCAAACAAATTCAGACTATTGCTGGGGGAAAATACAAAGCTGCCAGTATTTTCATGAGAGAGTGTCACACATTGCAAGTTCAGAGTCCTGGCAATGAGTTTATTGCTCTTGTTTGGTGGGTTGGCCAAAGATTCCTTAAGATCAGGGTGACACTATTTTATAGGGCTTGGAGTCAGAAAGCCTTCAATTTAAATAACAGTTCTGCTACTTAGCAGATTTCTCATGTGGCTCAAGTGGTGAAGAATTCTCCTGCCAATGCAGGAGACACAGGAGATTCAGGTTTGATCTCTGAGTCAGGAAGATCCCCTGGAGGAAGTAATGGTAACTTGCTCTAGTATTCTTGCCAGGATAATCCCATGGACAGAGAAGCTTTGTGGGCTGCAGTCCACAGGGTCACAAAGAGTCAGACACTACTGAGCATGTAAACATGTTCTGCCACGTATCAGCTATGTGAATTACAGCGATTAAATCTCTACAGACCGTAGCTTCTATAATCTGGAGGTAAAGACTACTTATCTTCCAGAGTTGACTTGAACTTTATATGAGTTAAATATGAAGGGTTTAGTCTAATGGCTAACATGGAATAAGTAATCACTATTATAATATGTTGAATATCAATTAAATAATAATTGTTATCATACTCACATTATTATATTTCCATACTCAATAAATAGTTACAGTTATTGCTATAAGATTAGTGTACAGCTAAACAGCATTATAAGATATGAGCCACATAGTATTAGTTACAAATCTGGAAAATTATCTCCTCCCACATAGTTAAGGGCAGTGAGATTACACACTGAAAATCTTTTTTCTTGGTTTCAGGGAAATGACTCAAAGGTCAACATGTTGTGTGAATCGGTTTAATGTCAGAGCATTTTTCAGCAAGACAAGTTGTTGAGAGATGACCCCTTCAAATGTATGCCAAAAGAAGAGCAAGCTTTGATTGACAGACAGGGGAAAAGAATGAAGAAATGAGAGATTTAATCCATAGAGAGCTAAATCCCCAAAGAAGGCATAGTGTACCCCATGGAACCTGTGGGTTGTTTGAGGGACCTGGGAGCCTTTAACAAGACTGTGCTGATGGAAGGGTGAAAAATGTACAAATTGAGAAAGTAGAAAGATTTTTAAGTTTTACTGAGATGTAATTCACATATAAAATTTAAAACTGTATAACTCTATGTTTTTTAGTATACTTACAGTGTCATGCCACCATCATCTCAATTTTAGAATGTTTGCCTGTCCTTCTTTCTGCCCCCAAAGAAACTCTGTCCCATAAGAGGTTAGTTCTGTGTTTCCCTATCTCTGTTCCAGTCCGAAGTAGTCACTAATCTTCACTCTGTCTCCATAAATGTGCCCTAAACCTGGATATTTCAAATATAAGAGGTGGAGTTTTCTCTAGTTTCTTTTACTTAGCACAATGTTTTTAAGGTTCATCCACATTGGATCATGGATCAGTACTCCATTCTTTTTATTAGTAAATAATATTCCATTATATGGACATATTACATTTGTTTTTCCACTTACCAGTTGATGGACATTTAAGTTGTTCCCACTTTTTGGCTTTGATGAATAATGCTGCAATGACCACTCATGTGCAAGTTTTGGTTTGAACTTAGTTTTTCATTTTTCTTGTATAAATATTGAGGGGTGAAATTAAAATTGGGACCTTCACACATTGCTCATGGGATTTAAAATGATACAGTCACTCTGGAAAAGGGTTTAGCAGTTCCTCCAAAAGTACACAAGACTGACAATAAAAATATTATTAACATTAAATGTTAAAATATTTTTATTAATGCATTATGTAATATTATTTAAATAACAAATGTCCTTTTAAGTGATATAAAAATAAAAGTCTATATTTGCAAAGCTAATCAAGAAAATTTACATTTTTAAATCTATCTATCTATCTAGTATCTATTTATCTACTTACCTACTTAGCTCCCTCCCTTATCTGGGGGTTATGTACTTAAATACTTTTTCTCTAAATTCTATCCTTATATGAAATGGAGTATTTACTGCCATAGTGGTAAACAAGGATGTCACAGCCATCAGGGATTCCAGCCTTCCAACTGTACATTTCTGAGCCCAGGAAAAGCAATAATGTCTATCTGGAAGCCATCAGTCACTTCCCCAGTAAGCTCTGAGAAGCTTGAGGATTCAAGAAAGTGCAAGAGGCAACCATCAGCCGCATCTCACCATTCTATGTGAGGAATTAAGGATGTGAATAATCAAGAAGCAGGATTTGGCACTACATAACTGAGATTCATATGAAAAGAATGAATTCAGGGAGCCCAGATGTTAGCTCTTTCCATATATAAAAGAACACTAAATTCCTTAATTTGAGATATCTGGCTTTCCTTAATTAACAATAATCTTTTGTTATTCAGACTAACTGTCCCTTGCTGCAAACTTCTACATAACCTGATTCCTCCCTCCACCTCCAGGGAAACAGTTCTCCCAGGAGATGCTTTCTCCTGGGTTTGAAGTTCTAAAAATTTTCACCAAATAAACAGAACTCTCAACTTTGAGGTTGTACACATTTTTTCAGTGGACACTTAGGTGAAGTTGAGTGAGTGAGTGAGTGAAATTCAGTCAGTTGTGTCTGACTTTTTGCGACCCTATGGACTATGCAGTCCATGGAATTCTCCAGGCCAGAATATTAAAGTGGGTAACCTTTCCTTTCTCCAGGGGATCTTCCCAACCCAGGGATCAAACCCAGGTCTCCCACATTGCAAGCAGATTCTTTACCAGCTGAGCCACAAAGGAAGTCCAAAAATACTGGAGTGGGTAGCCTATCCCTTCTTCAAGGAATCTTCCTGACCCAGGAATCAAACCGGTATCTCCTAGATTGCAGATGGATTCTTTCTAACTAACTTCTAGTTTAAGTTAGATCAATAAAACCTTATATGAGATTATATTTACTTAGATTAATGCAAAACTGTCTCCTAAAAGTGGTCTTTTAATGTGTTAACCTTTGTTTTTATAAAAGAATCCCAGTAATCTGCCACTTGAAAAATATTACACTATCAGCATTTGATGTGTAGAAATGCTTACTGAGAACTCATTTATTGAATTGCTTATATTACTGTCTCTAAGAATATTAGTCAATGAGGGCCACCATAATAGAATACCACAGACTGGGTGTGTTAAACAACAGAGGTTTATTTACTCCCAGTTCTGAGGCTGGAAGTCTAAGAAGAAGGGGCAGGCAGAGTTGGCTTCTGATCAGGACTCTCTTCTTGCCTCACAGGCGGTTACATTCTCTCAGTGTCACTGCTGTAAAACCCAAGCTTGTGTGTCCAACACACAGTGAGGTCAAACAAACCAAAACATCAGAGTTTGCAGCAGGAAAATGTTTGGTACAAGGACCAAACAAGGAGAATGGGTGGCTTATGCTCAGAACCCCCTAAACTTCTCAATGGGTGTCAGAAAAGAGCTTTTAAAGGCAAACATGGGAGAGGAACAGCTGGATGTATGGCTTTCTTCTGATTGGTTGGTGGAGAGGTAACAGGATGGTATTCCAGGAATCTCAGTCATCACCTTCTGACTCTGAGCAGTCTGAAGTCAAGGGCTTATGCTCAGCCTGAAATTGCCATCCTAACCTCAGATATGCATCACCCTTATGGCAGAAAGCAAAGAAGAACTAAAGAGTCTCTTGATGAAAGTGAAAGGGAAGAGTGAAAAAGTTGGCTTAAAACTCAGCATTCAAAGCACTAAGATCATGGCATCAAGTCTCATCACTTCATGGCAAATAGAAGGGGAAAAAATGAAAACAGTGAGACTTCTTCTTCTTCTTTTTTTTTTTTACTCCAAAATCACTGTAGCTGGTGACTGCAGCCAAGAAATTAAAAGACACTTGCTCCTTGGAAGAAAAGCTATGACCAACTTAGAAAGTGTATTAAAAAGCAGAGATATTACTTTGCCAACAAAGTTCTATCTAGTGAAAGCTATAGTTTTTCCAGTAGTCATACATGGATGTGAGATTTGGACTATAATAAAAGCTGGGCACTGAAGAATTGATGCTTTTGAACTGTGGTATTGGAGAAGACTCTTGAGAGTCCCTTGGACTGCAAGGAGATCCAACCAGTCCATCCTAAAGGAAATCAGTCCTGAATATTCATTGGAAGGATTGATGCTGAAGTTGAAGCTCCAATACGTTGGCTACCTGATGTGAATAACTGACTCACTAGAAAAGACCCTCAGGCTGTGAAAGACTGAAGGCAGGAGGAGAAGGGGACAACAGAGGATGAGATGATTGGATGGCATCACCAACTCAATGAACAGGAGTTTGAGGAAGCTCTGGGAGTTGGTGATGGACAGGGAGTCCTGGCATGTTGTAGGCCATGTGGTCTCAAAGAATTGCACACAATTGAGTGACTAAACCTGAGTGGGGAGCCCTCACTTTTCAGTATGTGAAAACTGCTATTCATACCCCCACCAGGACCCTGTCCCATCACTGCACTACTGTTTCTTGATTGCCTTTCCTTTGTTTCTGCATTCCCTTACTTCCCTAATTAGCAAGTGTTTGAATCTGCCATGTGGAATTCAGGGAAGCTCTAAGTGGTGAAGTATTTTTCCAAAAAAACAAGAAACAAGGGACATGGAAAAGTTTTTGTACTCAGGACGCCCCATAGAGTCCTGCTCAGTTTCATCTTCAATGGCCTTTCTGTGCTCAAGCTTTCCTGGTGTCTCTTACTCTCCTTCATCAGTTCAGTCACTCAGTCATGTCCAGCTCTTTGTGATCCCATGGACTGCAGCACACCAGGACTCCCTCTCCATCACCAACTCCCAGAGTTCACTCAGACTCACATCCATCGAGTCGATGATGCCATCCAGCCATCTCATCCTCTGTCATCCCCTTCTCCTCCTGCCCCCAATCCCTCCCAGCATCAGGGTCTTTTCCAATGAGTCAACTCTTCACATGAGGTGGAGTTTCAGCTTTAGCATCATTCCTTCCAAAGAACACCCAGGACCGATCTCTTTCAGAATGGACTAGTTGGATCTCCTTGCAGTCCAAGGGACTCTCAAGAGTCCTCTCTAACACCACAGTTCAAAAGCATCAATTCTTCAGTGCTCAGCTTTCTTCACACTCCAACTCTCACATCCATACATGACCACTGGAAAAACCATAGCCTTGACTAGACGGACCTTTGTTGGCAAAGTAATGTGTATGCTTTTGAATATGCTATCTAGGTTGGTCATAACTTTCCTTCCAAGGGGCAAGAGTCTTTTAATTTCCTGGCTGCAATCACCATCTGCAGTGATTTTGGAGGATATAATTAGTCCAAATATTAAGGTAACTTGTTTTTGCTTTTAGATCTTAGTGTCATAATGCAGCTTTGATCACCTACAGAATGATGCAGTTCTGTTTTACAATAACCACAGCTATATTGCTTTTTTCTTTAGTTTTTAGTAAACATGAATCTGCCTCCAATTTCAATGATCACAAGCATGTGGACCACCGAGCCTCAGGACATGTACTTAGTTAGTTCTCTGCAACTCCTTTTCTTCCACCTTCCTCTTAATCAATTCTACCCAGTGATAACTATCTGCTTCTATTTATTTTTCCCCTGTTTCTGATTCTTGCTTCTTATTAATTTTTGCCAACATTTTATTATTCATGTTCTGATTGTTAGATGACTCAAACCTTTTCTGAGACAAGACAAAAACACATAAAGAAAAAAATGAATAGTCAATACAGACAACTTGAATCATTTAAGACACACAGCCTAAGTTCATTATACATATACGAACTATGTACCTATGCCTGTAATTCTAGTTTACTGTTTCCAGCCTTTTTCAGTTTTCACTTTCCTTTTGAATCCACCTATTAAGTAGAAAGTTAAAAAGCTTTTGAGGGAATACATTTCCATTCATTACAGCAAGAACATGTTGGGAGACTTTTATATGCAAGTATCAAAAGAATCACACTAGTGCTAACAAGAAAGAATTTCATTATAATGTCATTTTTCAGTACCTACAAGTTCTTTTTCTAAAAGAACTGAGAGTATTTTGGGGAGAAGGAACCAAAGTAAAAAGAGAGACCTCTAGCATTCTTTGCATACCTTATCCATATTTATCACTGTGCCTGAAAGGTTTTCCAATTCCTGAAGGAAGTTTATCATGCCAAGATTTTAAGTCTCTGTCTCTTAACTTCATTAAATATCTTCCAAAGATATATAGGGCAATAAAGGAAAGAGAAAGAGAACACAGATAAAAATGTAGACCCTCCTAATGGAATTTAATGCTAAATAATATGTACTTTCAGGTGCAATTAATATTTGCTCAGAGAAGAACCAGGAAATTAGGGCAGATGATCTCCAATAGGTGGGTGAAAAGGTGAGAGATCAAATATATCTTTAAAAGATGTGCATAGCTAATATTTGTTCTCAACTTCCCTGGATAAATTTATTCATTTGTGAATATCTCAAAGAATATAACTTGCTTAAAGAGAGATACTTACTGACCAATTGATCATCTGTTATATTTTTATAAAAATAAAGTGTGCATAACAGATCCTTGAAAACAAATTGTAATTTTTCTGTCAAGAGGAAATGCACCATGAGATAGGGTGAGATAAAAGAAAATAGAAACACACGTAACAGTTCTGTCTAGGTTACTAATGAATTTGAGGACATTTCTACTAGACTATTGTGGATTTTAACTACAGATTTTATCAACCACATAAATATATAGTCCTATTACTAGTAGGAGACATTATGTTGATGTGAAAAAAGAACTAGGATAGGAAGTAGGAACAAGAGTTTGAGCCAATGTCCAACTTTTATTTGCTTGGTGACTTTGAGCATCTCATTTAATTTTTCAACACCCCAGAAATATTTTACCTATCTATCAGGCCCAATTGTTTAATAATCAAAGGGTTAAAGGAGAGATATAAAATCATTATATATTCAAAAGATACTGCTACTATTACTTTATTATTTAACATCATTAAGCTCTTATTTTTCAAGTGTTCTACTGGCACACTTTACCCATATAAATATTTCTATATTGATTTTAAGGATGCCACACATCCATCCATAAGATGTAAGAAACTAACAGCAAGGACTTTCATTATCAGAAAAAGTAAAAGGTCACTTTAAATGTTTTAATATGTTATAATTTAGCGTCTAAGAGTAAAACCATGTCCTTGTCTGTGTGTGTGCTAAGACTGCACAACTGACAGACGAGTGATTCTCTGGTGGTAGAGGCCATGCGCCAAAAGACTGCTAAAGGATGTAAGGATTACAAAGAAGTGACTCTAGAGAAGAGACAACCCTATTCGTTAGCTACCACTGCCTTATATTTGGAACAACAATTCCATAGAACATTCGGGAACAAGATTTGGAAAACTATGGCCAAATCTGTCTATTGCTATCAATAAAGTTTTATTGGAACATAAGTGTGCTCATTCCCATGGGTATTTCTGTACTAGAGTAGCACAGTTGAGTAGTTATAAAACAGACTGTGTGGCCTAAAACATTTACTGTTTGGCCTTTCACAAAAAGTTTGTTGACTCAGTTCTAGGTCACTGCCTAACTGATGTCACTGGAAACCTCCCAGGGGTCAAGCAAGAAGGACGATTGGACTATGAGATTTATATTTGTTATCACAATTTGGGTTTTAAACTAGGTTGCTGATGTAATATAGTGCTTTTCAAATGTGAGTATGAAAATCAGCTGTGTAGCATAAGGAGTCATAAGTAGCATAAGGAAAATACTTTTTTTTTTTTTTTTTAGAAAGGAGTCCACTGCTTTAGAGTGTCTCTGAAAAATGTAAGAGATCTGATAAAAAGGCTTGGTGTTTTGATTATATAATTCAAGTGCCTGTTCCTCTGATCTGTGGGAATTGTGAACACTTGTGGCTCAGCTGGTAAAGAATCTGCCTGCAATGTGGGAGACCTGGGTTTGATCCCTGGGTTGGGAAGATCCCCTGGAGATGGGAAAGGCTACCCATTCCAGTATTCTGGCCTGGAGAATTCCATGGACAGTCCATGGGGTCTCAAAGAGTTGTACACGACTGAGTGACTTTCACTTTCACCAAGAGAATCAGATCAGGGGTCTCTCAGTGCACACAGGTTCCGTAACCCACAAAGAACGTCCTCATCTCTCCCAAGGGAATAAGAGAAGTTTTAACTATTCTCTCCTCTGCTTTTTATATAAATTGTGTGAAATTCTGTCCAGATTTTGTGGTCACTTTCAAATAAAAGGTAGCAGAATATGCCACCTCAAAATATCCTTATATCAAAGAGGCATTTTTTAGAGCAGCAATTCTACCACCTGACAGTAACAATAGAGTCAAATGCACAGCTCTCCTTCTTTTCCACTTTGTCAAGGCAGTTTTACTTCTGAGGTGTAGGGGGAATTTATGTGTATCATAGTTGTTGTTGGCATGTCTTTCTGCCTTACCTGATGGCATTCACTGATGTCCGATTTTCTTCCATTGTGTTTTCATCAGCTTAGGCTTATGCTACCAAGTCTGAGTTTGTGGTCTCGAAACTCAGCCAGTTTCTTGAGCCATTCCATCTAATTCCTTCTTATCCCAGGCCCAGAACACTTGTTTCATCTGGCCTTTCTCAGCCCTTCTGCACCTCATAAAACTCCATGGTGTTTACTCTTTCTGATGTTGTAATTAGTAACTTGAGGAGGCTTTCCTTGAAATCAACAAACTAGGATTGTATGTAGGCATGGCTTCTCCAAAACCTTTAGCATGTCCCAGTCTGTGATGAGAATGAGGCAAAAGCTTACTGCTCCCAGTTCACTCTAATCCCATCCACGGTTTCATCCTTCCCCTGAGATTCAATTAGCATAGAGTCATGCTTTGTGGTCATTTCAGAGATGTTCACCTCCCCACCCCAGGGTTTTTGTCTTTATTTAAATGTTTTCTATTTTGTTCATGATTAATTTTTTGCATTTTTATTTTTAAAAATTACATTAAAATATGAGTTATCTTGATTAATGATTTTTGGTGACCTCATATTTTTCAGCCTAGGAGAGGCTTGCTCACCTCACTTTATTCCTAGCCATATTATCTCTTCCAATTTTCTCTTTTCTCCCCACAGTCAATGATCTATTACTCCATTTGAGTGGGAAAGTGAAGTCACTCAGTAGTGTTCAACTCTTTGAGACCCCATGGACTGTGGCCTACCAGGCTCCTCTGTCCATGGGATTTTCCAGGCAAGAGTTCTGGAGTGGGTTGCCATTTCCTTCTCCATGGGATCTTCCCAACCCAGGGTTCAAACCCAGGTCTCCCGAATTACAGGCAGATGCTTTACCATGTGAGGCACCAGGGAATCCCTTGAATGGGAAACTAGCACTTAAATTTTCATGTATCATTATTATGTACACTTGTTATTGATCTTACAGCTCTGCTTTTTTTTGGATCTTGGATTTTTGACTCTTAAATGCCTTTTCCTCATTTAGAAGACAAAAAAGAAAAAGAAAAGCCCTAGCTCTGTGAATTTAATGTATTGGCTTTCATGATTCTAGTTTTCTTCTGTGAGTTAAAAAAAAATGTAAATATCTGGCAACTGCATTTTGTATCTTTATTGTTATTATTACTATTATTGTTTTCCATTTATGTCACTCTCTTCTTATATATACTGCATAAATAAAGCCATGATATTTTCCTAGTGAATAAAAATATAGTCAATATCTGAAAATATTATCTTACTATAGTTAAAATAATAACTGAGATAAGGTTACACTAGGTAGAAAACTGAGTAATTGGCCAGTATTTAGCTGCTACAATGATCAACAGAAAATAAAGTCTTTAAAAAGAAAAAAAAAAGAGGATAAGGAAATAGTTGATTCCAAGGTCCTCTGAAGGCATAGACTGTGTTTTATATATTTCAGCAAATAGGAGAGAGATAACATACATTTTGTAAATAAGTATAGCATCATGGTTGGCATTTTAATGATATCACTGCTTATTTCCTACTTATAACATTCTGTGGAATCTCAAAAAATAGACCAGAATAAGAAATATCAATCATGAATATATATATTTTTATCCATATTTTATGAAAAGACTTATTAAAAACCACGCCAAACTTTTTTTAATGAAGAATTCTAATTCAGGCTCCATTTTGGAAAAAAAAAAAAAAAAAACAATAAAGTGGAATGAAAGTGGGAAGAAAGGGAGCAGAAGGCCAAATAGAGAAAATAAACCTTTTGAATGGATTTAGAAAAGAGATAATAAACTGGATAGAAAGCATAAAATTCCTGCTGTAGATGGAATGACTTGATGCCAATTTCAGAGGCAGGAAGAACCATAGACAGTCTGTAATAGAGTGTGGGAGGCCCAACAGTCCTCTGGGAGCTATGAGGTTAAGGAAATAACTGGGCAGGAGGCAGAGTGACAACTGACCTCTTGCTCATTGAAAGAAATCAGCATGAAGGAGGTTTGGAGAATGTCGTGAATTTCACACTATGTTCTTCAATAGCCAGTGGCTTATCTTTATGAGAGCCCTGAGACACACTTTCACTGATCATTTATCCAGACAGTTGAGTTTCTTTAATGAAATAACATTACTCCTTTGGGGAAAGGATGTGAGGATAGAACATCAGGCCCACAAGCAACTCCCACGATGAGAGTTTTGAGAGCTGGCTGGCTCTCCATGCAGAAGGGAAGCAATCATGCTTACATGATGATGCATAGCTGAAAGGTAGGGATTTCTTTAAGATATTTCTTTTTAAATCCACTTCTCACATCCCTCACCATCATCTAAATGAATATAAAGTAAGCTTAAAGGAACTGGAAGACTAAAATTATAATGACTGTGATGATAATAATAACATTACCTTTCTATAAATTTTAATACAATATTATGGATTTTCTTGAAAAAAGTATTTCACAATTTTATTTACGTGACTAGCTTTACAATAGTCTTATTTTCTGATTTTAAGTAAGAATTTTCCCATTTATCAATTACGTATTATATCCTTAGTGCCATATTATTAAATGACTCGGAGCACCTCCTCCATCTTCATTTTTTTCCTTTACATGATGAATGAATTCATGATCAGACAGTAGATGGTGCTATTATTTCAAAGACCATACAGTCCCAAAGACTTCCAAATTATTTTAAGACTACAGAAACAAGTGGGGAAAAGTGTGAAAGCTTGACATCCTTTTCTAGTTTACAAAGGTTATGGAGTAGGAAGCTATTTTTATGTAGTGACCTATTCTGTCCCTTTGGGGGATAAAATAACCATCAAAGCTTCCCATCATAATTAATAAATTCTGGCTCCCTAGAAAAGAAGAGCTATATCCACATTTAATTTTCTCCTTTGAAGCAACAACAGTCACAGATGCTGTTGCTCATACTGACTGCCATTACAGACAGAAAGCAATTCACGTGCACTCAGTAATGCAGAAGAAGATATTAAAATGTAAAACACATGAATGTGAAGTTTCTTTAAAAATGCTGGAAAAAAAATGCTGAAAAAAAAAAGATATTTCTAATATAAAGCAATTTATATGTAAAACCTCTGTAATCACAAAAGAACCTTAAATACAATATTCAAATGCAAGCCATAAAGCCCTGTATCTGACAATGATAAATCAACATATTAAAAGCTCACCTCTTCTGGCAGCAGATGCTTTCTGAAAGAGAACTGGTAACAGATGCACACCATAGAGGGGGTTCAAACAGTGGTGACACAGGCAAGAGGTTGAGGGGAGCCAATGCTTACATGGGTGGTGGATCGTGGTACCTGCAGCTAAAGCACAATCGATGTTGAGGTTCCTAAAGAGTAACACTACAAGTTGTCTCTTTAAAACCCCATTACTCAGACTTAATGCTCATTGATGGGAACCCTTTATCTGTCTGTGTGCAAAGGTTTGCATGGTTCTTATTTTTCATGCCCAAACAAAACATACAGTGATGGGCTGTCTTAAGGGTGAGTCACATAATCCCACTAAACCTGCAACTCTGAACACCTAAATGTAAAGAAAAATGTGAGCCCAGCACTGGGAGATACTGTGGAAGTAATAACAAACACTGGCATTTGAAACATCTGGATAATTAATTGCATCATTTTTAATCTGCATGGTTTTTGCATAAGAAGGCCAGCCATATTTTCAAACAAGGAATTTCAGACTTTTAAATGGTATTTTGCTAACTCTTGAGTTTCTAATTAGATAATTTTGAATTAGAAATATGGGTTTTAATTGTCAATTAACAATTCTGTTCTATTAGCATTGCTAATGTCTCCTGTCCTTTATATTCCTCCTAACTTTGAGGATCATAGAATGGTACAAGTGATGTCAAAAATAAGTAATATGCCATTTTAAATAGGTTCTTTGAAAACAACTGCTAACACTGCTTTATTTCACATTATACACATTTTTCTGTTATATTTATATGTGGCAATTTTAAACCATGGAATCAAATTATCAGACATTTCTATCATTTATAGGTGATGTTTATGCCCGTTTCCTGTGAATCTGGGTGATTATTTTGACTAATATAATTCAGAGGAAATGATGTCACATTGACATCATTTGACTTCAAGACAAATCAGAAGGAACATTAAAGCTTTGGCCTCGGTGTTTTAGAATGCTCAGCTGCTCACCATGGAACCCATCTGCATAGGACCCCACATTCTGAGAAGACCAAGTTGCATGAAGAGGTCATACCTCGATTTAGGTGCCTCTGCTCCTCAGTCCTAGCTGAGGTTACCCTTCCAGTCATTCCAGCCCAGGAGCCAGAAAGAGTGAAAAACCTCCAAATAATTCCAGTTTCTAGATGTTGAATTACCCCAGACATTCAGATCATCTCAGTTGAAGGCCCACTGTGTCCTTTTGGGTTATCTGACCCACAGAATCACTAAGGATAAGTCATGGGTTAGTTTGTTATTCAGCACTTAACAACTGGAACACCAGAGGAGGGTTATAAATTGCAGTAGCATTGCCAGTTATAAACTGTCAAGATATTCAGGTGAGTATGTTTAGTTTTATTTATTTATTTTTGGTTGCACAGGTTCTTTGTATCTACACGTGGGTTTTCTTCAGTTGCTTCAAATGAGGGCTATTCTTCCTTCTCATTGCAGTGACTTCTCTTGTTGCAGAGGACACGGTTCTAGGGAATGCAGGTTTCAGGAGTTGTGGCACGTGGGCTCAGTAAATGTGGCTCTCAAGCTCCAGAGCACAGACTCAATAGTGGTACTCTGGTTCATTTGCTTCGCAGCCTGTAGAATCTACCTGGACTTGGATTAAACCCATGTCCCCTGCATTGGCAGGCAGATCTCACCCACTGTACTACCAGGGAACTCCAGTATATTTAGTTTTACATACTTTCAATATTCTGAGTCTTGATAAATTTTCTCGCTTTGACTCTTTCCTCCCTCTGTCCAACCTAGTTGCATGTATGTGCATGCTAAGTCGCTAAGGAGTATGGACTATAGGCATATCCATCCCTACTCTGTCGTTGTGTACCTCTGCTTCCCTCAAATAGATCCCTTCTTCCCTTTGCCTGTAGTCCTTAGATGGGTATTTACTGACCTTTGTTCTTTGTCACTCACACATTGTTGTTCAGTCACTAAGTCATGTCCAACTCTGACCCCATGGACTACAACATGCCAGGTTTTCCTGTCCTCCACCATTTCCTGGAATTTACTCAGATTTATGTCCATTGAGTCAGCGATGCTATCTAATCATCTCATCCTCTGCTGTCCTCTTCTCCTTTTGCTTTCAATCTTTTCCAGCATCACGGTCTTTTCCATTGAGTTAACTCTTTGCATCAGGGGGCCAAAGTATTTGAGCTTTGACTTCAGCATCAATCCTTTCAGTGAATATTCAGCATTGATTTACACTTACATATACACACTTATTTCCAACTATTCCTACAAATGATCACAAAAATTGTGGAAAATTCTTAACTACCAGACCACTTTACCTGTTTCCTAAGAAACCTATATGTAGGTCAAGAAGTAAGGGTTAGAACTGGACATGGAACAACTGACTGGTTCAAAACTGGGAAAGGAATATGGCAAAGCTTTATACTATCACCCTGCTTACTTAAGCTATGTACATAGTACATCATGCGAAATGCTGGGCTGGATGAATCACAAGCTGAAATCAAGACTGCCAGGAGAAATATCAACAGCATCAGATATGCAGATAATACCACTGTAATGGTAGAAAGCTAAGAGGAACTAAAGGGCCTCTTGACGAAAGTGAAAGAGGAGAAGGGAAAAGCTAGCTTGAAAGTCAATGTTAAAAAAAATATTAAGACCATGGCATCTGGTCCTAAAACTTCATGGCAGATAGAAGGGGAAAAAGTAGAAGCAGTGACAGATTCTATTTTCTTGGGTTCCAAAATCACTTTGGATGGTGACTGCAACCATAAAATTAAAAGATTCTTGCTACTTCAATGAAAAGCTATGACAAACCTAGAAAGTATATTAAAAAACAGAGATGTCACTTTGCTGACAAAGGTTCGTAGCGTCAAAGTTATGGTTTCTCCAGTAGTCATGTATGGATGTGAGAGTTGAACCATAAAGAAGGCTGAGCACTGAAGAATTGATGCTTTTGAACTGTGGTGTGGAAGAATACTCTTGAGAGTCCCTTGGACAGCAAGGAGATCAAACCAGTCAATTCTAAAGAAAATCAACCCTGAATATTCACTGGAAGGAATGATGCTGAAGCTCCAATACTTTGGCCACCTGATGTGCAGAGCCAATTAATTGGAAAAGACCCTGATGCTGGGAAAGACTGAAGGCAAAGGAAGAAGGCGATGGCAGAGTATAAGATGGTGAGATAGCAACACTGGCTCAATCGATATGAATCTGAGCAAACTCTGGGAGATAGTGGACAGAGAAGCCTGGCATGGTATAGTCCATGAGATTTTAAAGAGTCAGACATGACTTTGCAACTGAACAAGAAAATTCCTACAAATGGTTTACCAAATTTGTGAATTTCAAGAGTAAAGAATAGAACAATTTTTAGGGAAATTTTTCAAACTACATGCCCTCTCTGCAAAGTTCATCTCAAACTCAAGCATCCCTTGGTGAATCTGATTCAGTTTTCCTGTGTGAAATAAATGTACATCTATCCTTAAAATACAATGAAGAACATAGCTGTAGTTAAGAACCTCTAAATTTTCATGGTACAGATATTGTTCCTCAATACCTTTGCTATTTCTGTTCTTACTATTTAGGATACTGTCCTCTGGTGCTTCCTCTTGGTTTATCTGAGTCAAATTGCTTTTTAGTCAAGAAGCATTTAAGCTCCTTTTCTCTGGATTGTCTTCCTAGGATTTAAATATGATGTGCCTAGATACCATATATTGACCATTCAATGCCAGCACTTTTGTTAGCTCTGAACAGATACTAAATCACGTGTCACTCCATTTTCTCAAATGCTTTCTATTACCAATCATTTGGTAATTGCTCTATCTTACTCTTCTCCGTTACTTTTCACCAATATTGTCTCAAATGTTTAAAATAATCCCTGAAGAATAAGGATTTATTTATTTTTTCTTGGTGTCCCTAGGATTTTATAAAGTGAACTGGGACATAATGGGTGGCCAATAACAATTTGTAAGGAAAAATTCAGCTAAAAATTATTACTGATTGTTAATATCAAATCTATTGGAATTTCTAGATATCTTAATCACTGGCTCTTTTCATTATATCAATCAGGTTCTAAAATGATATATGAGATTTAATTTTATTAGTAATTTTATAATTCCACTGAAGCCATTTCCAAACACAATTTGTTTTCATGTGGCTATTCTCACATGACAAATTAGATATACTTTTCTAAGATGGGAGATAAGAACCTTATACAATTCTTGACTTTCACTGAACTTAATGGATTTCTACAGCACTTTGTTGTTTCAATCTAATTAACCACTTACCTTATGTCAAGTATTAATGATACATACTTTAAATATAAAATCATCTCTTCCACATTAGATTTCAAAAAATGTCCAATAAACATTTATATTAATGATGCACTTCAGAAACCTATAAAGCAATTTGATAAGAAGTCATAAACCCCCTAGAGTTAGCAAGATTTTCACCCAATTTTCCTGTTCAAGGTGCATTAAAACTTGCAAGGGCTCATTAATTTCAGGGCAGGGGGTAAGGGCATATGTCTTCCAAACTATATACACTATTTTAATATGTTAAATTCCTCAAGTTTGTTTTCTTTCTCATCTACTTATCTTTTTTTATTTTATTTTATTTTTTAACTTTACAATATTGTATTGGTTTTGCCACATATCAACATGAATCCACCACAGGTATACACGTGTTCCCCATCCTGAACCCTCCTCCCTCCTCCCTCCTTGTACCATCCCTCTGGGTCATCCCAGTGCACCAGCCCCAAGCATCAAGTATTGTGCATCAAACCTGGACTGGCGACTCATTTCATATATGATATTAAACATGTTTCAATGCCATTCTCCCAAATCATCCCACCTTCTCCCTCTCCCACAGAGTCCAAAAGACCGTTCTATACATCAGTGTCTCTTTTGCTGTCTCGTATACAGGATTATTGTTACCATCTTTCTAAATTCCATATATGCGTCAGTGTACTGTATTGGTGTTTTTTCTTTCTGGCTTACTTCACTCTGTATATTAGGCTCCAGTTTCATCCACCTCATTAGAACTGATTCAAATGTATTCTTTTTAATGGCTGTCATCTACATATCTTTTAACATCTAATGCCACAAATATATATGCAAAAATATGTTTTCATATTTCTATATGTTTCAGTCAGTGAAGTATTAATTTATGCCATTAGAGCAGCCTCATAAATCTCATGGAGGAAATAGACAAAGATTGTTTTGGCTGCACGTTTGTTTTAAACAACCTTCTTCGTTTTTAATTAATTTATTTTTTAACTTTGTTGCAGTTGTAAAAGCTAAAATGCTGCACTGGACAACTAAGGAGATTATTCTATTCAGACTAGTGTAATAGAAAAAAAAACATTCATCAATGAGGAATACGTAAAAAAATAAAGAAGGGGGCCTGTGGTTTTAGAGAGGCAGGTAAACAAGGGGATCCTCTGTGAGTTTTATGGGATTCATGAAGATGGATGGAGATGAATCACTGAGGAAGGGTAGAGATGGGTCTTAACTGAGAATAAAAAGAGTGGTCCTCTGCTGTTGGCCAGGAACTGGATCACAAAACAGTGACAGCACAGGGCTCAGACAAAATTCAACACAGTCTCAGAGGATTGGGATGGAAGAATGCTAGAAGTTAACGCGCACAACTAGGAGGGAATTCTGATGACTTTGTGGTAGAAAACAAAAGATCTAACCCTGGGTATAGAGCCCTAATTACATTACGACTGATGGAAGAAGTGGTTTTAATTGTATAAATTAGACCATGAGGAATGAGTTCCTAAGTCTCTTAGCTTCACTTTATCCATCCTCAACTCCCAGCTCCCCACTGGAGATATGGGTTATGGCTCCGTTAGAACATGAAAGATCTCTGTAATGGGAAATAGAACAAATAAAGAGAGAAAGAGGAGAAATGGCACAGGAGGGTTCTGAAATGTGCCTTAAAGTGACAGTGTTTGAAACTACTAAACTTCCTGTAAATTAGACTAGAAGTGCAAAGACAAATAGAAACATGAATCTGGCATTAAAGTACTAATAAATGTTTTAACTTAATTTGCAGAAAATATGGCTCACACAGTGATCATTTTCTACCTCTTTCAACTTTATACTGAGTGAGGGCATCACATATACAGCTGCTCAGTGTCAGCTAACCCTTACGTTACTTATCAGTTCAGTTCAGTTGCTTAGTCGTGTCCAACTCTTTGCAACACCATGGACTGCAGCATGCCAGGCTTCCCTGTCCATCACCAACTCCCAGAGTTGCTCAAACTCATGTCCCTCAAGTTGGTGATGTCATCCAACCATCTCATCCTCTGGCATCCCTTTCTCCTCCTGCCCTCAGTCTTTCCCAGAATCAGGGTCTTTTTCAATCCAGACAATAAAAAGAACCTGCTTCACAAAATCAGTGGGTCGTAGTCTCTGTGGAAAGCAAATGAGAAATGGAACTCAACTACCAGTACTCTCCCAGTCCCTCTGTGACCAGTGTTATGCGTAAAATGGTCATGTGACAAATTGTATGAAGATGATGAGCTATAGATAGGCATGATGGAAGAATTGCTTGAGAATGCCGTTGTGTAACTGTATATAATACCATCTAATAATATTAGAGTAACACTATCTAATAGATGCTTCTTTTTACATAGGCATTTCTAATTTAGTTGGTTAGTTTTCTTCTTTCAAAACGACTTTACTTTTAACAACAAATTTCTCATTGCTGTTCCCTTCCTCTCTCTTGCTCTGCTAAGTAAAAAGATAATACTATTATACATGCATTAAAGGAATGCACAGCACAAAGAAGTAAGTCAAGTGGCAAATGGAGAATATTTATCCATGGACTTAAAATTTAGGGGAAGGAATCATTTATTTGGTATCATCAGTTTTAACTACCTAATGATGAGGGGAGAAGGGATGGCCCATGAGGAAATTTCCAATTGTGCTTATTATTTTTACTTAATTATAATTTGTGATATCTATTTACTATTTTAGTAATGAGAATATGTATGTGTTTCTGTTTAATGTGGAATATAAATATAGCAGAATTAGCTACTGAAACTTGAGACTGAGTTTTCATGGCAAGACAAAACTTCACTCTGTCAGAGTATATTCTATTACATATAGAATATATGCATATTTCCTACCATTTTCAAACTTCAAACTCAGCTCTAAAATGTGCAAAACAACCTTCTTTAAAACATATAAATTAGGTTGTGTTATCAGGCAATTTTTTTGTTAATCTCAATTATATTAAGGATATAGACAAAAATGTGTGTGTGTCCTGTATCTTTAAGTTAAATTTTCTGAAATTTCCTCATCAGTATCTCAAAATTGAAACGTTTGAAAAATACATTTGTGATGAACTATTAATTTTAGTGGCTTCCCAAGTGGCTCACGGGTAAAGAATCTGCCTGCCAATCTTCCTGACCCGGGGATCAGATTTGGAGATCCTCTGGAGAAGATCCTCTGGAGAAGAAAATGCCATCTTACTCCAGTATTCTTGCCTGAGGAATTCCATGGACAGAGGAGCCTGGTGAGCTATGGTCCATGGGGTCGCAAAGAGTCAGACATGACTGAGCAACTAAACAGATTAACTGTAATATTGTAAGGTTCTAGGTGGATATTAACTATAGTCTTCCTTAAAGTGCTTTTAAATTCACAACTACTCCAATGGCAACTAATTACTAGAGTTGATCTTTGCCACTCTGACAGACAAAATATTTTTCCCCCCACTGTTCAAAATGTACACAAGAAAAAAAAATTATTTTATTCAATTTCACTCAACACAATAGGCACTAGGACAGGGATGAAATATGTGAATGTCAGAAAGAGATTTAACTAGGTCTTAGAAGGTGAGGAAGGTGAAATAGATAATGATGAGAAAGGCTAAGGGAATAAAATCATATTTTAAAAAAGAATATAGCTGAAATCAGTGAGGTAGCAAAGTTGGTACAACTTTAGGGCTAGTAATTGAAGACTCTGATGACTGAAGTTAGGTGAGTAGGGAAGATTTTGGTGATCTGGTAAGACAGAATTTTAAAAGGAAAGCCAAATAGTCTGATTCAATTCTCTGTGTAATAGGAGAGAGTGTAGGCTTTAAAAAAAACTTTGAATTTTATATTGCTGTATATCTGATTAACAACACTGTGCTAGTTTCAGGTGAACAGTGACTCAGTTATATACGTAGAAGAGAACAGCATAGGTTTTTGATAAAAGAAATTGTTATCCCTACTCCTTGTTTAAGAAGAGAAATGTGATGGTGATATAAATCATAGATTGAAAACACAAGAGACTGGAAGTCAATACACCAATTAGGAAGCTATTATAATAGTGCTGGCACGCAGTTCAGTAGCATTGGGAAAAGAAGAGAGATCATTGAAACAAATGGCAGGGTTAAGGGAGAAGTGACAGAGTTTAAGAAGTGAATCAGAGAATAAAGCTGATGTGACTCAAACCTGAGTAAAAGGAAACAAGAAGGCTTAGAAATGGAGATAATGATGTCACTTCTGGGTTGTGACTGTGGAGCTGCCAGCATGGTTACATTGAGATTATAGGTATCAGCTAAGAATCAAGCTTGATGGTATGGTCTTGAGGGTCGTGAATTTAAAAATAAAAGTTAAACTCTGAAGGTAGACAATACTTTCAAGGGCAAAGTGTGTGGTAAAAATAGACAAGGTTGATATTCAAATAAAGGATGAACTTAACACTTAAGCAGTTGGAGGAGGAAGCTACAAAGGCATCTCTTTAACAAGTGGTGCTGAGAAAACTGGTCAACCACTTGTAAAAGAATGAAACTAGAGCACTTTCTAAACCATACACAAAAATAAACTCAAAATGGATTAAAGATCTAAATGTAAGACCAGAAACTATAAAACTCCTAGAGGAGAACATAGGCAAAACACTCTCCGACATACATCACAACAGGATCCTCTATGACCCACATCCCAGAATATTGGAAATAAAAGCAAAAATAAACAAATGGGACCTAATTAAATTTAAAAGCTTCTGCACAACAAAGGAAACTATAAGCAAGGTGAAAAGACAGCCTTCAGAATGGGAGAAAATAATAGCAAATGAAGCAACAGACAAACAACTAATCTCAAAAATATACAAGCAACACCTACAGCTCAATTCCAGAAAAATAAATGACCCAATCAGAAAATGGGCCAAAGAACTAAATAGACATTTCTCCAAAGAAGACATACAGATGGCTAACAAACACATGAAAAGATGCTCAACATCACTCATTATCAGAGAAATGCAAATCAAAACCACTATGAGGTACCACTTCACGCCAGTCAGAATGGCTGCGATCCAAAAGTCTACAAGTAATAAATGCTGGAGAGGGTGTGGAGAAAAGGGAACCCTCTTACACTGTTGGTGGGAATGCAAACTAGTACAGCCACTATGGAGAACAGTGTGGAGATTCCTTAAACAACTGGAAATAGAACTGCCTTATGATCCAGCAATCCCACTGCTGGGCATACACACTGAGGAAACCAGAAGGGAAAGAGACACGTGTACCCCAGTGTTCATCGCAGCACTGTTTATAATAGCCAGGACAAGGAAGCAACCTAGATGAATGGATAGCATTCATGCAGCAGATGAATGGATAAGAAAGATGTTGTACATGTACACAATGGAGTATTACTCAGCCATTAAAAACAATACATTTGAATCAGTTCTAATGAGGTGGATGAAACTGGAGCCTATTATACAGAGTGAAGTAAGCCAGAAAGAAAAACACCAATACAATATCAGATCAGATCAGTCACTCAGTCGTGTCTGACTCTTTGCAACCCCATGAATCACAGCACGCCAGGCCTCCCTGTCCATCACCAACTCTGGAGTTCACCCAGACTCACGTCCATCGAGTCAGTCCCCTTCTCCTCCTGCCCCCAATCCCTCCCAGATTCAGAGTCTTTTCCAATGAATCAACTCTTCGCATGAGGTGGCCAAAGTACTGGAGTTCGCGTATATATGGAATTTAAAAAGATGGTAACAATAACCCTATATATGAGACAGCAAAAGAGACACTGATGTATAGAACAGTCTTTTGGACTCTGTGGGAGAGGGCCAGGGTGGGATGATTTGGGAAAATGGCATTGAAATATGTATAATATCATATAAGAAACGAGTCGCCAGTCCAGGTTCAATGCACGATACTGGATGCTTGGGGCTGGTGCACTGGGATGACCCAGAGGGATGATATGGGGAGGGAGGAGGGGGGAGGGTTCAGGATGGGGGACACATGTATACCTGTGGTGGATTCATGTTGATATGTGGCAAAACTAATACAATATTGTAAAGTTAAATAAAATAAAAAAAAAACAAAGGCATCTATATAAATAGAAGTAGGAAAAATTAGATGAGTACAAGTATTTTTTAAAAATAGAAAGTGGTGTTCAATAAGTTTATAAACCTAAGTCATGAAGATATCAATTAGAAGGCTACCAGTTATTTCCAAGAGAGCAGCTGAGTAGAACTGTGGGAAACCAGATGGTGTGGTGTAGCCAAGTGTATTATTAAACCATAGTGGAACAGATACTCTTGTTTTGTGATACTAGAAATAAAGAGAAGGCAGTTTGGAAGGGCAGTTAAATCAGGAAGAGTAGTATTTCAGCAGAGAGAAATCAGACTCCAGAACGTTTAGTGTCTCAGGCAAATAGTAAAGAGCTTAGGATAAGCCAGAGAATAAACTAAAGGAAAAAAAGAGAGAGAAAGAAGTTTGCAGAAAAACATCAAGAAAAATACAAGCTCCATCTGTCAATTAGAAATATTAACACTTAATTCTGGAGTTACTGTCAGGCTTGGTGGTTGATGTCTATCTTCATGAATAGTAGGCTAATAATAAATGACAACTAATTAATTATCAATACAGAAATATATAATTCATTTACATGCTATTAGACAATAAAGAGATTCATAGATGTGAATTTCAAGGTACAGAACTTACTTCCTGAAAAATTAAATTTTTAGCTATTTTCTAAAATATATATCATATAACTTTCCCTTCTTTGAGAACACAAGAATGATAAATTTTACCTTTTCTCATGACTTACGTGTCATTTTGAAATCATCAGTGATGTATAACAGTATTTGATAAAAGTGAGACAAGCAAGAGAAACATCACTGTGGAGGTAGGCAAATGCCAATAAAATAATTCTTTCTTGTGGAGGCAAAACCACTGAGCTGAATAAACACAGAGAACCCTGGGTTTAAGTTCTTTCTGCAACATTTACTGACTTCACCTTGATTTCCTCCTCTGTGGTAAAAATCCAGTTCATTAACTGAAATGATCCATTCAAATGCAGGGGAATACAGCAATCAAGTTTTCAGGAAAATTCAGAAAAAAGATCAAGAAGCAATTTATAAACCAAATGATTCCTCTCCTTCCTGTGTTTATATATACCATTTCCAGACCAGCTACTTTTGAGGGGACTTGATTTTGAAATAATCTTACAGAGAAGAACCATGCAGAATTTTAGTTCTAAAAAGCAAATGGCACATGGTAAAGAAATAGATTAGTTCCATCAATGAGACTTTTTTTTAGGGTGGTCTGTCCTGGGTAATTGATTGGCTTGCTGGTCAACCCCAGAGTTTACCATTGCACAGTGTGGCATTGCACATCATGATCTCCCATGAAGAGTTAAAGCAAGGTTAATAGATTACATCTGGGTATGGTCTGATAATTCCTTGGTGTTTCAGTCAGTAAATAATCCGCATGCAATGCAGAAGACCTGGGTTTGGACCCTGGGTCAGGAACATCCCCTGGAGAAGGGAATGGCTACCCACGCTGGTATTCTTGCCTTGAGAATTACATGGACAGAGGAGCTTGAGGGGCTACAATCATGGGTCCTAAAGAGTCAGAGACAACCAAGCAATTAACACTATATGCATGGTCTGATGCAGTGGTGTTCAAACTGTGTACCATAATACCTGAGGGTTCTCCACAGTGGTGGTTCAGAGACATGTGGTTAGTACCAAAAATTCCAGGTTTGTTTGTTTTTTTAATTTAAAAAAATATTTGTTATGCACCAAATCAGTGTAGCTTAAAGGGACTGACCAAGAAGATTTTGGAGAAAGTGTTCAAGAAGCAAAACTCTGAGTCCTGTCCTTACCTTAAAGATGTAACTCCACTGGTATCTGTTTAAATATCAGGAGGAAAAAAGCAAAATAAAAGAATTTAAAAAAAAAGAATAATTCAAGGAATTCGGAGGAGCTAGTTGAAAAAAGTTAGAATGTGGTGTCAAAGAAAGGAGGATGCAAGACAACACGTTTAAAAAATACAGAAATGTTTTCAAAGTAAATTTACTGTGATTGAAGGAATTGGTGTTAAATGACTTCAATTAATGCTCTTTGGGGAGAATAGCAATGGCAGGAGTTACAGTGGGTACTAAAGAAACATGGTACATGTTTGGAATTCCCACTAGGAAGGAAGGAATGGGGTTTAATTTGAGATAAATGCTAGAACTGGCTAACACCAGGACTGCCCAGCAGAGGTCATTTATAACATGAATCAAAATTATTCTATAAATTTCCCCTCATTTCATTCTGTAAGTCAATGGCAGGAAGAGAGAACATAATTCAGGTCATGAAACAATCTTAATTGAAAGGTACAAACTGGAAATATAAATATGAATCAAATTTTAATCAGAGTCTCAATTAATATTTGGATAATAAGTAGAAAAATAATGGAAAAACACAGTCGCCTTATTTCATATGATACTGAGTTGTGTAAAAACTTTGTAAAAACAAAGCTCTCGTGTTATATTATTTAACTCTATAAAATAATGATAATGACTGGGACAATTCTTTGACATTGAAGGGTTGAAGATATGGGCCTTTTGTCTAACTGTCCATGTCCTTATCTGTTATAAGATTTTTAAGAAGAATTAATTTTTCTGTTAATATTTAAAATAAGTAATACCTGAAACTGCTGATGAAATACTAGGTTCATATGAAAACACTTAGTTTGGTACCTTAGTTTGAGTCCTTGTACACAAGGGAGCCACAAGTGAGAGGGTGAAGAGCACAGATCTGAAGTTCAGTCTGTATGAGTTTGAGTCCCTTCTTAATTTTGTGCCCATGGGCAAGTTACTAAAACTTTCTCAGTTTTCAGAACTACAAAATAGGGATTTAAAAGTATCACATTCATAACAGGTTGTAATCATTAAATAAAGAGCTCTATTTAATGAGAAATTTATGGCCCATAAGTTTGGATCGACTACTACTAACACTACTATTATTATCTATGATGTGGGATCCTACCTTTATACTGTTTAACAGTTCACTTGAGACTTGCTGTCTCCAACTTCATCATCTCCCATTTAAAAAGACAGTATTAGAATGTAGGTTTCACAAGGGAAGGTGTTTTTGGTCAACTTTGTTTACAGTTTTGGAACCAAGATTTCAAATAGTACCAAGTACAATATAGGTCTTAGTAAATATTTCTGAATAAACGTACACAATTTTAGAGCTTTATAATGAAAGATGAGAATACAATTGGATCAATATGCTTCTCTCTCCTTTTGTCTTTTTATTAACAGAAACAGAAGGGTTTATTACTTACAATCACAGCTATTTAAAAGGTGGATTTATACTGTTAGATAAAATGGATGCTTGTGCTAAGAATATAAAAATGAGGAACACAGAGAGAAATGCTATTTTAATTGTTTGAACAAAGACTAATAAATCAGTTTGGTTGGAAATATCTTAATATAGAACATGCCACTTTGCCTCATACAGCCTTGGGAGGTCATATGTATAAATGATGAAGATGTGGAGATAATTCTAAGGGGTAAAAACAAATCACTAGAGCTTCTGTGTTATTATGGGTATTTAGCAGTTACCAAAGGAGCCATTCTGTACTTTATTGTCATGCTAATAACAACTATAAATGTTTTTAATCTTAATGAATAGAGTATTTATACTCACATTCTTTCCATTTTCCCACTATTTTCCAAGGAAAAATATTTACCATGTTGGAATAAGTCAGAAGAATAAAATGGCGTGGTGTAAAATTTCAGTGATGTGGATTGATACATATTGTGATAATTACATTTTGCCCCTCAAAAGTTTTCATGACTCTTTGATTGATTGATTGATTTTTGTGGAGATAAAGGTTTTTTTAAATTAATTTTTATTGGAGTATATAGCTGCTTTATAGTGCTGTTAGCTGCTGCACAACAAAGTGAATCAGTTATAATGTACGTATATCCCCTCCTTTTTAGGTTTCCTCCCCATTTAAGTCACCACAGAGCACTGAGTAGAGCTCCCTGTGCTATACAGTAGATTCTCATTATCTCTTATATGCATAGTAATGTCTACATGTCAATCCCATTCATGACTCTTTTAAATGGAAAAAAAAAAAAAAAGCTTCTCTTATTCAGAGCTGAGTAACAGGTCTCTCATAGGTATGTCTCTTTGCTATGTTTCACACAACAGAAAAAAATAATGACAACTACAATTGGCTAAAAAAAAAAATTGAAAAGCTTTTTTCTTTTCTTCCCTGGTATATCAAAATTCATCAAGATGATAGGTATAAGACTATTACCAAGGTACAGACTAACAAATTGCCTTCAGTTATCATATTTTTTTTTCCTTTCTCTTTCGATTGTTTAAGAAACAAAGCAACCATTTCAGTGGAGAAAATTCATTGGAGGAAGACGAAGTTATAAAGAAGGATCAATATTCCAGGTGGCAAAGAAATTCAGTCATGTAAATCTCATTAAAATATATCGCCATCATGGAATCAGTCATGTGAGAGCCCTAGTACACTTTGAAGGAAGGTCTTATGCTTGACAGATGTTCCTTTTCCCTTTTGATGTGTCTCCTACCTTAAGTCACCATCATTTAAATAATATCCCCAAATTCATCATTTTTTCCAGGCCCTCTCAGTTGAAACCTAAATATTAACTGAAGAGACAAAGAGAACATACACTAAAATCTTAAAATAAAAATAATGCTATTTCATAATCAGCTGGATTAAAAAAAAAAAAGATGATTCATGAAAATAGAATGACAGAACTCAGGATAGAAATTTCATCTGCACTCTATCATCTCTTCTCAGAGTAAACATGATTCTAAATTGTGAAGTGTGGGACTCAGAGATGGGTTCATATCCACAGAGTATTTTCCCTTTGGCAATTTAGTAAGAGAATAAAGGAAAAGTAGACCAGATAAACACTCATGAAATAAATTCAAAAAAATTCACAATTATCTCTGCCTTTTATTAGGGATTCATAAATCTGATGGTTATGAATCCTCACTATTTCTTCAATGGTTTTTTCTCTAAGGCAGTGGATCTAATCATGGATGCACACTAGAATTTCTAAAGAAGCTTAAAAAAGTACTAGCGTCCTGGCCTCAACCTTGTAGACTCTGATTTAATTCGTTTGAACTGGAGCCAGGCCTTGGTTCTTTTACAGAGTGCCCGGGGTCCTGTGCATGTGCAGCATGGGATGTGAAACATTAGTTGACATATCAGCATCTTTTTTTCTCTCCACTTGTCACCTAACATCTGTAGTTAAAACTAACTACACATGCCCTTTTGTGGAAAAACAATTCTTAAAAGATCACGGATAGATGTTTAACCCTTCCAATACCACCTAATATACTATGTGGCAGGTAGCTCTCAGGCTTCACTGGTGGCAGAGTGAAGTGGTACAGAATCCGCCTGCCAATACTGGAGATGTGGGTTCTAACTGTGGGTCTGGAGATGCCCTGGAGAAGGAAATGTCAATCCACCCCAATAATCTAGCTTGGGAAATCCTATGGACAGAGGAGCCTGGTGGGATATCGTACATGGGGTTGCAAAGAGACAAAACTTAGCAGGTGAACAAGAGGTAGCTTTCACATCTGTCCATGACCTATTATTACGCAGCTCGTAGAGTCTGTGCAAGGCACTCCTACCTACTACTTTTCTTCCAGAGTTCCTGCCCGGTCCACTTCCTCCCCACTCTACCCTCAGGCTGTGCCTCAACTTCCATAGTCCCTCCATTTGGATTTGCTCTCTTGACCATGAGCCATACTGCTGGATAACATGCTGTGTTTCCATCATCTCAGTCCTCTTTTTAATCCTACATTGGAGCCTGTCAACTGCTCATATAATTATGCTTTGAGGGCTAAAACTTTTGATGTGAGGAGGTATGATTTTTCAGTTCCTCTTCAAGGAATGATATATCATAAAGAAGTGAGAATTTCAAGCACCTTAGGAGGTCACTAGAAAAAGAATTTAAGCATGCTGCAGCATTTCCCAAAATTGATTCTCCAGAAATCTAGTTCTCTGAAAGTTTCTGGAGAGATTTTTAAGTGTGACAAATTTGTTAAAGGTTGCATTCTATGCTTTACAAAATTAACTGAGCTTAAAACCCATGCTTCCCCATAAAACTCCTATCACATAGTATATAAAATTGCCCATCAGTGAAGTCTCCCTTGTGGGCAGGGGCTCCATCTGGAGGAGGTGGAGATGAATTGAATGCATACAATGCCATCCAGAGCTCATGCGTGAAAAAGCAACACCCATAATGAAGAAACGTAATATACTAAAGTTGCAATTTGTGAAATAATTAATATCTTATCCTATCAGTTCAGTTAAACCACTCAGTCATGTCCAGCTCTTTGTGACCCTATGGACTGCAGCATGCCAGGCTTCCCAGTACATCACCAACTCCTGGAACTTACTCAAACTCATGTCCATCGTGTTGGTGATGCCATCCAACGATCTCATCTTCTCCTTCCATCCTCAATATTTCTCAGCATTAGAGTCTTTTCCAATGAGTCGGTTCCTCATGTCAGGTGGCCAGAATATTGGAGTTTCAGCTTCTGCACCAGTCCTTCCAATGAATATTCACGACTGATTTCCTTTAGGATTGACTGGTTGTATCTCCTTGCAGTCCAAGGGACTCTCAAGAGTCTTCTCCAACACCACAGTTCAAAAGCATCAATTCTTCGGCTCTCAGCTTTCTTTCTAGTTTAACTCTCACATCCACAAATGACTACTGGAAAAATCATAGCTTTGACTAGATTGACCTTTGTTGGCAAAGTAATGTATCTGCTTTTTAATAAGCTGTCTATGTTGGTCATAGGTTTTTTTCCAAGGAGCAAGCATCTTTCAAATTCATGGCTGCAATCACAATCTGCAGTGATTTTGGAGCCCCCAGAAATAAAGTCTATTACTGTTTCCATTGTTTCCCCATGTATTTGCCATGAAGTGATGGGACCAGATGCCATGGTCTTAGTTTTCTGAATGTTGAGATTTAAGCCAACTTTTTCACTCTCCTTTTTCACTTTCATCAAGAGGCTCTTTAGTTCTTCTTTGCTTTCTGTCATAAGGGTAGAGTCATCTGCATATCTGAGGTTGTTGATATTTCTCCCAGCAATCTTGATTCCAGCTTGTGTTTCATCAAGTCTGGCATTTCGCATGATGTACTATGCATACAAACTAAATTAGCAGGGTGACAATACACAGCCTTGACATATTCCTTTCCCAATTTGGATCCAGTCTGTTATTTCATGTCCAGTTCTAACTGTTGCTTCTTGACCTGCATACAGATTTCTCAGGAGGCAGGTCAGGTGGTCTGGTATTCCCGTCTTTTTAAGAATTTTCCACAGTTTGTTGCAATCCACAGAGTCAAAGGCTTTGGTGTAGTCAATAAAGTGAAAGTAGATATTATCCTATACTATCTCATAATTTTTATGTATATTGTCATATGTGTCACTGTGTTAGGTACATTTATAAATGAAGCAGATAGTAAATATTTCTGTTAAACATCCCACTGCATCAAATTCTCATTCAATCATAAAGTAGGTATAATTATAATCTTCACTCTATAGAAAGCGAAACTTTGACTCAGAGAGATTAGGTCATAAATATAAAATAATTCAATTAAAATCTCAAGAATCCAAAAATTAAAATCTTACCCAGAATGATCCCTAATACCATACACAAAGATAAACTCAAAATGAATTAAAGACCTAAATGTAAGACCAGAAATTATAAAACTCTTATAGGAAAACATAGGCAGAATACTCTTTGACATAAATCACAGTAAGATTCTCTATGACCCACTTTTCAGAGTAATGGGAGTAAAAACAAAAATAAACAACTGAGACCTAACTAAACTTAAAAGCTTTAGCACAGCAAAGGAAACTATGAACAAGGTGAAAAGACAGCCCTCAGAATGGGAGAAAATAATAGCAAATGAAACAACTCACAAAGAATTAATCATCAAAATACATAAGCATCTCATGCAGCTCAATACCAGAAAAACAGTCAGATCAAAAAGTGGGCAGAAGACCTAAACAGACATTTCTTGAAAGATATATAGGTGGCTAATAAGCATTTGAAAAAGATGCTCAACATCACTCATTATTCAGTTCAGTTCAGTAGCTCAGTCTTGTCCGACTGTTCGTGACCCCATGAATTGCAGCACGCCAGGCCTCCCTGTCCATCACCAACTCCCGGAGTTCACTCAGACTCACGTCCATCGAGTCAGTGATGCCATCCAGCCATTATTAGAGAAATGCAAATCAAAACTACAATGAGGTATTACTTCACACCATATATAGATGGTTAATAAACACTTGAAAAAGATGCTCAACATCACTCGTTATTAGAGAAATGCAAATCAAAACTACAATGAGGTATTACTTCACACCATCAGAATGGCCATCATCAGAAAATCTACAAACAATAAATGCTGGAGAGAGTGTGGATAAAAGAGTACCCACTTGCACTGTTGGCAGGAGTGAAAATTGATATAGTCACTTTGGAGAACACTATGGAGATTCCTTTGGAAACGTGGAACAAAGGTAGCATATGACCCAACAATCCCATCACTGAGCATGTACTCGAGGAAATCATGATTGAAAAAGACACATGTATCCCAATGTTCACTGCAGAACTATTTACAATAGCCAGGACATGGGAGATGTATACACACACACACACACACACACATATATATAGAATGGAATATTACTCTGTCATAAGAAGGAATGCATTTGAGTCAGTTCTAATGAGGTGGATGAACTTAGAGCCTATTATACAGAGTGAAGTAAATCAGAAAGAATAAACAAATATTATATATTAACATGCATATATGGAATTTAGAAAGATGGTACTGATAAACCTGTTTGCAGAGCAGAAAATGAGACACAGACAGAGAGAACAGACTTATGGACACAGTGGGGGAAGAAGAGGGTGGGATGAACTGAGGTGTAGCATTGAAACATATGCATTACTATATGTAAAGTTAGACAGCCAGCGGGAATTTGCTTCAGTGGGGATATGACTCAGGGAGCTCAAACTAGTGCTCTGCCACAACCCAGGGTGGAGGGATGGCATGGGAGGTGGGAGGGAGGTTCAAGAGGGAAGAGGCATATGTATACCTATGGCTGATTCATGCTGATGTATGGCAGAAACCAACACAATATTGTATAGCAATTATCCTCCAATTAAAAATAAATAAATTGAATTTTTAAAATATCCTGTCCAATTTCAGGTACATTTCTTAACTATTTTATGCTAGAGCACCTCCTGTGGTGTTGTGGTACAGGTACGCCAGTACAGGGAAAAAGCTGCCGTTAGGAAATGGTGCGTTCCATCACCCAGTCACATAGCACCTGGATCACTTCCCTTATCAACTTAAGCAGTTTATCTTCTCTTAAATATTTTATATATTTTATTCTCATTTGTACCATAAGTGGTACCCTGGTGGCTCAGATGGTAAAGAATCTGCCTGAAATGCAGGAAACCTGGGTTTGATCCCTGGGTTTGGAAGATCCCCTGGAGGAGGGCATGACAAGCCCCTCCAAGCCCCTCTTCTTGCCTGGAGAATCCCCATGGACAGAGGAGCCTGGTGGGATGTAGTCCATGTGGTCACAAAGAGTCAGACACAGTTGAGCAACTGAGCACTGAGGCACTGTACCAGAACCACATTACTGACAACAAAAAATAAACATGTCAAATAAGTAAAGCAATTACACTATGCTTGTTATAGGTAGGCACGAAAGTTAATTCTAAGTTTTTTACCAGGCAGTGAAAAAGGGGAAGCACAATTCACTGCATGATCAATCATATCTAAAATATAAAATTACAGTGAATCAATGCAAGCAAAATATTTTCTTAATTCTGAGATTTTTATTTCCCAAGGAATTCATAATGAGCCTTGTCAACAATGTTCTCACAGTAGATTATTCTGTTTCCTTGGCTTGCATTTTATCAAGTTCTTCAACACAGACCAACGGCAGTGTACCAGAGCATGATTCAGCAAATGGCTGATCAGCCTGCTGTGCGCTGTTGGAGGGGGAGGTGGGAGGGAGGGTACAGAAGTAATGCCTTGTTTTTAAGATGAGAAGCTGTCTGCTGGTCTCTCCCAAATTCAAGGATGGATTATCTTAGAGCAGGTAAGGGAATGGATGGACTATGATACATTCAAGCAATTCTTCATAAATATTGTTTTCTCAATCCAATGAAGCCTTTGATAGTTACTGAGCAGCAGGGAGTTCCAGTTTCTATCCCCAGTGTACACCTGGAAAACCTATTATCCAACAAATAGAATCTGATCATCAAACATCTGTCTTCCTAAGCATTTCTTTGAGGTCTCTTTTAATTCTCCCTGACCTATCCCTTCTGTATTATATAACGGAGAAGTAACTTTAAAAATATCTTTTCCAGTAATCTTTGCTGAGAAAACTAAACAGTTCCAAAACATTAGCAGCCTCTATCTGTCATCTCAAGGTAGTTTTCGATAGTCTTCACCTTTTGTTCTTGTTTGTTCTCTTGCCAAAAAGTGGAAAGCGGTTAAATGATAATGAAGGAGATTGTGGTACAGTCATTAATCACCCTTCTGGAACTGCCCGAGAGCCCCCATCCACATCAAATTCAGAAACTGTTCTGACCTCTTCTTTGGTCATTCACCACATGGGGTAATCTGAACCACATGGTACAAGTAAAGAAATTTATTGTTGTTGTTTAGTTGCTAGGTCATGTCTGACTCTTTTGTGATCCCACGGACTATAGCCTGACAGGTTCCTCTGTACATGGGATTTCCCAGGCAAGAATACTGGAGTGGGTTGTCATTTTCTTCTCAAGGGGATCTTCCCGACCAAGGGATCCAACCCGAGTCTCCTGCATTGACAGGCATATTCTTTACCACTGAGCAACGAGGGACGATCTCAAACAAAGGAAATATCATTGTAAGTTCCTTTGGGAAATTTTTGTGACCAAGTATTTTAGCACATGGCTATAATCTTGTACTTGGCACAAGCAGCAAGAGGAGAATCATCTTCCTCATGAGCCCTTAAACTTATTTCCATGTGTGGAACTGGTTCAAATTAGT
This sequence comes from Bos mutus, assembly GCF_027580195.1. Taxonomy (NCBI): domain Eukaryota; kingdom Metazoa; phylum Chordata; class Mammalia; order Artiodactyla; family Bovidae; genus Bos; species Bos mutus. Next base: position 78,587,478 of record NC_091618.1, read on the forward strand.
CACTGAAATGAAGGAATTATATGATTTAGATAGCTAATTGCTGAGTTAAAATGGAAAAGATTTCCATCATCCATCATTCAAGTCTTCTGAGTTTTGTCTAAAAAAGTAAGTTGTGGAAATTCAAGAAACTAAAATATTTGCTTTTTATTTGCTTTATTGGTTGTCTATGTGATGGATATGTGTATTCCATTTCAACCAGGGCCTATCACTGCAAGGATGGTGGTAGGATGGAGGAGTAGAGAGAATTAATTGATGACATTCACCTTTCTTATTTTCTCCTAGAAATTATGAAATTGACTAGCTTTCTTTTACAGGGACACACAGCCAGGAACCAAACTATCTAATTTCACAATTTCTGTAGTTGAAAAGACAAACATGTTTTCTGGCTTTCAATCCTCTTCCATCAAACACTAAAAAGTTGTGTGAGGTCAGGTCTGCATGTTAATTGAATCCTTTTTCTATGAAATTCTTGCCATTGATGCTTCAGAGAACATTAATTAAGAAGATGGAACAGGCTCTATCTTCAGAAAGCATCAGGTTTTTTTAAATAAAATTTATCTTTAGACAACTTCAATCCTGTGTATGAGTGACAGTGAATGAACAGGGCAGAGGAGAAGGGATGAGCAGGGGTTGGTCAAAATTCAGGGAAAAAAAAAATGTATGCCTGCGGTGGTAGTGTTGATGACAGAGACCCAGATTGTGTGAGCAGGTGGATGGATTGAAGGAAATAATCCCTATGGAAGAAATAATTCTTACTTCTAGGGAGATCAAGAGATCTTCTACTTGTAAGATAATTTGCTTCAATGTTGAAATCCCTAAGAATGATGGCAGGCTTGTGTGGAAAAGAAGTATTTATTAGGTGAATGAGGGAGAAGACACAGCAAAATCAACAAGGAATAACACTAGTAAAATCTGGTGACATGTTCCAAAGAAATTAGAATTTGTGAAAATGGGAGAAGGAGAATTTATTTCAATGTGAAAACTGGGAACATACAACCCCTTATGCTTACAGCTTTAAGGTGCATGAAGTGAGTGTGGGAGGGAACCAAAACCAAGGGAAGCCAAGGACCTCAGGAGATGGTCCCATTAGTTAGAAGAGAGATTTTTGGGGATGAATTTAAGGATGTAGAGAAGTCTATTGACCACAGACTCTGAATTTGATAGGACATAGTATCAATAAGCATTTGGGGTAAAGAGCTGAGAATAGGATATGAGGCTTAGTAGAATATGTTTGTTGCCATATGGGAATAGATGTCTGTTGAAGATAGATGTCTGTTGATCAGTCCTAGAGGACTGAAGATCTAGGAAGCTTGGGCTTTGCACAAAGACAGGGTGAAAAAGATGTTGGTTATTAATAATGCAACAGACCTCAGACCTCAACTTTTAGTAAAAGCAAAAAAAGATTTCATTCTGACTTGGATTTAACCTTCTAGACTAAAGGTCTTGTGTGCACAGCCATTTCAATCATGTCTGATTCTCTGAGACCCCACGGACTATAGCCTGCCAGGCTCCTATGTCCATGGGATTCTTCAGGCAAAAATACTGGAGTGGTGGCCATTTCCTCCTCCAGGGGATCTTCCCAGATCAGGGATCAAGCCCAGGTCTCCTGTATCACAGGCAGATTCTTTATCACTGAACCACTTGGGGAGATGCTTCACTAAAGGTGTTTGGAGATTGCAAAAGTATTACAAACAACAACCTGTGGTGGGTAGGGCAAGTAACAGCCAGTGTGGAAACTGTGTTCTGCTCAGCCACTGTAACCAAGGGCGCAGTTGTTCTTGGTAAATTTACTAAAGATCCATTTATTTTCACAACTGGTTGATGCACAGGTATTTTATAAAAATAGTACCATCACAACCACCAATAGTAAAATCATTAACTACTATGTATTAAGCAATTGGCACATGTCAGGTACTTTGTATACAATGTTTTCTGAATCCTCAATAGCCCTTGATGTTAGATGCTATACTCTTAATTTGCAGTAAGGTAATTGTGTGCTTCCCTGGTGGCTCAGATGGTAAAGCATCTGTCTGCAATGCAGGAGACCCGGGTTCAATCCCTGGGTCGGGAAGATCCCCTGGAGAAGGAAATGGCAGCCCACTCCAGTACTTTTGCCTGGAAAATCCCATGGATGGAGGAACCTGGTAGGCTACAGTCCATGGGGTTGCAAAGAGTCGGACACAACTGAGCAATGTCACTTTCAATTGTAGTTCTCTGAGGTCAAGGGCACTGAAACAGGAAACCAGAAATTTAGTGGATGTTTTTTCTGGTTTCAAGAACAAATGATCTTTCCAACCTTTCAAAGCTGATTTCTAACTTACTGCCAAAATAAAATGAAATCTATTTGTCACTTTGTGAATGGCTCTCAGAAAGATTCACAGAATCTGGTGGTTCTCAAAGTGTTGCCCCTGAACCAGCAGTATGAGCATTGCTCATGAACTTTTTAGAAAGTCAAATTCTCTGTTTGTCCCAGACCTACTGAATCAGAAAATCTTAGAAATGTACTCAAAAATCAATGTGTAACAAGTCCTCTGATGCACATTAACTTTTGAGACTCACTGCTTAGTCATACATCTTTGTGGAATGAACAGGACATAAAATTAATACCACCCTTTCCCTTTTTGTATATGAACAGTTTGAACAATTGCTGAGCGTAGTAACAGCATGATTTCCTCCTGCAGTTCTAAATTTGAACATTGTAGTAAAATCTTATGAGAGAGTGGAAAATGACCCCTCAAATTTTTTCATAGTTGTTTTAGCGATACCCCAAGCTTCAAAAATCTATCCAACCAGGGGTCAGGTCTTAAAGAATCACAGGTCGGCTTCATCTTTTGCAACTCTGTCAGGTATTTCTTATGATATTTCATCCATTCTTTGACCTCTATTTTCAAGTTATTTTCTCTTTTATGCCTCCACAGACTTAGATCTGTTTCTAGGTTTCGTTTTGCCTAAAGGAAAGGTGTATCCAAAGCTACAATTTATTTCAGCAAGGGGCCTCAGGAAATCTTAGCAGAAAAAGGTCAGCATGTCATTACTTACTATGAGATATTGGTGTGCTGTGATATGTAAGTTTGGGCACTAAGTTGATAAGCACTGATATTACTGGCAAACACTCTCTAGCAAATAGCAGTGAACAAATTTATTCTGTGAAATAACTTCACTGAAATAGGACTTTAAAGGCTCTGCTCTGATAACCAAACATTTTTTTTAAATGACATCATGCCTAGTATAGAGGGAACTGTCAAAGACTGTGAATTGAATGAATGAATGTACAAACACATTTCAAGAATCAAGAATTCTGATTACATTCTGAGAAAAGAAGGCATAGTGTAATACATCCTATGATAGCAGGTCTATCAGAGATATAAATAGTGTTTTGGAATAGCAAATACATTAAAAAGATGATCAATAACTAAAAATTATTTTTTCTAAGATATATATATATATATATACATACACACACAAATGTTTATGTCTGTTGCTGATAACCACTCAGAACTCATGCTTAGAAAGGACTGGGGTCGCAAAGAATCGGACACGACTGAGTGACCGATCTGATCTGAGAAGTATTGAGAATTGTGCTGAGCTACTGCATTCGGGGATATTGATTCCTTACTAATATCCCCAAAAGTACAGGGGTTTTGCACATATAGATACACAGTATATTTTGAAGAATAATTATTTCGATTTACCAAAAATTAACCAGAATAGTTTGAATACACAAATAACTCATGACAATAACTTTTTATCTTTACTGAGGTCCCTCTGCAACCATAGTTTTCACCTACAAACTAGAAAAATAAGTGATAGCTGCATATACAAGGTACTGGTTTCTTTTGGAAATTCAGTTTGGAGTTGCTTATAGAAAAAAACCATATTGGAGTATTTATAAAAGAAAATTTCAATTTCAATTTTTTGAATTAAAAAATAAGCTTATGGTATTCATCTGAGACTTTAAATGTCTACAAAGTCCCAAATTTGGACATGACATCCTTCTTCCACATGTAACACTGTATGAAATACCTTCTGTGTGAGCTCTGGGTTCTGACTTTCATTTAGAAAGGAAGGCAGGTAACTATCATTACATTGAGAGTGAACTTAGTAATCAGCATGATGATAGACATTCTCCATTTTATATCTCATTTATTATTAAAGATAAAATACTAAGGGAGTAACATATTTAGAATTAGACTGTTAATAGTAAGTACTAAGCAAATGCTGTTTACTTTATTACTTCTTCATAACTTTTCATGTGGAAAAATGGACAAATTCTTCAGAAAAAAGAGAATCAAGCACTGTGGAACTGAATAGTATTATTATACATCACTCCGAGCAGGCTCCGAAAATCTTGAGGAACTAGGAGTTGCTAAGAGCAGTAACAATACTTTGAATGAAACCGATAATAACTTTTGAGTATTTACTGTACTCTCATCACTATCTAAATATTTATCTTCATTTAGTAACCATATAAAATGGAGAGTATAGCTGTTAAGCCCACCTTATTGATAATAGATTAAAATCTCATAAAGGATTAACAACTGTCACAAGGCAGAGCCAATAAGTGGAGTTGCCAGGAACAACTCCAGGCAGTCTGACTATGAGTCTGTACTTTGACATCTAGTCCTGAGGCTCTGTAATTATACAGTGGGGGAATATATTGATGCTGTTGGACTTAGACCATTGTTAGAGTATATTTCTTTCTTTCACCCTTAAAAATTGGGAGAATCTTAATTCTTACTCTTTAATAAAGATCTTCCTCTTATTATTTCTAAATTACATCCACTCTCTAACGAACAGGAAGGTAAATTTATCCTGCTTTAGAAACATTAATGCAGCTGAGCACTAATGTAAAATAAGCAAGGGTATCCAATAGATACACGTGGGCACCTCGTATCCAGCAGACATGTGTGTACTTTATATCCAATAGACGTACATGCACATCTTAGGCTGACTGTTTTGTACTTGGTTTAACAAAAAATAATTTCCATGATTACAGATACAGGTATAAATTCATTATTTGTGGCCTTGTCTCTAAGTATTTCCTAAAATAGTAGTTTGTCTATAACATGAGTTTATTAAAAAAATTGGATGGTTGGAAAGAAGATGGAAAAAGTACAGAAAAGGAGGCAAATTGAAAAATGAAATTGAAAGCATACAAACTTAGTTATTGAAATGTAACTGCTTTAAAGGATTATTCTTGAAACCAAGGTAAGTAGAATTCCTGTGGGAAACCAGTTACTAAAGACTCATTTAGGCAACATAACCAGTAATGAATAGGACTATAGGATTGCTGACTTGCCTCAATAAAGAATGTGGTCTCACCTCTGACCAACTTTCTGATCTTTGAATTTCTTACTTGATATGAAATATGTTTTTTAATTGGAATTTTGTTCCATCATGTAATAAAATATTGAAGTCTCACTGGGGTTCTGACTAACCTCAGTGACACACAGGCAATTACAGAATCCTTTTGAAATAATAGTTGCTAACAATTTACTCAGGTTTTTAGTATCAACCTTGAGCCCTGAATAGATATCAGTAGATTGATGACTCCTGATCTAATCAGTTGTCCAATTTTCTTTTGCTGCTTCATAACTGGTTTTTAGTAGTCCCTAATGTACTTCTTCTCCTTCTTTACTGACTACCAACCTTTATTCAGAACCCTATACAACTGCTTCTTAAGATATCATCACAGACTAATTCTCTGGAAACTGAACTTTTATGGTCACATAGCACTGTACCAAGAAAAAAAAAAAAAATAAGTTCATTAAATAGTGTGACTGAACTTAAGACTAAATTTTATGCAGCACAACTGGATGAATGAATACTGAATGGAACTTTGTATAGGAAAAAAGTGCATTCATTTTTCAGAAATAATTAGAGCTTGAAAATATTCAGCTTATTTCCAGAAAAGATTTATTATTAAATTTGTGGTCACTCAATTATCAAGTGCACTGCTCCCCTTACTCTATCAATTAAATGTATGTCCATTCTTCAAGACCAGAGAAATCAAACTTTTGGGAAGGCTTTGCTGATCACATTAGTCCACAATAATTTCTCTCCCAGGCAACTCTAGTGTGACTTGCTGAATAATCCTGCTCGATAGTATTTATATGTTTCTTAACTTTGTTTCATGTATTCAGTCATATTTAATCAATAGAACTGTAAGCTCTTCAACGGCAGAGATCAGACCTTATTTGCTTTTCATACTCCCCTAGGTATTTAGCACCAGTGTCTACCATGGGAATCCTTTGTTGAAGGATTTACTGATGCCATGTTATTATTCACATTGGTATCCAGACCCTTAAGCAGAGAGAGATAGGACCTCAAAGCAGAAAGCAAAATTTGTCTCAACAGAACTGGACAAAAAATTCGAGTCAATTCAGATGAATAAGCATCTATTCATTATTATTATGAATTATTATTACCCATTATTATTCTGGGTAATAAACATCAATGTTTATTACCCAGACTGCTGCAGGCTCCATTGATCTCTTCCTTCTTTGAATTTCTGTGCACTCTTGTCTCTACTACTCAACACAACATGTACTTATGTGCTCTGTTCTGCCGTGATTTAACTGTTCTGGGTGTATTTGTCTCATTTCCCCTCCATTAGGTTGTATGATATAGGTATGCTGCTAAGTCACTTCATCAAGTCCGACTCTGTGCGACCCCATAGACGGCAGCCACCAGGCTCCCCATCCCTGGGATTCCTAGGCAAGAATACTGGAGTGGGTTGCCATTTAGTTCTCCAGTGCATGGAAGTGAAAAGTCAAAGTGAAGTCGTTCAGTTGTGTCTGACTCTTAGCGACCCCATGGACTGTAGCCCACCAGGCTCCTCCATCCATGGGATTTTCCAGGCAAGAGTACTGGAGTGGGGTGCCATTGCCTTCTCCAGGAGATCTTACCAACCCAGGGATCGAACTGATAATCACTAATATTTGACAATTTCAATCTACACATATTTCAACTCTGTGCAGACCTAAAATATTCATTACAACAAGATCTGTGGCATATTTCATTTACCAACAGGCCTTTTCCCAGTCTGAGAGCTTGGTGGGTGTTAAAGATGTATTCAATTAATTAAAATGCAAACCAAGGGTCAAAGTATCAGAATTATGCTTTACGGTAAATGATTTAAATAACTTCATATTTATCATGTTAGGAATACTTTGTTTTTTTGTACATTCAAAAGTGTATGTGTGTATACATGTTTTTCATTATGTCTACATCTACATCTATATATGTGAATTAGCATTGTTCAAAAAAAGCAATCAGCCAAGGATCTTGCTATTTAAAATGAGAATAGATGAGACCCTGTGATAAGTAAAAGGGAGTGCCTTCTGTCAGCCAAAGTGAAGAATCAAGTCATACCACAGAAGTTTGGATTCTAAGGGGTCTGCCATCCAAGCCAGGCAAGTCAGGGAATAAACTCTTCACAGCATATGGTCTATTCAATGTTCAATGATTTTTCCAGAAAAATGATTCCACTAGTTGCACTGATAACTGATTTTGGTGTCCAATTTCCCTGGCCATCAATAAATTCCTTTGTATGTCTAACATAAATGTCTTAGTACAATTTAAGTCCATTTTTTCCTTATTTAGCCCTCTGTAAAGCTATGTCACTATTAATCAGCTGTTTCCTCTTCTCCCTGGGCCAGCTGGATTGTGAGAAGATTTAGGAATTGCCATCTAGTTAACAAGCCCTAAGGAACCTGCCTGCACCATCTGGGCTCGTTTAATATCTGCTTTTAAAAAATCTTAGTTTAAGAAAAAGAAAATGTGATCGTGTTTCAAAGTGATGGAAATAAAATCTGTATGTAATGACTTGGGTTCAAAACACTGGCCTGCAAAGAATTGTTATTATAATTACTGTCAGTGGTGAAAGACAACCTTTTTCCAACTCTCTCTGAGAAACATCTGTGAAATATGTCCTGAAAACAGTCTGGCTACTGACTAACTGTCAAACACAGACTCAAATACCTATATCCTTCAAATACAGAATTCTGCCTTTCTGAGTGCTTTTGCTTCCTTTCTGAAACCTGTCAAGCAACACTGCCACTTATTTCCTTCCCTGCTTCCTCTCTCCCTGACCCAACATGACATGTCCTTAGAAAGAGTTTAAGAGTCTCTCCTCCATGAAGACTCCCCTCTCCTCTGATCTTTTTTTGTGTTTGTAACCAGACTCCATCATTGCGTTAGCTGAAGGTTTCATTTCTTTTCTAATCGATTTATATGATTTAGTATCCTCTCCCTAGTTACACTGTGAAATCCTTTAGGGTAACAATGCACATTAATTGATTAATAATCCCTGAAAAAATTATTCTTCTTTTATGTCTCTAACGAGGCAAAAGAGAAATTTTGTGTGATAAAACACATGTGTATGTACATACACTCACATACACACCAGAAATCATTGGCGATTCAGACTCAATATTATGAAAACAAGTGAGAATTCCTCTATCTGTGCCACTGCTGGCTTCCCTTAACTTGACATTCTTGAACTACCCATTTGTCTGATTCAATTCTGGTAAGCAGCAGAGAAATAATGACTGCATCCTAAATATGCCATCACAAGTTTGGCAAGGCACGATAAAAAATGTAGAATCTCTAACTCCTGTCTCTACCACATATTGAGAATATTTTAAAGCTTACTTCCACCATATATTGAGCATATTTTATTGGACTTTCTCACTATATTAGGGCAGAGTTTTCTTCAGCCAATTGAGCCTGTGCACCCATAACTCCTTGTTTTAATTCATTCTTTCAACCAAAACCTATAAAACATTCTATGTAACAGGTAATAAAAGATAGAAACACATTAAAGAAATAAGAAAAAAGGGCTCTTGATCCAAACCAGGGACCGAGCTCCATCACTTACTCAAAGTGTGGTCTGGGAAGGTTACTTAATCTTTCTGATCCTTAGGTTTCTCATCTATAAAACAGAGAAAGTAATAATATTTATATCACAAAGCTGCCTTGAGTAAATAATTTAAAACATGTTAAGAAGTTACAGTATTACCTAGTACTTAGAAGTACTATGTACTAGCTTTTTATTTTATACTTAAATGAATTACATTAAAATATTTTTTAGAAAACTTGGAAAGATTCAATGCATTTCCTAAGGGACAACTAGACCCATAAAACACATGGACTGATAGATACAAAGAGGGCATAGACAAGGGGCAAAGAGGCTAAAGGAATCAAAGCTCATAGAAAAGGAGCTAAAGGTGATTTTTGAATGAGAAGGAGTTTTTAACATGCAAAGTAAGGGAAGGCAATTCTAGGCAGAAGGAACATGTATGCAATGTTGTATAGAATTATACTACTCAACAAGGTGACCATGCAGACCACTGAGATGCAGTCTCTGTCCTATGGAAGCTAATACGTAAGGACGATGGGACTCAATAAATAAATATAGCAATGGACAGAGTGTAATGAATATCCCATGAACACTGAAAAGTAGTAAATGGTCATGCATTTGTATCTGTCCTTTACCAAGTATCATTAAGTCCCCACACCAATCTGTATTGTTAATGTGTGTGTATGTGTATGCTCAGTTGTGTCTGACTCTTTGCAACCCCATGTACCGTAGCCTGCCAGGCTCCTCTGTCCATGAAATTTTCCAGGAAAGAATACCCCTATTTTACAAATGAAGCAACTGAGGTATAGAAAGCCTGAAAAAAGTCTACTCAAGGGCAGGAATCCCTTAGAAGAAACAGAGTAGCCCTCAGAGCCAACAAAAGAGTGTGAAATGCAGTACTTGGAGGCAATCTCATAAATGACAGAATGATCTCTGTTTGTTTCCAAGGCAAAAAATTCAATACCACAGTAATCCAAGTCTATGCCCTGACTAATAATGCTGAAGAAGCTGAAGTTGAACGGTTCTATGAAGACCTACAAAATCTTTTATAACTAACATCCAAAAAGGATGTCCTTTTCTTTATAGGGGACTGGAATGCAAAAGTAGGAAGCCAAGAGCAACCTGGAGTAACAGGCAAATTTGGCCTTGGAGTACAGAATGAAGCAGGGCAAAGGCTAAGAGAGTTTTGTCAGGAGAACACACTGGTCACAGAAAACACCCTCTTCCAATACCACAAAAGAAGACTACACATGGACATCACCAGATGCTCAACACTGATATCAGATTGATTATATCCTTTGCAGCCAAAGATGGAGAAGCTCTATACAGTCAGCAAGAAGACTTGGAGTTGACTGTGGCTCAGATCACAAACTCCTTATTGACAAATTGAGACTGACATTGAAGAAAGTAGGGAAAAACACTAGACCATTCAGGTATGCCCTAAATCAAATCCCTTATGATGATACAGTGGAAGTGAGAAATAGATTTAAGGGACTAGATCTTAGAGTGCCTGATGAACTATGGACGGAGGTTCATGACATTGTACAGGAGACAGGGATCAAGATCATCCCCAAGAAAAAGAAATGTAAAAAAGCAAAACAGCTGTCTGAGGAGGCCTTACAAACAGCAGTGAAAAGAAGAGAAGTGAAAAGCAAAGGAGAAAAGGAAAGATACACCCACTTGAATGCAGAGTTCCAAAGAATAGCAAGGAGAGATAAGAAAGCCTTCCTCAGCGATCAATGCAAAGAAATAGAGGAAAGCAATCGAATAGGAAAGACTAGAGATTTCTTCAAGAAAATGAGAGATACCAAGGGAACATTTCATGCAAAGATAGGCTCAATAAAGGACAGAAATGGTATGGACCTAACAGAAGCAGAAGATATTAAGACGAGGTGGCAAGAATACACAGAAGAACTGTACAAAAAGATCTTCACAACCAAGATAATCATGATGGTGTGATCACTCACCTAGAGCCCCACATCCTGGAATGTGAAGTCAAGTGGGCCTTAGAAAGCATCACTATGAACAAAGCTAGTGGAGGTTATGGATTTCCACTTGAGCTATTTCAAATCCTAAAAGATGATGCTGTGAAAGTACTGCACTCAATAGGTCAGCAAAATTGGAAAACTCAGCAGTGGCCACAGAATAGGAAAAGGTCAGTTTTCATTCCAATCCCAAAGAAAGGCAATGCCAAAAAATGCTCAAATTACTGCACAACTGCACTCATCTCACACGCTAATTAAGTAATGCTTAAAATTCTCCAAGTCAGGCTTCAGCAATATGTGAACCGTGAACTTCCAGATGTTTAAGCTGGTTTTAGAAAAGACAGAGGAACCAGAGATTAAATTGCCAATATCAGCTGGATCATCAAAAAATCAAGAGAGTTCCAGAATAACATCTATTTCTGCTTTATTGACTATGCCAAAGCCTTTGACTGTGTGGATCACAATAAACTGTGGAAAATTCTGAAAGAGTTGGGAATACCAGACCACTGGACCTGCCTCTGGAGAAACCTGTATGCAGGTCAGGAAGCAACAGTTAGAACTGGACACGGAACAACAGACTGGTTCCAAACAGGAAAAGGAGTACATCAGGGCTGTATATTGTCACCCTGCTTATTTAACTTATATGCAGAGTACATCATGAGAAGCACTGGGCTGGAAGAAGCACAAGCTGGAATCAAGATTGCCAGGAGAAATATCAGTAACCTCAGATATGCAGAGGATACCACCCTTAGGGCTGAGAGTGAAGAGGAACTAAAGAGCCTCTTGATGAAAGTGACAGTGGAGAGTGAAAAAGTTGGCTTAAAGCTCAACATTCAGAAAACTAAGATCATGGCATCTGGTCCCATCACTTCATTGCAAATAGATAGGGAAACAGTGGAAACAGTGTCAGACTTTATTTTTTGGGGCTCCAAAATCACTGCAGATGGTGACTGCAGCCATGAAAATAAAAGACGCTTACTCCATAGAAGGAAAGTTATCACCAACCTAGACAGCATACTAAAAAGCAGAGACATTACTTTGCCATCAAAGGTCCGTCTAGTCAAGGCCATGGTTTTTCCTGTAGTCACATATGGATATGAGAGTTGGACTATAAAGAAAGCTGAGCACCGAATAATTGATGCTTTTGAACTGTGATGTTGGGGAAGACTCTTGACAGTCCTTTGGTCTGTCCAAAGGATGGTAGTCCATCCATCCTAAATGAGATCAGTCCTGGGTATTCATTGGAAGGACTGATATTGAAATAAAACTCCAATATTTTGGCCACCTGATGCAAAGAATCAACTCATTTGAAAAGGCCTGGATTCTGGGAAAGATTGAGGGCAGGAGGAGAAGGGGATGACAGAGGATGAGATGGCTGGATGGCATCACTGAATCAAAGGACATGAGTTTAGGTGGACTCCGGGAGTTGGTGATGGACAGGGAGGCCTGGCGTGCTGCAGTTCATGGGATCACAAAGATTCAGACACGACTGAGTGACTGAACTGAACTGAAGGTCATACAATTGGTTAATGGTAGAATGAGATTTGCACCTGAAATTAATTTAAGATTATGAAATTAACAATAAACTGTGATTTTTTATATTTAAACCATATATTAATGGAAAAATGGAATATGTATGAAGAAAATTAAGGGTGGAGGGGTAGTGTTAGTTGTTTAAACCAACAATAATACTTTGAAACAGCAATCAAAACTGAGAATCGGTTTATTAAAAATAGATGGTCTTCTTTTCTCTTAAATAAAGCATCTCTGAAATGGCTGCTTTATCATCCAATATGTACCTTTGAGGAGAAAGGTAGGTAGAAATGTAAATAGGTAGATAGATTAGCTAGATCTGTATTTTTTTTTGTTACCTAATATGTTAATCATTAACAGAATATCTACATGTGAATATTTATTGAGTTATTCTCTAAAATTTTTTGATAAAGTTTTATCAAATTAAAACTAAAATTTTTGTAAACATTAATCACTCTAGTATGAATTGTTGATTTGAAGGTTATATCTGAATTATTTGCCTTAAATGTCTTTATGGACAATTTAGATAGAAAAGGAAATAAAATGAAAAGGAGAAAGAAGGAGGAGAAAAATGTGAGAAACAGGTGTGTTATTTTTCTAGGAATCACCTCAATCCTACTGACCTTTCCTTCAATTTAAGCTATTCTGGTCCCTTCTGTTTGCTTTTCATTCTCTGTGCTGATGTGTTTTCATTTCTGCTCTTTTGCTGACTTTTGGTTCCTATTTCACGAAGGTCATGGCTCCCGAGATGCTTTCTCCACCCCCACGGCCCCCACTCAAACCACTCTCTACCCAAACCAATAGAAGGGTGGGTCTTCACTCACAAAACTAAGTGGGAACACTAAGCCAGTAATCCAAACATTAGATAAATGCATTTATAAATGTGAACTATCCATCTAATCGCTTCTTTTTTCCACTATACTTACAGCAGCTGTCCTGTGAATACTGTCAGTCACTTTCCAGCTGAAGCCATAATTATGCCCATGAACATTCACTCCATTCAGCCAAAGAATCAATTTAACTGACTTTTCCCCCCACTGACTTGAGTGGTCAGTGAGAATGACAGATTAGTTGTTTCAGAGTCTTAAAGAGAAAGCCTTCAGATTTATGTTATGAAAACATCTCTTTAACTAGTTCTGGGTAGCTCTTCGATGCTTCGTACACCCTGTGCAGTTATTGAAGACTCTCTCCTTGTGTGAGTGGCAGGGCAGCTTTAAAACAATTACAAGCATTTAAAAACTAATTATCTGAGAATTCCAATGCAAACAAAATATCTATTTTGACTACCATGAACAACCCTTTACAAACATTTCTCCCTCTCTCTCTGTCATAAATGTGGCTATCCATTTCACAGAAGATTTAATTACAAATTTGTCTTCCTTATCTTCCAGGCCCACACTGCTGCCTGAGAAAAAGAGAAATAATACAGGTAGTCGTGGCAGAGGGGTTACAGTCAAGAGAGGTAGAGAATACAGATTTAAGGTGAGAGAGGATATTTTTAATAGAAGTAAACATGGCCTTGTAAACTTTAGCCTAAAAATGTGTTCTTCAGAAATCATATGTAATTATATTCCAGGAGAGGAAGCTGACAAATCATAACAGAGCACTATTCCCTTTGTTGCTGTATAAGAAATATATTTTAAATGATATAGTTTAAATTAATAGCACTTTGGATTTGTTTTTTGATTTCCTTTTCTTTTTCTCTTATTGAAATAAGTGATACCTCTTTTGAGTACATATTCGCATAAATATTTGCATGTAAATATATCTGATTCATTTGCTGTTTTATTAAATCCTATTAATTTTGTGGAAGACAATTTGAAGACATAGGATTGCATACATTTGTTAAATGCATGTGAACACTCTTCTCTGAGAACACTACCATCCTATGAACCTGTGTTGTACAATATGGCAGCCTCTAGCCACATGCAGCTACTGAGCCCCTGAGATGTGGCTTGTATGAGTTGAGATGTGCTGGAAGTATAAGATACACACTGAATTTCGAAGACTTAGTTAAAAAAAAAACTAAAAAATATCTGTTTTTTTATGTTATTTGTTTCAATGATATTATTTTGGATATACTGAGTTAAAATATTAAAATTATGTCACCTATGTCTTCTTTATACTTGACAACTATTTCTTTTAATTTCTTAGGTGGCTTGCATTACATTTCTAGTTGATAGCACCAGTCTAGGTAAGGCAGGGCTGTCTGCTAACTCCGTCAAGGTATTGAGAGGAGAGACCATTTATTCTGTAAGATGTAGGCCTCAGCGCAGACGGAAACTGGCACTTCTGAGAGGAATGAAACCTATACTGACCGAATTCTTAGTTACTCTTGGAGTTAGAAGGCTCCTTAGGTCCACAATGGGACCCAATGACTAAATTTTTGGCATGAAAATACTGCCATTTCAGCTATAGAATAAAATGTTAAGTCCATCAGAAAGAACATTGGCTGGAAGGAGTAGATGAAGGAGAGAGGAAATAATAAAGCAAGCCAAAACATCCATCAAACTTAACCATTTAATATAAAAAATAAACAATTGCCAGTTTGGTACCATTTAAATAGAGAAAACACAGCCAAGTAACTTGATTAATTATGTACTTACTGCCAAGAAGAAATCTATCTTTCCATTTGTTTCCCCAGTCAGTGACCCACTGAGGCAATTTTGTGGTTTAGCCTCAACTAGACTTCTGTTCTTATGGTGCATTTTTTTTTTTTTTTAATTTCACTTTGGTTAGACTTTCCTCTCACTGGTACCTTAATAAACAGAAGCATTTCTATCGCTATGCTTTTCTTTTTTCACCCCTCTTGTCTGGGCTGGTACTACTCTCCCGAGAATAAATTATTCAGCAGTCAGTTCTCTCAGTATATTAGCTAATGTCCTGGGAGAGAGTTTACCATCCAGACAATACAGTAAAAAGTAACCATGAAGTGGAAGACGAATGACATACATATAAGGTACTTTGCTATTACACTCAGAGATCTTTATCTTGAAATATCTATCCAAGAAGAGGAAGAAAATTACCATATCCAATTAGTCAAATTGAAAGCCTGGCTCCAGTCTTAATAATTCCTTCTTTGGGGACCACCTTCCATTTTTTGAAGCACAGGGGAGTATGGTTGTCATGAAAATGCGATGCTTCTCCTGGAAATGCTAATCCTTGTTGCCACTTTATCATCCCAAGAATTCTCTAATGGGAACTTCATTAATATAATAGTATTCTTCGGGTATTTGGAAAGATGATCTCTTCTGAAATAGTTCAAACTCTAAATCATTCCCAAGCATCACAAAACCTTGCTATGAGTCAGGCAATGACACATATGATCAATCAATTGTACAAAATAGTCATCAAACAGGATTATGGCTGCTTCTGCAAGTAGCTTGAGTCTGCACTAATATCAGTGTTTTCTGATCAAAAAAAATTTGATAAGCAGTACTTTCACAGGATTAGTACCATGAAAAGTTTGTTGTTTTTAGTTCACCTTTATCAATTTATTATAATGGACACAAATTAAGAACAGCCAAATGGAAGAAAATGTATGAGGTGGGGGAAGTGTGGAGATCCCATGTCTTGTCTGCGGAGCATTACCCTCTCAGCACTTGAATATGTTTACCAATCCAGAAGCTTCAGGAAATAGATACAGCACATTTGTATATCATTATATACTTCATGTTCAGCTTATCAATATTTTTAATGTTTTCAATCAGAATGTAAAACTAACTTCTATACATCTACACTATCCACAGCTTCAACATAGGTACCATCCTACTAAAGGGCTGTCATTATAATCTCTAGTTACTGAATTTTAGGACCTGTCTTTGTCCAGACACAAAGCATATGCCTCTGACCCTAAAACATTTCATGTTGAGACATTACTCTCCACCTGGATTAAGAGATTTTTTTGTGGGCTATCTTGGTCCCCCGCATGGATTCCTATTACAGCATTCATTAGATTGAACTTGAAATTATCTTTTCATCTGGCTCTCACTTGAACTAAATTTCCCTTAAAATATGGACCATTTACCTACATCACCAGTACCTAGGTCACTACTTAGACTACAGATGGTATTGAGCTTTTTATGAACAAAGGCTGGCTAACTTAGATCCTTGCCTCAGCAGAAAATTCTTCTCCTATGTTCTTATTCCTAGTGCTTTGTATTGTGCATAAAATGCATGCAAATGGAACAAAAGGACTTAGAGAATAAGGGGACGAGAAAAAATACATTTATTAATACTTAGTGCTTCTGATAAAGCCCACAAAGAGGATTCAATTGCAGAGTGAGCAGTGGATGGGAGATGTAAACTTGTAATTCTAATTTGCCTCAGTTTGCATGTGCCTTCCAGAATGTGAATGCCATGGTATATAGTGTGTGATTCGCTATTCAAATATTAATGTATCTACTCTATCTGAGGTAAAGACTAATAAAATCCTACCTCTCCCATCATTAAAGAAACAGTGGTCTAATCCAATACAAAAGAAGTGCTGCCTGGTCATGAATATTGAAAAGTGGTATTGTGATTCCCAATTTTACATGTTTTTAGGAAAGAGTTAAATGATATTCAAAAGTAAATGGACTTCACAAATTTAATCTAGCCCTCTATAGTGATTTAGAGAATAAACTTTTCATATCATATGTATCTGATGTCAACACCTGTTTCTATCACAGATTAGCAGTTAAATTGGGAAAGTTATGAAATATCTTTGGGCTCTAGTTTCCTTATCTGTATAATGGGTTAATAATAGGGTTGTTGGGGGAATCAGATGAATAATTATATACGGAGAAGGGTTCATCTATAGATTTTACTAAATATTCTACTACATGCTAGGCACTTTAACGACAGTGCATTTAGCTACAAGTATTATTATTCTTTTTTTTTTCTATAGCACAGTATTTTAATTTCTTAAGTAGCAGGATGGATATTTTGATTAACAAACAAAAAATCTAAAATCAAATTCTTATTATTCTTGTTTGTAGCTGTTTTCTTATCCTGCTTTATTGACTTTCAGCTCCTTGAAACCAACTGAACAATTCTTTCCCTGGTGATCACTTCTCTGCAAAGTCCCATTACCTCAGAGTGACAGTAATTTTCTTAAGTCTACATTATAACTAAATGGAATATTCTGGTAATTTTATTTAAATTCAAAGGGGACATCTTGGCTTTTGTAGTTATAAGTATTTGCAATATTTAAAAAAGTGGTTAAATGTCTTTTGTTATACCTTATGTAATATCCTCCACAGGAACACTTTTTATAATTTTAAAATTAATTTATTTGTAAAATTCTGAAAATAACCACATGAACAAAACTCCTATCATTAAACTTCTCATCCATCAACCAACTAGCATATGAAATACATTTCATAATCATTTTGGAATTTGTATACCATTGATCTTCAGGAATCAATACAAGTAAAACATAGATCTAGAGTAGACTTGGAGGGAGAAAAAAATGTTACTTTTTTATTTAAGTCTGATACTAGTTATTCATCTCATCTTACAGTATATTCAGAGTAAGGACATTAATTCCTCATTTAATGAAAGATTAATAATATTTTTAAAAACTGGAAATTTATCACTAATGCATAAAAATATAGTCATAGTTTGACTATATTTGAAAATTCTTAATTATAATTTTAAATTGCATCAGTTCAGTTCAGTCGCTCAGTCATGTCCAACTCTTTGCGACCCCATGAATCGCAGCACACCAGGCCTCCCTGTCCATCACCAACTCCCAGAGTTCACTCAGACTCACGTCCATCGAGTCAGTGATGCCATCCAGCCATCTCATCCTCTGTCGTCCCCTTCTCCTCTTGCCCCCAGTCCCCCCCAGCATCAGAGTCTTTTCCAATGAGTCAACTCTTCGCATGAGGTGGCCAAAGTACTGGAGTTTCAGCTTTAGCATCATTCCTTCCAAAGAAATCCCAGGGCTTATTAAATTGCATAAATGATCATTAAGTTGGGTAATGGTCATTTACAGAGAAACTGGTGATTGTTACACAGTCACGTAAAGTTGCCATATTCAATACTGCTCTAATAAGAGATTTACCTTGGATCCATGTTTCTAAAATTAATCATTAATTAGTTTAATTTAGTATAAACCTCAAGGAGGCCCTGTTCTGTTCTCAACTTTCTTTTTTAGAGAGCAGTTTTAACAGAAGAACTATTTAAGATTCAGGTTCATACAAATTCCCATTGGCAATCATCTCTTATTTGCAATATTTCTAGTGTACACATTAGTTACTTTGCTATTCCAGAGACATTTTGACGTCTTAGCATTACCCATTACCAAACGTGTGAAATTAACATAACATTTTTTTCATGTCTTCTGGGGAAAAGCTATCTTTCATCTAAGGATCAGGTATAATGAGTATTTAGTTGAGTGACATTCTACCTTATAGTCCAAAAATGAACCCAATTTGAAGGTCAAATTCTTTCTTTCTTTGTTAATAACAAAATAACTCATTATGTTTATGGTCAGATTATTAATGCAATCTCAATTACAGTCTTTCCAACTGGTTCAAATTGATAACATCACATTTTCAAGAATCAATACCTGCAGAGATGCTGTCAGATGTCTCTATTCATGCTCATCAACTGTGCTCATGTCCTGGTGTTTTAAGGGAAAAGTAACTCCTGAGGAGAGGTTCACACAAAACTGGACTCATCTAGGTGCTAACTAAAAATACAGTTTCTTCAATCTTACATCAGAGGTACCAACTATAAATCTTTGAATGCAGAGCAAGAAAACCTACATCTTTAATGCAGAACAATAAAAGCTACATTTTAAATATTTCAAAGGTAATCATTTTCTTATGCACTAATAATTGGTAAAGTCAGTGGTTAGATCACTTTATTTCTCATATTGAGAAATACTTCCCATCAAAGGTGTTTAACATGTAACTAAGTGACCATGTATATTGGATCACATATTTTCAGGTCTAGGTTATGGGCAATACATAGATTGACTGGAAACAGTTAAAATAAAAACTGTATGAACCATCAAGTTGAAGTGTTCTGCTCAGTTAAAATTAACAACACAAACTAGTTGAGGAGGAGAGTAATGACTATTTTAGTACATACAGGTAAAATAAGCAAGTGTTTTATAAAATAAACAAGCTATATTTTCCTGGAAACTGGCAGAATCAGTTTTTGAGAAGTAGGGATCAGAGCAAAGGCAAGCATCAGTGTATAAGAAGGACTTATAACCAGTGGAACCTGCTCTCTGAAAGTCAGTTAGGGAAGGTTAAGTGCAAACAACTGAGAAGCTGGAAGCCCAGAGGGAGGAACAGCTTTTCCCTGAATCATTTTCCTACACATGACCTTCTCCTTTGCTTTGGTAAGTACACACACAGTTCAAACCATTTGCTTTGAATCTCTATGGAATCAGCCTTGACTAAACCAATTGCAGTTCTTGGACCAGTGGCATAGGTCACACATGGGAGTTTGTTTCAAACACAGAATCTGAGGCTACCCACCTGACTGATTCAAGCCTGCATATTAACCAGAAGCCATGGGATTCGTATTTCCATGAAAGTCTGAGAAGCACAGGCTTTAAAAAATTTCATTTCAAATATAAAGAAGCTATATACCTGCCTTCTCACTACTTTGTGCCCCTTACTCTTCTCTTTTCAGAGCATGTTCTCCTCTACTTTTTATTCTGCTTCCCTGTATCTTTTAAGAAGCTTACATAGGGAATCAGGTTTCAGTAAACCCTCTCTCCTAAAAAGCTATATGAATTTTATTTAGATACTTCTACATGTATTTATACTTCTACTTTTACATTTATTTATTATTTATTCATAAATTGAAGAATGATGCAGTACTCTTGTCTGGAAAATCCCATGGACGGAGGAGCCTGGTAGGCTACAGTCCATGGGTCACAAAGAGTCGGACACGACTGAGCAACTTCACTACACTACTACACTAATGATGCTGTATTTACATACAATGGTGTCTTCACCTCAGCAGTGTGCTTGTCTTATATTTGGTGATTTATCATATTTCATGGATTTTAAAACCCAGATGATCTGGAAATCAAGTGATATGGTAAAAAACAGCAAATTTTCATAAAAGAAAATTATGATGACAGAGGTATGTTGCAAATGCTAACTCAATCAATAGTGAAAAATTAGCATAATTATAACACTGCAATGATGATTACTTTGTTTTCATTTCATTGATGTAATGATAAATTGTTCATAAGCCTCTTAAACTGACATGTGAGCTAACAGTAGAATGCCAAAAAACTAAATTTCAATATTTCCCTAATGCTTATTTTGTATATTCAAGGAAAAAAACCATTATACTTTTAAATGAATAAAGCCATACATGTCTGAAATAGAAATAACTTGCATTTATTATTTTTTAAATATGTCCCTTCTTTTATTAGATCTCCTATGTAACTATTGCGGTAGTTAATATTTCTCTTCTGAAACTGCAGAGCAAAAAAAGGCTAAATTATTCAAAAATTGAAAATTTAGAGCTGGAATGACTTATATGTCTAAATTATAAATTTTATTTTAAATAATATGTAAGCTTAGCACAGTACCATAAGATGTCAAATTCTCTCCTGAGAATACTTCCTCAGGAAAATAATTGTATTAAAGTAAAACAGTAGTTTAAAAGGACGAGCCATTGAATTAAAAGTAATGTTTATTGTTCTTTTTTCTTTTCAGTTTCTACAATAAACAAGCATTTCTTTTTTAATAATATGTTTTAAGTGAAATGCAACAAAAAGTATCCTCTAAACTCAGTTGGACTTCCTTGGTGGCTCAGATGGTAAAGCATCCATTTACAATGCGGGAGACCTGGGTTCTATCCCTGGGTCCAGAAGATTCCCTGGAGAAGGAAATGGCAACCCACTCCAGTACTCTTGCCTAGAAAATCCCATGGACGGAGGAGCCTGGTGTCCATGGGGTCACAACGAGTCAGACATGACTGAGTGACTTCACTTTCACTTTTCAAACTCAGTAAATATTCATTAGACTACACAATGTACAATAAAGACACAGCTTTGAGCTATGGCTACATAGTCTATTATGTGATTATTCTGTATCTTTAATAGCAAAATCAGTGAGATAAAGATCAGATTACTAGGCACTTTGTCAAATTATGTTAAATGTAGTCAGTTTAATGGATTTTATTGTTTTAAATCTATCGGATTAAATAGTGTTTTTATTTTAATTTTTAAAATATTTACAAGATGACTTATAATAAACACTTGCCCTTCCACGATATTCTTTCCACTAACCCCAACACTACTGTCCTATTTTAATCTCTGATAGCTACTGCAGAAATTTAAAAGTGCAAGCTTAAACTACTATTTCTTACTTTAGATAAAACTCTCCCTCGATGTAAGGTTTAATTTCACCTATGCTATATCTTACCTCCTTTTTCCTCCCTCTTCTTCCTCATTTACATAGTTCGTCTGAGGTCTTCTATAATCAAACCTCTATGTCAAGTTCCATTTACTTTCCACATTATCACTTGGCTTCCTATTATATAAGATGAAAGTATTTGCACTCTTACATTTTCACATTCCTTTCATGTGCTAGCTTTAAGAGATGGACCTACTCTTTTACATTTCCAAAGCATGTATTTTTATATGTATATAAATATGTGTATAGTTATGTGCATGTATGTATTTAAAATTCTTGCCATGCCTATGTTTCTCTTGATCAAATTTTTTAGAGTTTTTACTCTTTTATTGGCATTTTAACAAACTGGATCCTGAATCTGTTGCTCACCTCCATTGTGTCTCTGTTGGTTTTCATAGCATTCTTCCCTTTGATGATAGTAATTAGGATTTTTTTTAATTGTTTTCTATTTACTATAAAAATCTCTTTTTCCTTCCCAATTGTTTTCTTTCTTCAGTTTGCTTGTATAGCATTTCTCACTCTGCTTGTGAACCTTTGATATCCATTCCTATGCAAGAACGAGAATAAGATTAGTCATGCTAGTATTCTCTGACAATCAGCCCTAATGTGTGTGCCTGCCTGCTGGGTCGCTTCAGTCATGTCTGACTCTTTGCTACCCCATGGACTGTAGCCTGTTAGGCTCCTCTGTCCATGGGATTTTTCAAGCAAGAATACTGGAGTGGTTGCCACACCCTCCTTTAGGGAATCTTTCTTGACCCAGGGATCAAACCTGTATCTCTAACAACTCCTGCATTAGCAGGTGGCTTCTTTACCACTAATGCCATCTGGGAAGCCCTAATATAGAATACCAGAATTTGTGCTTTTGTTAATATTTCCTTTTACTAAGAAGAGGGGAAATGCCACAAGCATGAGTAGAGTTTGATAACCAGCATGAAGTTAGCTGGCAGAGAACTGCTGCTGCTGCTGCTGCTGCTAAGTTGCTTCAGTAGTGTCTGACTCTGTGACCCCATAGACGGCAGCCCACCAGGCTCCCCCATCCCTGGGATTCTCCAGGCAAGAACACCGGAGTGGATTCAGGCTCCCCGTCCCTGGGATTCTCCAGGCAAGAACACTGGAGTGGATTGCCATTTCCTTCTCCAATGCATGAAAGTGAACAGTGAAAGTGAAGTCGCTCAGTCGTGTCTGATGGCAGAGAACTAGCCATCAGAATTTCTCAAAATTGTAGAATCAAGAGTTTTATTCTTTGATGTCTATGCTGACAGTGGGAGTCTTAATTCTCCACAGTTTGTTAAATATTTTTAGTGTAACATCTTTTGGTTTTCGCTCAGGAGAAAACACCAGGATGCTGGTAGCTATTAACGAATAACTAGGGACTGTCAGAGAGATGTGAAGGGAAGGGGAGGAAAGCCTGAGAGCAGCTGTTTCATAGGCAGCTTTCCAAAGACCTTCCCTTTTTCCAACCCCTTTCTCATCCAATCACCCATCACTGTGAACAACAAGACTGACGTCTTTCTAGAGTTCATTCATTGGAGCTCCCTTCCCACAGTGTTCTGGCTAGCATATCATTAATCTCATTCACTTTTTTTCACTTATTATCAGCCTTCCATCAACTTTCTGCCTTTTTTAATGCACTAAAATATACTAATGGACCTCTTGTTTTTTTGATGCTGCTATGAATTTATTTTTTGTGTTCTTTTTCCAATTACTGTCATAGTTTAATAATTATGGTAGTTCAAATGTATAGGTTGAGATAACATTTAATTCAGAATGCTAATAAGACTCTAAATAAGATTTAGAACTCCATGAAAAAAACTCTTTCACATCATAACAATGTTATGCCATAACTAGCAATAATAATAATATTAACTTCTACATACAAAAAAATTAGTATGTATTCTCTGAAATTGAGCTGAGTGTGGTTTTCCTTCTCTCTCCAGGATGCCTCTTGGCATGGTTTTTATGTGATTATTATGCCAATAAAACTACAAGCATTTAAAGATCATGTAAAAAATATATATATGTCCAGGTGAATCTTATGGACACATAGCTAAGCATTCTGTATTTAAAATATATAAAATGCATTTTAAACACTGCTTTGTATGTTTTTACCATGGAAGATGATGGATTATATATTTCATATACTTGAAGTTATTTAACATATGAACTACCCTGTGTGAGAAAATTTGCTCTCTTTTTACAAATGATAAAGCTGAGACTCAAGACTTATTAAGTGATTGTATCTGCTAAGCCTCTAATAGTAGTTAGTGGCTTGCCAACTCTACAGCTTAGTTAGCTATGGAGAAAAAAGCTTCTCAGGCTATAGGCAATGGGGGAACTTTTACGGCCAGGCTGATGAGCCAGAATTGAAATAATGGGAGCCTGAGCTCCAACAAGAGCAAGAGATCTCCCCTCATCCTGATTGTGGCTATGGGCACCATGGAGTTAAGCTCCTAGAAAAGGAAGCAAGGCTTCATTCAGGACCATGATGATGTCATTCAGAGGGTAACTCATGTCCTGAACAGATCAGTCCATTGAAGATATATTAAAACTGGGCATGCAGATTTTCTCAACAAAATGATGAGACTTATGCACACAATCCTGACATCTCTGGACACACGGACTGACGCCGACACAAAGGAGCTTCCCTGGTGACTTGGTGGTAAAGAATCTTCCTGCCAATGCAGGAGATGCAGGTTCTGGTCAGGAAGATCCCCTGGAGAAGGAAATGGCAATGCATTCCAGAACTCCTGCCTGGAAAATCCCACGGACAGTAGGTGTCTGGTGGGCTACAATTCATGGGATCTGAAAGAGTTGAGCACAACTTAGTGACTAAACAACAACCACAGACACAAAAGACCAGTCTAGAAACAAACCATCCCAATCTATTCTGAACACACTGAATACTGCCCCATATGCACCCTCCAAAGCACCCAGCACTCTAGAAGCTCCCTGCTTTACCTCCACTGCCTAGACTTCCGAAACCCTGCCCTCCCTCTCCAAGATAATAACCTGGGCTGAGGTCATCTGCCATATGCACACACTGTCCATGCTGTGCTTTTCAACACACCTAGGCTCATCTGGACAGTTTTTGTGTGCATGTGTTCACTCTAGATAGCACCCAGTGATCTCCTGAAAAGCACAACTGCAAATTTGTAGTCTCATGAAAGGTGACAGTTCTGATTTTATGTTTAAGTATGTTTTCATTTCTGAACACTCTCTTAATTTATTTAAAATTAATCTTAAATTTTCTAAAATATGTTACCGATCATTCTGAAGTTAATATGTCTATGTAATGTCTATTCAGTACAGTTCAATCACTCAGTCATGTCTGACTCTTTGCGACCCCATGAAACACAGCACGACAAGGCCTCCCTGTCCGTCACCAACTCCGGGAGTCCACCCAAACCCATGTCCACTGAGTCGGTGATGCCATCCAACCATCTCATCCTCTGTCGTCCCCTTCTCCTCCTGCCCTCAATCTTTCCCAGCATCAGGGTCTTTTCAAATGAGTCAGCTCTTCGCAACAGTTAGCCAAAGTATTGGAGTTTCAGCTTCAAAATCAGTCCTTCCAATGAACACCCAGGACTCATCTCCTTTAGGATGGACTGGTTGGATCTCCTTGCAGTCCAAGGGACTTTCAAGAGTCTTCTCAACACCACAGTTCAAAATCATCAGTTCTTCGGCCTCAGCTTTCTTTATAGTCTAACACTCACATCCATACATGACTACTGGACAAACCATAGCCTTGACTAGATGGATCTCTGTGGACAAAGTAATGTCTCTGCTTTTTAATATGCTGTCTAGGTTGGTCATAACTTTCCTTCCAAGGAGTAAGCGTCTTTTAATTTCATGGCTGCAATCACCATCTGCAGTGATTTTGGAGTCCAATAAAATAAAGTCATTCGCTGTTTCCACTGTTTCCCCATCTATTTGCCATGAGGTGATGGAACCAGATGCCATGATCTTAGTTTTCTGAATGTTGAGCTTTAAGCCAACTTTTTCACTCTGCTCTTTCACTTTCAAGAGGCTTTCCAGTTCTTCACTTTCTGCCGTAAGGGTGGTGTTATCTGAATATCTGAGGATATTGATATTTCTCCTGGAAATTTTGATTCCAGCATGTGCTTTATCCAGCCCAGTGTTTCTCATGATGTACTCTGCATATAAGTTAAATAAGCAGGTGACAATATACAGCCTCAACATACTCCTTTTCCTATTTGGAACCAGTCTATTGTCCATGTCCAGTTCTACCTTTGCTTCCTGACCTGCATACAGATGTCTCAAGAGGCAGGTAAGGTGGTCTGGTATTCCCAACTCTTTCCGAATTTTCCACAGTTCATTGTGATACACACAGTCAAGGCTTTGGCATAGTCTATAAAGCAGAAATAGATGATTTCTGGAACTCTCTTGCTTTTTCTATTATCCAGCAGGTGTTGGAAATTAAATCTCTGGTTCCTCTGCCTTTTCTAAAACCAGCTTGAACATCTGGAAGTCCATGGTTCATGTATTGCTGAAGCCTGGCTTGGAGAATTTTGAGCATTACTTTACTAGCGTGTGAGATGAGAGCAACTGTGTGGTAGTTTAAGCATTCTTCGGCATTGGCTTTCTTTGGGATTGGAACGAAAAGTGACCTTTTCCAGTCCTGTGGCCACTGCTGCGTTTTCCAAATTTGCTGACATATTGAGTGCAGCACTTTCACAGCATCATCTTTCAGGATTTAGTCATAACAGATTTGATTTAGGTCAAACCTGAATGGTCTAATGGTTACCGCACTTTCTTCAATTTAAGTCTGAATTTGGCAATAAGGAGTTCATGATCTGAGCCACATTCAGCTCCTAGTCTTGTTTTTGCTGATAGTATAGAGCTTCTCCATCTTTGGCTGCAAAGAATATAATCAATCTGATTTCGGTGTTGACCATCTGGTGATGTCCATGTGTAGACATGCCTATTAGAATTCTACTAATTTTGACTTGGTTATAAGAACACTGTTTTCTAGGTAGAATCTGCTTCTACATTTCAAAACATGCATTTAATCATGTTTTCTTAGACTTTTGTTACTTTATACTGAGGAAAAGATGATTATAAATTACATCTGAAATATGGAATACAACTCAGCAATAAAAATTAATGAACTATTGATACACAAGGGAGCTTAGATGAATTTCAAGGGCATTAAGCTAAAGAAAATAAAGCCAAACTCAAAAGGTGAAAGGTCACACAAAGCATGATTCTATTTATATATAATTAAAATAACAAAATTATAGAGGTGGAAAACAGATTAGTGGTGGCCAGGGGTTGGGAGTGGTAGTAAAGGGATTGGTATTAAAAAGTAGTAGCACAAGGAATCTTAGTCTTGATTGTGATTATTTTGTTATCTTGATTGGTTTTCTGGTTACAGGAATCTCCAGGTGATGAAATGAGATAGAACTTTGTACACATAGTATACCAGTGTCATATTCCTGGATTTGATATGCATTATATTTATGTTAGATATAACCATGGGGGAAAAGTGCATAAGGACTCTTTTATACTATGTTTATGACTTTCTATGAATCTATAATTACTCAAATAAAATAAGTTTAAAAACCTTTAAAAAATAGACAGTTGAGATAAACACTTAAATAGAAAAATGCCTTATATTTAGAATAAAATAAGGTTGACTTGTCCAATGTACATTTGCTTGATACAACTACTAGAAAGACAGCATGGCATGCTGAATAGGAAATTTTGCCAGTATGGGTCATGGGGTTCACAGTGCACAATTGAACACTTACTGCCAGGATCTCATTCATGGAGTTTTGAGTCAATTTAAAAGACACATGGACAGAACCATAAAGATAAAGATGATCTGAAAAGGCTGAGCTTCTTGTGGCAATTGTGATAAACTGGGATGCAGAACATATTGTAACTACTTTTTTTTTTTTTTTTTTTAAACTTTACATAATTGTATTAGTTGGGAATGACGATGATGATGATGATGATAACTGCCTACAACCAGTGGCAATTAAAATATTATTTTTTTCAAATTTAATTTTTTAATCCTAAATAACCTATTGAAGTATGTATTTTCCCTTCTTTTAAGACTGAAGAAATTTAGGATCAGAGAGATTATTTATCCACAATTTTATAGCTGGTAAATGTCAGCTTTGAGAATCCAAACCAGGAAAGTGTGATTTAAAAGCTTTCATTCATGCTGCTTTCTTCAGATGGGAGTAGCTAAAATCTACCACATGATTTCACCTAGCAATTTCTATTCACTTAGTAGAGAGGCATTTAGGTTGAACAATTTGCTAATATCGATTTGATTCACCCAGGAAATTCTAGCCCGAAGAACTCAATATATTTTCAAAATGTTTCTTATTGCTGTCTAACTAATACCAGCATAGCTGAATTAGAAGTGAAAAAGACAAACACAGTCCATCATCTCCAGATATTCTCATGTCATGTAGCTACTGACTTTTACAATTACCAGATCCACTCCTTGGATCAGTTTCTTCTCTAATTATATATACAAAGGTGGGCTTTAATAGTAAATTCTGCACTGCTTTCTATTGAAGGCTCCATTCTGCAGTGATTTATCACATATCAATTTTAATTCTTGTTGACCTAAAGTTTGCCATGCACCATTTCTATTCTGTTGTACTTTTGGGTGAATGAAAAATGCTTCTAAACACCTTTATTTAATTTTTGTTGTTGTTGTAAACATGAGATGATGGATGTAGGTTATTTCAGGACTAAGAGTGAAGGCCTATTAAACTCCACAAGGAATCAGTAACATGGTCTTCAACGATGTATGAATTGTTATGGTTTTGAGCTGACATCTTGTTGAATCTGAATGAGCTGTAGCATTATGTACACTATCACTTTTAAAAACAGGTCTCTACATCTGAACACATACACTGCACAAAGGGAAAAAATTGTCCTACCAGTAAAATAAGTACTTTTTGCCACAAAAAGATATTAGGAAAAAGTCTGAGGATTATTTACTGTATTCAACTCTGTGAAAAATGCTTTTTTTTCTCTTCAATGTAAACATGATCACTTAGAGTAAATACATTTAGATAACAGCTTAGAGAATGTGAAGACTCCACAAAACTATTTAGTAAATATTGAGAAAGCCATTCTAAGAGTTATGGATCAACTGAGAGAAGAAAGTTGTCCTAAATAATGATGTATGACAGACTACAGAGCCTAGAATTCTACTTAAATATCCAAAAAATTAACAGAAATATTTGAGGTGCTTCTCCATTAAGATTGAGATCTTTTTTAAGTCTATGGCCACATCCACTTCTTTTTTTTTTTTCCCCTACAGCTTTTGTTAGAAAATGGATTAGCGATAGTAATGAAGATTTCCATAATTTTGCACATTTGACAAAGAAATGTTCATCTTTACTGTCCCATATTAGAAAGGAATGATTTTGATCTTCACCTAAGAGCTTAGATAACTCAGAAATGAATAGCTTGGCTCAAGGTCACACACAAATCTGAGACAGTAACTGAAACTGTTTACCTCAAATTTTGTGCTTTTCATCTATATTATTCTGTGAATTTTGCAAGCTAAAATGTTTTATCAAATATAGATATACTGCTGCTAGCACACAAAGCATGTACATAGTGAATATTATTGTGTGATTACAGAATATTTTGTGTTTTGATAAGCAAAGGTAATATATCAATAAAGAAATAAGAAAAAAAGGACATTTCAAAGTTATTGCATATACTGGTACATTTTATGTATAATTTACAATCATAAAGCATAGAAATTGATTTATGACTCATGTATATCTTAAACTTCCCAACCTGAATGCCAGATACTAAGTCT
The DNA here is from genome assembly GCF_027580195.1 of Bos mutus. NCBI lineage: Eukaryota > Metazoa > Chordata > Mammalia > Artiodactyla > Bovidae > Bos > Bos mutus. Next base: position 78,617,058 of record NC_091618.1, read on the forward strand.
TTGTTTATTCTCAGCTATAACACCAAGAATTATGTCACATACACATAAGTACTTATTGTTTTTAAAAGAACATTCAGATCAAGTCCAATATGAGTGTAAATGTGCTAAGGGATAGTGAACTACAAGAAATATCATTAGAATATCATGGTAATCTTCAATGTCATAAATATTTCACTTTTATGTACTGCAGAAACTGAGACTAACTCAGAGACTGAAAAATAGAGATACTTAATTTTGTTAGGCCAGCACACTTTTTAAATTTAATTGAACCAACATTTAATGACCATAAAGTGAAAGTCATTCAGTCGTGTCCAACTCTTTGTGTCCATGGAATTCTCCAGGCCAGAACACAGGAGTAGGTAGCCTTTCCCTTCTTTCAGGGGATCTTCCCACCCAGGGATCAAACCCAGGTCTCCCGCATTGCAGGCAGGTTCTTTACAGCTGAGCCACCAGGAAAGCCCTAGAATACTAGAGTGGGTAGCCTATCCCTTTTCCAGCAGATCTTCCCAACCCAGAAATCAAACCAGGGTCTCCTGCAATGCAGGTGGATTCTTTACCAGCTGAGCTACCATAAGATACTACTTAAATTTGGATTTCTATATTCTCTGGATTATTGGAAAACCCGGTTGTTACCAAATGTCATTAGCCAGTTGGTCATAAAAATCAGCTTGCTCATGTGGGTAACTCTTTTATTCTCCTATTTGCTCCTTTCTCTGACTTGTCTGAGAGACTTCTCTCTCTTGTCACTCAAATGTGTTTCCTGCCTGGTTTTTGTGAGCAAGTGAATTTGTAATTTTATGTGAGAGAAGTGCTCCTTATCTCATATTTAAAGGGGAAACTCTAGTTTAAAAGGGAAAAATATAGGGCTAGTATATTCTTTAACCTTAAAGAAATGAAACAAGTATTTCAATGGGAATTCAGTTCTACCTCATTCTATCCAATTCCAAGCTGTTTTCCAAGAAATAAATCTCATCTGCTTCCTACTTGCTCCCAGAATATCAGTACAACTATCATTAAGTAAGCCTGCACAAAGTACTAACATTAAAAAAAATAATACAGAGTTGTAAAGAATGTATACAAATAAAAAGTTTTGAAGAGATATCCTGGATGTATCCTTAAATGTTCTTAAAAATCACTAAAACGCTCCTTGAACTAAATATTTGTGATGAGTTTAGCCTTTCACTTTCCAACTTCTGCTGCAGTATGGTCAATGGAAATTCAGCATTAAAGTTAAGAACATTTTAATGATTTAACATGTTTCAATTGCAAATTTTAA